>NC_053390.1:249712191-250024189 GCF_905171765.1 Bufo bufo | reverse complement strand
TCACGGAATACCTTGGGGTGTCTTCTTTCCAAAATGGGGTCACTTGTGGGGTAGTTATACTGCCCTGGCATTTTCCAGGGGCCCTAATGTGTGGTAAGTAGGTAAATGACCTGTGAAATCCTAAAGGTGCTCTTTGGAATATGGGCCCCTTTGCCCACCTAGGCTGCAAAAAAGTGTCACACATGTGGTATCGCCGTATTCAGGAGAAGTTGGGGAATGTGTTTTGGGGTGTCATTTTACATATACCCATGCTGGGTGAGAGAAATATCTTGGCAAAAGACAACTTTTCCCATTTTTTTATACAAAGTTGGCATTTGACCAAGATATTTCTCTCACCCAGCATGGGTATATGTAAAATGACACCCCAAAACACATTCCCCAACGTCTCCTGAATACGGAGATACCACATGTGTGACACTTTTTTGCAGCCTAGGTGGGCAAAGGTGCCCAAATTCCTTTTAGGAGGGCATTTTTAGACATTTGGATACCAGACTTCTTCTCACGCTTTGGGGCCCCTAGAATGCCAGGGCAGTATAAATACCCCACATGTGACCCCATTTTGGAAAGAAGACACCCCAAGGTATTCAATGAGGGGCATGGCGAGTTCATAGAAATTTTTTTTTTTTGGCACAAGTTAGCGGAAATTGATATTTTTTATTTTTTTCTCACAAAGTCTCCCGTTCCGCTAACTTGGGACAAAAATTTCAATCTTTCATGGACTCAATATGCCCCTCACGGAATACCTGGGGGTGTCTTCTTTCCGAAATGGGGTCACATGTGGGGTATTTATACTGCCCTGGCATTCTAGGGGCCCTAAAGCGTGAGAAGAAGTCTGGAATATAAATGTCTAAAAAATTTTACGCATTTGGATTCCGTGAGGGGTATGGTGAGTTCATGTGAGATTTTATTTTTTGACACAAGTTAGTGGAATATGAGACTTTGTAAGAAAAAAAAAAAAAAAATTCCGCTAACTTGGGCCAAAAAAATATCTGAATGGAGCCTTACAGAGGGGTGATCAATGACAGGGGGGTTGATCAATGACAGGGGGGTTGATCAATGACAGGGGGGTGATCAATGACAGGGGGGTGATCAATGACAGGGGGGTGATCAATGACAGGGGGGTGATCAGGGAGTCTATATGGGGTGATAACCACAGTCATTGATCACGCCCGTGTAAGGCTTCATTCAGACGTCCGGATGCGTTTTGCGGATCCGATCCATCTATCAGTGCATCCGTGAAAATCATGCGGACATCTGAATGGAGCTTTACAGGGGGGTAATCAATGACAGGGGGGTAATCAATGACAGGGGGGTGATCAGGGAGTCTATATGGGGTGATCACCACAGTCATTGATCACGCCCCTGTAAGGCTTCATTCAGACGTCCGGATGCGTTTTGCGGATCCGATCCATCTATCAGTGCATCCGTAAAAATCATGCGGACGTCTGAATGGAGCTTTACAGGGGGGTAATCAATGACAGGGGGGTGATCAGGGAGTCTATATGGGGTGATCACCACAGTCATTGATCACGCCCCTGTAAGGCTTCATTCAGACGTCCGGATGCGTTTTGCGGATCCGATCCATCTATCAGTGCATCCGTAAAAATCATGCGGACGTCTGAATGGAGCTTTACAGGGGGGTAATCAATGACAGGGGGGTAATCAATGACAGGGGGGTGATCAGGGAGTCTATATGGGGTGATCACCACAGTCATTGATCACGCCCCTGTAAGGCTTCATTCAGACGTCCGGATGCGTTTTGCGGATCCGATCCATCTATCAGTGCATCCGTAAAAATCATGCGGACATCTGAATGGAGCTTTACAGGGGGGTAATCAATGACAGGGGGGTGATCACCACAGTCATTGATCATGCCCCTGTAAGGCTTCATTCAGACGACCGGATGCGTTTTGCGGATCCGATCCATGTATCAGTGCATCCGTAAAAATCATGCGGACATCTGAATGGAGCTTTACAGGGGGGTGATCAGGGAGTCTATATGGGGTGATCACCACAGTCATTGATCACGCCCCTGTAAGGCTTCATTCAGACGTCCGGATGCGTTTTGCGGATCCGATCCATCTATCAGTGGATCCGTAAAAATCATGCGGACGTCTGAATGGAGCTTTACAGGGGGTTGATCAATGACAGGGGGGTAATCAATGACAGGGGGGTGATCAGGGAGTCTATATGGGGTGATCAGGGGTGATTAGGGGTGATCAGGGGCTAATAAGGGGTTAATAAGTGACGGGGGGGGGGGGGGTGTAGTGTAGTGTAGTGGTGCTTGGTGCTACTTTACTGAGCTACCTGTGTCCTCTGGTGGTCGATCCAAACAAAGGGGACCACCAGAGGACCAGGTAGCAGGTATATTAGACGCTGTTATAAAAACAGCGTCTAATATACCTGTTAGGGGTTAAAAAAAACACATCTCCAGCCTGCCAGCGAACGATCGCCGCTGGCAGGCTGGAGATCAACTCTCTTACCTTCCGTTCCTGTGAGCGCGCGCGCCTGTGTGCGCGCGTTCACAGGAAATCTCGCGTCTCGCGAGATGACGCGTATATGCGTGACTGTGCGCAGGGCTGCCACCTCCGGAACGCGATCCTGCGTTAGGCGGTCCGGAGGTGGTTAATACCTAAACCAGGTAAAGATCCCCTAGAATTTGGAAATTACAGGCCCATTGCACTTCTTAATTCGGATTTGAAAATTTTCACGAAAACTTTGGCTAACCGACTTTCAGACTGGTTACCCCAACTGATCCATAAGGATCAAGTGGGCTTTGTCCGAGACCGACAAGGCGGAGATAATACAAGGCGGACCATTGATCTAATTGACATCACGAATAGGCGCAGAGACTCGGCTTTGTTGCTAAGTCTTGACGCAGAGAAAGCGTTTGATCGCTTAGGGTGGCCTTTTATGTTCTCTGCCATGGAGGCTTTTGGTTTGAAAGGCCCCTTCCTTACAGCCCTCCATGTTTTATATGCCCAACCTACAGCGATGGTGAAAATGAAGCATGCTCATTCCTTGCCTTTTCCTATAAAAAATGGTACGCGTCAGGGATGTCCGCTATCCCCTTTGCTTTTCGTTCTATGCATAGAACCCCTGGCGGCGGCCATACGTTCTCACCCTGATATCCATGGGATTAAAGTGAATGCAGTTGAATTCAAACTTTCACTATTCGCTGATGATATTCTGCTAACATTAACTGACATGCATATTTCGCTCCCCAACCTCTTTAAATTGCTAGAGACTTATGGTAGATTATCTGGTTATAAAATTAATGCCACAGAAACGGAGGCTCTCCCCCTTAACCTATCCCCTGATAATTTGACCACCTTAAAATCCAGCTTTCACTTTCAATGGAAGGAAACGTCCCTGAGGTATTTGGGGGTAAATTTAACCCCTACTTATTCCTCGTTGTATGCTCAAAATTTCCCATCTATGTTCCGAGAACTCAAAGCCTTACTGATTAAATGGATGCCTTTTCCCATTTCCTTATTGGGCCGTATAGCATCAGTTAAGATGAATATTTTGCCTAAATTACTGTATCTGTTTGAAACTCTTCCAATTCCTGTTCCTGAGAAGGAGCTGCATGATTTTCAATCGTGTATACTTAGGTTCATCTGGAATGGAAGGAGGCATCGCATAGCTTGCTCAATTTTAATGTCACCCAAATCTCTGGCAGTTCCAGATATTAAAAAATATTACTGGGCTACACACCTTAGAAGACTGCCAGCCTGGTCCAATTTGTATGCGTACTCTAGATGGATGGAAATAGAGAAGTTGTGGATAGCCCCTGTACATCCGAATTCACTCATTTGGTATTCCCTGCAACCTTCACTTAGACCTGAGCTATTAGGCCCCATGTCTTTTACCTGTAACATATGGTTGAGATGTAATAGATTGTTTTCACTTGCATCGGAAAAATCTTCTATGATCTCCTTTCTGTATAATCCACTATTTAAGTTGGGAACACACATAGCTTTTCTTAAAATATGGTTTCCTAAGAAACTGTTCAGATTTGCGGATGTTGTAAACTATAGGTCTCTGGGTTTTTTATCATTTGATGAGGTACGTTCCTTGCATCAATTGCCGGAGTCTTCTAGGTATCAATATCTGCAGATTTGCCATTTTTTCTCGGACCTTTTTCACTCAATGAAGGTGTCAACCCCTACACCATTTGAGAAACTATGTAAGATGACTGTTACAACGAAGGGTCTCATCTCAGATGTTTACCTTATCCTATCATCCTCCTCTGTTACTCACTCCTACATGACTAAATGGGAAGCAATTTTAGGCCATCCTATAGCACATGCAGAATGGAAACAGATATGGGAACGAGCAGCGAAGTCGTCTTCATGTGTCACATATAGGGAAAACACATATAAAGTGCTTATGTTTTGGTATCATACACCACAGCTATTAAAACACTTTAGCCAAGATATCTCTGATAGATGTTGGAGGTGTATGACAGGTGAGGGGACTCACCTTCACATTTTTTGGGAATGTCCTGTGATTGTGCCCTTTTGGAGAATAATGGGGTCGGTCCTTTTTCAACTCCTCGCAATTCATTTTCCTTTTACACCTTTTTTTTACTTATTGAATATGCCAAAAATGTCATTAAAGAAACAATTCCTGCTTTTAGTCCTTCAGGTGTTAACGGCGGCCAGGCGCCTAATTGCGAGGTTTTGGTTGAGGGCAGACGCGCCTACCCGAATGGACCTCATACACAGTGTGGGGGAAGTTAGGAAAATGGAATACTTAACTGCATGCATTACTAACTCAGTCGATAGATTTACAAAGACCTGGCAAGCATGGGATGACGCTTTTGACCACTTACAATAAGAGATCTCTGAATATCAGTTTATCTTTTTTTTTTCCTTATGTGTCGTATCGTTGTAATTGTTCTATGTCCTTTCGTTGTTTCAACTCTCAATGCGTCTTTTGGCTTCTGATGCAAAATGTATGTTTTGTATACTAATGTACATTTTTGATATTGACGTTATGCAATATAACATTGTACCTGTATTGCTTCTCACGGATATGCAATGAGACAATGTATTTGTATTACTTTTTCATTGACAAAAATTAATAAAATAAACAATTTTTTTAAAAAAATGCAAAAAACGTGAAACACATTGCATATGCATTTTTAAAGCTATGATAGCTATGAGGAATAAAAAAAAAAAAAAATGTAAATGCATGCTGAGATTACAAAAAAACACCATCATGAACGCAGAAAGAAAAATGCCTCTGCAAAAAAAAATAAAAAAAATACCCGTCTGTCCCATAGAACATATGTAACAAAGAAGAATAATGGCAAAAATTCCCAGCATGAAAAAAACTAACTGTAAAACCAACCGGAATTAGATGAGTAATACAGGTGCATATTTAATCTATGAGGCTGTTAATTTGGGTCAGAGGACCCACACTCAGGGCAGGGTTTGGGAGCATAAGAGGGGCCTGTTTCACTAGTGTGAAAACCATTACCATTACATGCTCCGTAATTCATGATAATTAGTCCTGACACCAGGGCGGAGGTGGCCAGATGACACTTTAAGGCTACGTCTACACCAGTGCTTCTCAATTATTTTTCTGTCATGCCCCCCCCCTAGGAAGAAGAAAAAATTTTGCGCCCCCCGCGCGACTGTAAATAGTATCATTTGTCTATAAAATTGTTATAAGTACACCTCTGCATAACACTGTATCCTTATTAACGTATAAGAGAATAAAAAAAAAGAAAGAAATGTGGATGACGGACACTTATGGGGGGGGATCTGTGGATGACGGACACTTATGGGGGGGGATCTGTGGATGACGGACACTTATGGGGGGGGATCTGTGGATGACGGACACTTATGGGGGGGGATCTGTGGATGACGGACACTTATGGGGGGGGATCTGTGGATGACGGACACTTATGGGGGGGGATCTGTGGATGACGGACACTTATGGGGGGGGGATCTGTGGATGACGGACACTTATGGGGGGGGGATCTGTGGATGACGGACACTTATGGGGGGGGGATCTGTGGATGACGGACACTTATGGGGGGGGATCTGTGGATGACAGACAATTATGGGGGGGGGGATCTGTGGATGACGGACAATTATGGGGGGGGATCTGTGGATGACGGACAATTATGGGGGGGGGATCTGTGGATGACGGACAATTATGGGGGGGGATCTGTGGATGACGGACACTTATGGGGGGGGATCTGTGGATGACGGACACTTATGGGGGGGGGGAATCTGTGGATGACGGACACTTATGGGGGGGGGGAATCTGTGGATGACGGACACTTATGGGGGGGGATCTGTGGATGACGGACACTTATGGGGGGGATCTGTGGATGACGGACACTTATGGGGGGATCTGTGGATGACGGACACTTATGGGGGGGGATCTGTGGATGACGGACACTTATGGGGGGGATCTGTGGATGACAGACACTTATGGGGGGGATCTGTGGATGACGGACACTTATGGGGGGATCTGTGGCTGGCACTGTTACAGGGGAATCTGTGGCTGGCACTGTTATATATGTGCCATCCACAGACCCCCCCCCCCCCCACCCCATAACAGTGCCATCCACAGTGCCCCCCAGCCCATAACAGTGCCATCCACAGACCCCCACCCCTTAACTGTGCCATCCACAGATTCCGTGTGCCCACCACCGCCGTTTAAAGTTATTAAACATGCCCCCCTCACTCCTAATAGTACCGTATATCCGAATTTCTTCTGTATAATGCCGGCAGGCGGGCCGGGCGGCCGGCGCGTCCCTCAGTGACGTCACTTGTCTGCGTCGCCTGCTTCATTCATAAAGCAGGCGGCGCAGGCACGTGACATCACTGAGGGACGCGCCGGCCGCCCGGCCTGCCTGCCGGCATTATACAGAAGAAATTCGCACACCTCAAAGTCCGGCCCTGAACGATCCCCCCTTTACGGAGCCTGGCGCCCCCCCTGGGGGGCACGCCCCACTATTTGAGAAGCACTGGTCTACACGAAGACATTTGTCGCGCGACAGATAGGGCACAACTACACTGCAACATTTGTAGCGCAACATTTTGTTGCACCAATGTCGCGCGACAATTTTTATAATAGCAGTCTATGGTGTCGCACTGCAACATGCTGCAAATGCGACGCAACAGTCGCAGAAAAATCCATCTCGAATGGATTTTGTGCGACTGTTGCGTCGCAGTCGCAGCATGTTGCAGTGCGACACCATAGACTGCCATTATAAATATCGTCACGCGACATTAGTGCGACAAATGTTGTCGTGTAGACGTAGCCTAAAAGACATAAGAGCAATGGCTGCTCTGTAAAGGGGAGCAGGCCAACCCCTGTAAGGCCAAGTTCACACTTCAGTTATTTGATCAGTTATTTCCATCCGTTATTGTGCGCCAAAACCAGGTGCAGGTCGAAAAAAAAAGATCAGTTTTGCCCTTAATTACATCTGATCTCTGTGGAGACTTCACTACTGGTTTTGGCGCACAACAACTGACCAGATAACTGAAGTGTGAACTGAATTATGATAGGAGTCTACACAGCCAGGTACCTGCAGATCTGCCCGGTGGTCTCTTATTTTCAATTACACGGATCCTGGTTAACTAAGGAACCTACACTGCAGATACCGGTAATGACTGGAATGAATATCCGTCTATAAACCAAAGATAAGAGGCTATAGCAGCACTACCGTGTATTACCATGTATATGCAATAGGTGGCGGTGCACACAGTGTTAGGCCTCATGCACACGGCCGTTCCGTGCATTGGGGACCAAATGCACAGGCAAAGTCCGTGCGGCGGCCGGGACAGATCGAGACCCATTCAACTTGAACGGGTCCGGAGTGGGGTTACACACCTCTGTTCCACACCGCAGCTCCGGATTGCGGACCCATTCAAGTGAATGGGTCCGCATCAGTGATGCGGGGAGCACACGGCCGGTGCCCGCATATTGCGGGCCGCAATACGGCCACGGCTGTGTGCATGAGGCCTTAGACCCTGGCCCTAGCCAACGATCTAAAGCAAAGAAACATGGTGGTTTATTCACCAAGTTAGGCCTCCTGCACACAACCGTTTTTTTTCCCCGTTTACTGGCCGTTTTTTTTGCGTTCCGTATACGGAACCATTCATTTCAATAGTTCCGCAAAAAAACCGGAATGTACTCTGTATGCATTCCGTTTTTCCGTTCAAAGGTAGAACATGTCCTATTATTGCCCGCAAATCACGTTCCGTGGCTCCATTCAAGTCAATGGGTCCACAAAAAAACGGAACACATACGGAAATGCATCCGTATGTCTTCCATTTCCGTTCCGTTTTTTGCGGAACCATCTATTGAAAATGTTATGCCCAGCCCAATTTTATCTATGTAATTACTGTATACTGTATATGCCATACGGAAAAAACGGAACAGAGACGGAAACACAACGGAAACAAAAAACGGAACTACGGATCTGTGAAAAACGGACCACAAAACACTGAAAAAGCCGTACGGTCGTGTGCAGGAGGCCTTAGGCTACTTTCACACTGTTTTTTGGTTTCCGTTTGGGAGATCTGTTCAGGGATCTCACAAGAGGTCTTAAACGGATCAGCTTTGCCCCTAATGCATTCTGAATGGATAAGGATTGGCTCAGAATGCATCAGTTTGGCTCCATTCCGCTTTGGAGGCGGACACCAAAACGCTGCCTGCAGCGTATTGGTGTCCGTCTGACGAAACTGAGCCAAACGGATCCATCCTGGCACACAATGTAAGTCAATGGTGTTCAAGACGGATCTATTTTGGCCATGTTACGGATAATAAAAACTGAAACTGATTCGTTCTGGATGCATGCGGTTGTATTATCTGAACGGATGCATTTGTGCAGATCCATGACAGATTCGCACCAAATGCGAGTGTGAAAGTAGCCAAAGGACGAGGTTTCAAATAAACCACTACCACAAAAAGAGAAAGAGACAAGAAGTGCTGCAGTTTCTTTGCCTAGTATCTATGTATAAAGCCGTGCCCACTCTACCAAATGTCACGTAATCGCAAGCATTTCCTCCTCCGGCAGCTGATCACATGCTACAACAGTAGATTAAGTAACGGCAGTGGAACAAGTCTTGTACTTGTTCAGACATTTCGAAATATTACATAATACATTATTTTATAACATATTATATACTTATTATAAATATTATATACATAAATATTTGTATGTTAAATATTTATTGTAATTTCTGGTCTCATTCATAATAATTACAATGACTTATTTGGCCAGCGTTTGCCACTTTATTAACCTCCTCAGGACCGCCGTACGCAGGATTGCGTCTTTGCGGCGGTCCTGTTGTTCTGGGTGGACGCGCCGGTGCGTCCTCTCGCGAGACGCGAGATTTCGTGCATCGCGGGCCGGCAAAAGTTAAAGAAGTATTTCGTCACCAGCCTGCCAGCCACGATCATTGGCTGGCAGGCTGGCGATTTTCAAAAAATCAAATCAGAAGCCAGATAACAGATCATATTAGTAAATATGATCTGTTATATGGCTTCTCTGCTGGTCCTTTTCGTCGGTTGGATCCAGCAGAGATCACTGTGAGTACCCACCAACACTACACCTTAGCCCCTGATCACCTTCCATCACCCCCATCATCCTAATTAACCCCTTGATCGCCCCCTGTCAATCACTTAGTGAAAGACAAAAAGTGATCAGTGTAAACTGTCACTTTTTTTTTTCACTAGTATTGGCTGTTAGGTTTTAGGGATAGTTTAGGCTCCTTGGTTAGGTAGTTAGCGATCAGTTAGCGCCCAGCCCACCGCAGTCACTTTTATTCGCTGTTTAGCGTATCGCTAATCAGCATTTGTACTTTTATAGTATCTGTAAGTGATCAAAACTGATCACGGTCAGATCTATAATAGTATTAGTGTCACCTTAGTTCGCCCTCCACTCAAAACGCAGTGTTTGCCCGATCAGGCCTGATCGGTCGCCCACACGTGCGTTCACCCACGCCCGCCCCACCGCAGTGACAAAAAAAAAATAGTTTTTTGATCACTGCACATTCACTTTACACGCACTGCGGCGATAAAAAAAATCAGTTTTGATATTTTTTATCAACCGCAGCGGCCTCCGGTACTTCGCTAGCCTCCCCTTTGTAAGACAGGCTTGCTTTTTTTCTTGGGTAGTCTCAGGGAATACCCCTAAATTTAGTAGTCCAAAATGTCAAACAGGGGGTATTCTTCTGAAGAGGCCTACAGGATTCTGACCCAGTCGGATGAGGAGTGGGAACCCTCATCTGACGAATCTAGCGGGTCAGAATATGAACCTGTGGAAAGCAGTGGCTCTCTGACCCAAAGTTCGGACGAGGAGGTGGAGGTCCCTGGCAGCACCAGGCGTACCCGGCCCCGTGTCGCTAGACCACAGGTTATGCAGGATCCGCTTCAAGAGCAGCAGAGTGGGGCTGTTGCTGCCGGATCACGTGGTGAGGCATACACCAGCAGCGCAGCCCTTCCTGGACCTAGTACCAGCACTGCCGTACAACATGGTGAAGTGGCGAGCACCAGAAGGGCAGTTGAAGCTGGTACGGTGGCACGTGCACTAGTTACCCCGTCGCAGCCACCGCGCAGACAGGCCCGTAGAGCCCCTAGAATCCCTGAGGTGCTGGCAAACCCTGATTGGCAGTCACCAACTTCAGCCGCACCTGTAGTTCCCCCTTTCACCGCCCAGTCTGGAGTTCGGGTTGAGACGGCTCAAAACGGTTCGGCCCTGGGATTTTTTGAGCTGTTCTTGACTGCGGAGCTCTTGGACTTAGTCGTGGCAGAGACAAACCGGTATGCCACACAATTTATATCCGCCAACCCGGGAAGCTCTTATGCCCAGTCTTTCCGGTGGAAACCAGTCCAAGTTTCCGAACTTAAAATTTTTCTGGGCCTTCTCCTCAACATGGGTCTAACTAAAAAGCATGAATTGCGGTCATATTGGTCCACGAACCCGATTCATCACATGCCCATGTTCTCTGCTGCTATGTCCAGGACACGATTTGAGACCATCCTGCGTTTCCTGCACTTTAGCGACAACACCACCTCCCGTCCCAGAGGCCACCCAGCTTTTGACCGGCTCCACAAAATTCGGCCCCTCATAGACCATTTCAACCAGAAATTTGCAGATTTGTATACCCCCGAGCAAAACATCTGCGTAGACGAGTCCCTAATACATTTTACCGGGCGCCTTGGCTTCAAACAATACATCCCAAGCAAGCGTGCCCGGTATGGGGTCAAATTGTATAAGCTCTGTGAAAGGGCCACAGGCTATACCCACAAATTTCGGATCTATGAGGGAAAAGATCAGACCCTGGAGCCGGTCGGTTGCCCTGACTACCTGGGGAGCAGTGGGAAGACAGTCTGGGACTTGGTGTCACCCTTATTCGGCAAGGGGTACCATCTTTATGTGGACAATTTTTACACAAGTGTGGCCCTCTTTAGGCATTTGTTTCTAGAACGGATTTGCGCCTGTGGCACCGCGCGAACTAGTCGCGTGGGCTTCCCCCAACGGCTTGTAACCACCCGTCTTGCAAGGGGGGAGAGGGCTGCCTTGTGTAACGAAGAACTGCTCGCGGTGAAATGGAGAGACAAGCGTGACGTTTACATGCTCTCCTCCATTCACGCAGACACGACAATCCAAATTGAAAGGGCAACCCGTGTCATTGAAAAGCCCCTCTCAGTCCACGACTATAATGCGCTCATGGGAGGGGTGGACTTCAATGACCAGATGTTGGCTCCCTATTTAGTTTCCCGCAGAACCAGACGCTGGTATAAGAAGGTGTCTGTATATTTAATTCAATTGGCTGCCTATAATAGTTTTGTTCTCTACAGTAAGGCTGGGAGAACAGGATCCTTCCTCAAATTCCAGGAAGAGATCATCGAGAACCTCATTTATCCGGGAGGTTCCGTGGCCCCATCCACCAGTGTAGTTAGCCGTCTACACGAGCGACATTTCCCCAGTGTCGTTGCTGGTACCTCCACCCAACCGCCACCCCGAAAAAAATGTCGTGTCTGTAGCAGGAGTGGAATAAGGCGTGACACCCGCTATTTCTGTCCTGACTGTCCGGACCACCCTGCCCTATGCTATGGTGAGTGTTTCCGGAAGTACCACACACAGGTACACCTAGCATAGGGATCACATCTCACCAGGACAGGCACACAGGGCTATTAGGGCCCTTTCTCTCACAGCTGCTGCAAACCTCTCCTTTCACCTGGGATAAAGTGCATAACGTACTTCGCCACATCTTTGGGCGATTTGCGCTTTGCACATTGTCCCATGGGGAAGGAGAGGTTTGTTCTATAAAAGTAAAAAAAACTAAACAAAAAAAAAATTACCGGTAAGTAAAAAAGTTTAAAAAGTTAAAAAAAGTTAATATGTTCTGTTCTAAAGTTAATAAAGTTATTGCTTTGCGGCCTGGTTTTTTCTTTTTTGTTTTGTTTTTTTTACCTTTCAGGTGGACCAACCGATCGACTAGCTGCAGCACTGATGTGCATTCGGACAGAAGCATTGCGCTGCTGTCAGATTACACGCAAGTCGGTGTATGCGGCGCTGCAAGACGAGATTTCTCCTCTGCAGTAAAAGATACGTTTGCCGAGGCATATGAGCTGAGGAGGTGGCGGTGTTCATATACTTTGGCAAACACTTTGTATATATAAAAAAAAAAATCCCGGCAATGATTTATTCATCCACATCGATTGATGTGAATGGAGAAATCTGCTTTGCCAGGGCATACGAGCTGAAGTGGGTATGGATGTTGGGCGGAGCTCCTATGTCCTGGCAGACGCCTTTCCCCTCCTTTTTCTTTTTTTGGCAGAGATTTTTTCATCCACATTGATCGATGCGAATGAAGAAATCTGAGCCGTTCATTTTTTTCTTTCAGCCCAGAGGCTGAACGGAAAAAAAAAAATCTCATTACCCGTATGCTCAATATAAGGAGAATAGCAGAAACTCCTAATGCTGGGCATACATGTAATGATTGCGGAGACCCTCAAATGCCAGGGCAGTACAAACACCCCACAAATAACACCATTTTGGAAAGAAGACACCCCAAGGTATTCGCTGAGGGGCATATTGAGTCCATGAAAGATTGAAATTTTTGTCCCAAGTTAGCGGAAAGGGAGACTTTGTGAGAACAAAATCAAAAAAATCAATTTCCGCTAACTTGTGCCAAAATTTTTTTTTTTCAATGAACTCACCATGCCCCTCATTGAATACCTTGGGGTGTCTTCTTTCCAAAATGGGGTCACATGTGGGGTATTTATACTGCCCTGGCATTTTAGGGGCCCCAAAGCGTGAGAAGAAGTCTGGTATCCAAATGTCTAAAAATGCCCTCCTAAAAGGAATTTGGGCCCCTTTGCCCACCTAGGCTGCAAAAAAGTGTCACACATCTGGTATCTCTGTATTCAGGAGAAGTTGAGGACTGTGTTTTGGGGTGTCTTTTTACATATACCCATGCTGGGTGAGATAAATATCTTGGTCAAATGCCAACTTTGTATAAAAAAAATGGGAAGTTGTCTTTTGCCAAGATATTTCTCTCACCCAGCATGGGTATATGTAAAATGACACCACAAAACACATTCCCCACCTTCTCCTGAGTACGGAGATACCAGATGTGTGACACTTTTTTGCAGCCTAGGTGGGCAAAGGGGCCCACATTCCAAAGAGCACCTTTCGGATTTCACAGGTCATTTACCTACTTACCACACATTAGGGCCCCTGGAAAATGCCAGGGCAGTATAACTACCCCACAAGTGACCCCATTTTGGAAAGAAGACACCCCAAGGTATTCCGTGAGGGGCATGGCAAGATCCTAGAATTTTTTATTTTTTGTCACAAGTTAGTGGAAAATGATGATTTTTTTTTTTCATACAAAGTCTCATATTCCACTAACTTGTGACAAAAAATAAAAACTTCCATGAACTCACTATGCCCATCAGCGAATACCTTGGGGTCTCTTCTTTCCAAAATGGGGTCACTTGTGGGGTAGTTATACTGCCCTGGCATTCTAGGGGCCCAAATGTGTGGTAAGGAGTTTGAAATCAAATTCTGTAAAAAATGACCTGTGAAATCCGAAAGGTGCTCTTTGGAATATGGGCCCCTTTGCCCACCTAGGCTGCAAAAAAGTGTCACACATCTGGTATCTCCGTACTCAGGAGAAGGTGGGGAATGTGTTTTGGGGTGTCATTTTACATATACCCATGCTGGGTGAGAGAAATATCTTGGCAAAAGACAACTTTTCCCATTTTATTATACAAAGTTGGCATTTGACCAAGATATTTATCTCACCCAGCATGGGTAAATGTAAAAAGACACCCCAAAACACATTCCTCAACTTCTCCTGAGTACGGAGATACCAGATGTGTGACACTTTTTTGCAGCCTAGGTGGGCAAAGGGGCCCACATTCCAAAGAGCACCTTTCGGATTTCACAGGTCATTTTTTACTGAATTTGATTTCAAACTCCTTACCACACATTTGGGCCCCTAGAATGCCAGGGCAGTATAACTACCCCACAAGTGACCCCATTTCGGAAAGAAGAGACCCCAAGGTATTCGCTGATGGGCATAGTGAGTTCATAGAACTTTTTATTTTTTGTCACAAGTTAGTGGAATATGAGACTTTGTAAGAAAAGAAAAAAAAAAAAAAAAAATCATCATTTTCCGCTAACTTGTGACAAAAAATAAAAAGTTCTATGAACTCACTATGCCCATCAGCGAATACCTTAGGGTGTGTACTTTCCGAAATGGGGTCATTTGTGGGGTGTTTGTACTGTCTGGCCATTGTAGAACCTCAGGAAACATGACAGGTGCTCAGAAAGTCAGAGCTGCTTCAAAAAGCGGAAATTCACATTTTTGTACCATAGTTTGTAAACGCTATAACTTTTACCCAAACCATTTTTTTTTTACCCAAACATTTTTTTTTTATCAAAGACATGTAGAACAATAAATTTAGAGCAAAATTTATATATGGATCTCGTTTTTTCTGCAAAATTTGACAACTGAAAGTGAAAAATGTCATTTTTTTGCAAAAAAATCGTTAAATTTCGATTAATAACAAAAAAAGTAAAAATGTCAGCAGCAATGAAATACCACCAAATGAAAGCTCTATTAGTGAGAAGAAAAGGAGGTAAAATTCATTTGGGTGGTAAGTTGCATGACCGAGCAATAAACGGTGAAAGTAGTGTAGGTCAGAAGTGTAAAAAGTGGCCTGGTCATTAAGGGTGTTTAAGCTATGGGGGCTGAGGTGGTTAAAGAAAGCAGTACATAGATTTATTAATACTCTCCTAGGGGCAGGTTTAACAACAGTAATTAGTTACTGCGTCAAATGTCACACAGCTCATAGTAAGATGATAAAATATAAGTGACCAGGCTGCACTAATAAACACACTTAGGGCTCATTCACACAAACGTATTTTGCGTTCCGTATACGGGCCGTTTTCTGCGTTCCGCATACCGTCCGTATACGGAACCATTCATTTCAATGGGTCCGCAAAAGATGCAGACAGCACTCTGTGCCCGTTTTGCAGACAAGAATAGGCATTTCTTTAATGGGCCTCCTGTTCCGTTCCGCAAATTGCGGAAGGCACACGGGCGGCTTCCGTTTTTTGCGGATCCGCAATTTGCAAACCGCAAAAAAACTGAATGTTCGTATAAACGAGCCCTTACGTTGTAAATACAAAGTCCTCAGTGCACGCTCATGTATTTCTCACTGTTAAACATTGATACAATGTCAGTTTTTGTGGCCATTTTGCATCACTGTGTGCGTCCATCTCCTGGCCATTTACCAGTTTTCAAAACAGCTATTAAAAAGGAAGAATTTCATAGGTTTGTTTTGTTTTTTTAAATCCAAACCCCTGCAGTGCCCCCAGTACCAATAATGGGCCCCCTTTGCGCCCCCCCCAGTATCGATAATGGGCCCCCTTTGCACCCCCCCCTCAGTATAGATAATGGGCCCCCTTTGCGCCCCCCCCGTATAGATAATAATGGGCCCCCTTTGCGCCCCCCCCGTATAGATAATAATGGGCCCCCTTTGCGCCCCCCCCGTATAGATAATGGGCCCCCTTTGCGCCCCCCCAGTTCAGATAATGGGCCCCCTTTGTGCCCCCCCAGTTCAGATAATGGGCCCCCTTTGCGCCCCCCCCCCTTCCCCAGTATAGATAATGGGTCCCCTTTGCCCCCCCAGTATAGGTAATGGGCCCCCTTTGCCGCCGCCTTCCCCCCCAGTATAGATAATAGGCCCCCTTTGCGCCCCCCCAGTTCAGATAATGGGCCCCCTTTGTGCCCCCCCAGTTCAGATAATGGGCCCCCTTTGTGCCCCCCCAGTTCAGATAATGGGCCCCCTTTGCGCCCCCCCCTTCCCCAGTATAGATAATGGGCCCCCTTTGCCCCCCCCCAGTATAGGTAATGGGCCCCCTTTGCCGCCGCCGCCTTCCCCCCCAGTATAGATAATGGGCCCCCTTTGCGCCCCCCCAGTATCATAAAATTCCCACTTTAGCTCCCAACCCACAACAGTGCAGACAAAAAATATATACTGACCTCACCCACTTGAACTTGCAGTGGCAATGGTTCCTTATTGGAAGCTGCAGGACCTGCGCTCCCAGCGCGTTTTTGTCATCATTACGCAAGAACGAGTGTCCTGGTGCAAGTCTGTCTATTTTTCAGGCCAAAATAGGACATGTTCTAATTTTTTACGGCCGCTATTCACTGGCGCCATAGACTTTAATTGGTTCTTCGTCACGTGAATGAGGCTCTATAGTTAGCTCTATGACCATGCAGACCACGACCCTTGCAGTGAAGTGCAGCATGCCTCCTGCTGTAACCAGTACAGTTAGGGCTCATGTGCTGGCCAGGCAAACAGCGGGTCCGCAATATACAGACGGCAAAACTAAACTTTCCCTTAGTGCTGGATGCAGCGTTTTTCCACAAAATAATAATTACTGATGTCCAAAGGACTAATTTACACCTGTTAATCCAGCACCTACTCCAATATACCTAATACTTAACTTTTATTAGTATGCTAGTAAAACGGATTGCTAACTTAACTATATGTTAAAATTCCAGTGTGTCGCAGTCCTCCCTCATCTTCTTCATTTGCTATAGTGTTGTACAGCATCCCCTTACTTAGTGTAGGGTACAGGTCACTACTAATCACCACTGATGCGGCTGGCTGCGCGCTGCCAGCATGCTGTATATTCAGTGTTGCGATTCCCCTTATGCTGTTTGGGGCTGCAAACTGCACTGTATTAAAACTGAAGCCTCACGCTGCCCCCCGACATGTTTCGCCGTGACCGGCGTCTTCAGGGGTTAGACACTCTGCCCTCACGGCGAAACATGTCGGGGGGCAGCGTGAGGCTTCAGTTTTAATACAGTGCAGTTTGCAGCCCCAAACAGCATAAGGGGAATCGCAACATATACAGAGGCACGGAACTCCACAGAAGCACTAGGTTCTCTCCATGCATGCACTACTTTGTTGTGGTGCGGACTATTGGATGCGAATTACATTCAAGTGAACGGGTCCATGTCCGGCGGCCCTACAGTCGGTGCCCATGCATTGTGGACCTGGAAGGCAAACATTCGCGTGCATGAGCCTTACACAGGGCTTGTATTTTCCATCTGCTATTACAGACATCAGGGCTACACAGGTTTGTCAGGCAGAATTACCCTGAGGACAAGGACACCTCTATGGTGCCATATGCTCCAGTCACAGGGGAAGCCAAGGCAAGTGCCCTCATCACCTATACAGCTGCATAACAATCCGGTACAACGTGATACATAGGAAAATAGTGGGAAGAGAGGTGGCAGACACATAGCAGAAAGCAGGAGCCGGTCTGGGTACAGAGAGGTGGCAGACACATAGCAGAAAGCAGGAGCCGGTCTGGGTACAGAGAGGTGGCAGAGATACAGCAGAAAGCAGGAGCCGGTCTGGGTACAGAGAGGTGGCAGAGATACAGCAGAAAGCAGGAGCCGGTCTGGGTACAGAGAGGTGGCAGACACATAGCAGAAAGCAGGAGCCGGTAGCTCAGGAGCAGGTCTGGGTGCAGAGATACAGAGTACAGCGGGAGCAGGTCTGGGTGCAGAGATACAGAGTACAGCAGGAGCAGGACTGGGTGCAGAGATACAGAGTACAGCAGGAGCAGGTCTGGGTGCAGGGATACAGAGTACAGCAGGAGCAGGTCTGGGTGCAGAGATACAGAGTACAGCAGGAGCAGGTCTGGGTGCAGAGATACAGAGTACAGCAGGAGCAGGTCTGGGTGCAGAGATACAGAGTACAGCAGGAGCAGGTCTGGGTGCAGAGATACAGAGTACAGCAGGAGCAGGTCTGGGTGCAGAGATACAGAGTACAGCAGGAGCAGGTCTGGGTGCAGAGATACAGAGTACAGCAGGAGCAGGTCTGGGTGCAGAGATACAGAGTACAGCAGGAGCAGGTCTGGGTGCAGAGATACAGAGTACAGCAGGAGCAGGTCTGGGTGCAGAGATACAGAGTACAGCAGGAGCAGGTCTGGGTGCAGAGATACAGAGTACAGCAGGAGCAGGTCTGGGTGCAGAGATACAGAGTACAGCAGGAGCAGGTCTGGGTGCAGAGATACAGAGTACAGCAGGAGCCGGTCTGGGTGCAGAGATACAGAGTACAGCAGGAGCAGGTCTGGGTGCAGAGATACAGAGTACAGCGGGAGCAGGTCTGTGTGCAGAGATACAGAGTACAGCGGGAGCAGGTCTGGGTGCAGGGATACAGAGTACAGCAGGAGCAGGTCTGGGTGCAGAGATACAGAGTACAGAGGGAGCCGGTCTGGGTGCAGAGATACAGAGTACAGCGGGAGCAGGTCTGTGTGCAGAGATACAGAGTACAGCGGGAGCAGGTCTGGGTGCAGAGATACAGAGTACAGAGGGAGCCGGTCTGGGTGCAGAGATACAGAGTACAGCAGGAGCCGGTCTGGGTGCAGAGATACAGAGTACAGCAGGAGCAGGTCTGGGTGCAGAGATACAGAGTACAGCAGGAGCAGGTCTGGGTGCAGAGATACAGAGTACAGCAGGAGCAGGTCTGGGTGCAGAGATACAGAGTACAGCGGGAGCAGGTCTGTGTGCAGAGATACAGAGTACAGCGGGAGCAGGTCTGGGTGCAGGGATACAGAGTACAGCAGGAGCAGGTCTGGGTGCAGAGATACAGAGTACAGAGGGAGCCGGTCTGGGTGCAGAGATACAGAGTACAGCAGGAGCCGGTCTGGGTGCAGGGATACAGAGTACAGCAGGAGCAGGTCTGGGTGCAGAGATACAGAGTACAGAGGGAGCCGGTCTGGGTGCAGAGATACAGAGTACAGCAGGAGCCGGTCTGGGTGCAGGGATACAGAGTACAGCAGGAGCAGGTCTGGGTGCAGAGATACAGAGTACAGCAGGAGCCGGTCTGGGTGCAGAGATACAGAGTACAGCAGGAGCAGGTCTGGGTGCAGAGATACAGAGTACAGCAGAGACGGACAGAGCTATGCCAGCAGATGTCTGAATGAGCAGGATTACGGGAGTGAAGGCCTCCGCCCGCTCTCTCCCTGCTGCTCTCCGCTCCTCACCTCCAGGCAGTGGCACACTACAGCGGTCACAGCGCTCTCCTCAGCTTTCTTCGAACTGAAGCTTTCATTTCCTCCAACTGCAGGACAGTGCTTCTGTATAGACCCGCCCCTTTTCGCTTACGTCACACCAGCCCCGCCCCTTAGCGCTTACGTTCTGCGTTGACAGTCTGACAGGGGCCAGTGACAGGATTTGTGTGAGGAGACATGGAGTTATTCTGCACGTGGCTGGTGTCTGCAATACACAGTTATAGGGGTTGTCCATCTCCATTAGGACTAAAAGGCTCTGCTTATCTTTACCGAAACAGCGCCACTTTTATCCATGGTCTGTAACTGGTATTGCAGCTTACCCCAAGTTTAATATTAGAGTGGAGTCATTTCATTTTAACTCTCTGCCGAATCCAGCCTAGCCGGATGCTGCCGTTCACAGGAAGACCCTGTTGACTATAATGGGATCTGGCCGCTTTCCAGTATGAGTGCTGGGTTATGGGCAGAAAAAAGCCTCTGCGTGTATCAGGCCCGACACGTTTACCATTCCTTGAAACAGGCGTAAAAGTAGAGTGCAAACAGGCGCATTCTTCTCTTTCGGTGACGTCATCGGCGCAGGCGCACTGAGGGAGTGCTGAGGAGGCGAGCGTCCTTCTCTCAGAGCGCCTGCGCCGAATGAAGACAGGCACGGGATTTGAAATGCTGACAGGGCCAGCTGGAGGAGGAGAGCGCTCGCTGGCCCTGTCAATCAACAGGAGGAGGGGGCGGTTTTTTAAAAGGAGGATGCGGCGGCTACCAGCAAGTAGACGCCCTACTTGCTGGTTGTGAAGTCATTTGCATATTTTAAAAGATAAATTTTTAATGAAACGAAGCCACAGACAAAGGTAAGAGCCCTATATAGGGAATAGTCGTTCAATAAGGATTTTAACAAGCCCAAAAATGAAAAATGTGTTTTGGGTGTGACAGAAGCCCATTAACCACCTCCGGACCGCCTAACGCAGGATCGCGTTCCGGAGGTGGCAGCCCTGCGCAGAGTCACGCATATATGCGTCATCTCGCGATGGGCGAGATTTCCTGTGAACGCGCGCACACAGGCGCGCGCGCTCACAGGAACGGAAGGTAAGAGAGTTGATCTCCAGCCTGCCAGCGGCGATCGTTCGCTGGCAGGCTGGAGATGTGTGTTTTTTAACCCCTAACAGGTATATTAGACGCTGTTTTGATAACAGCGTCTAATATACCTGCTACCTGGTCCTCTGGTGGTCCCATTTGTTTGGATCGACCACCAGAGGACACAGGTAGCTCAGTAAAGTCCCACCAAGCACCACTACACTACACTACACCCCCCCCCCCCCGTCACTTATTAACCCCTTATTAGCCCCTGATCACCCCTGATCACCCCATATAGACTCCCTGATCACCCCCCTGTCATTGATCACCCCCCTGTCATTGATTACCCCCCTGTAAAGCTCCATTCAGATGTCCGCATGATTTTTACGGATCCACTGATAGATGGATCGGATCCGCAAAACGCATCCGGACGTCTGAATGAAGCCTTACAGGGGCATGATCAATGACTGTGGTTATCACCCCATATAGACTCCCTGATCACCCCCCTGTCATTGATTACACCCCTGTCATTGATCAACCCCCTGTAAAGCTCCATTCAGACGTCCGCATGATTTTTACGGATCCACTGATAGATAGATCGGATCCGCAAAACGCATCCGGACGTCTGAATGAAGCCTTACAGGGGCGTGATCAATGACTGTGGTGATCACCCCATATAGACTCCCTGATCACCCCCCCTGTCATTGATTACACCCCTGTCATTGATCAACCCCCTGTAAAGCTCCATTCAGACGTCCGCATGATTTTTACGGATCCACTGATAGATAGATCGGATCCGCAAAACGCATCCGGACGTCTGAATGAAGCCTTACAGGGGCGTGATCAATGACTGTGGTGATCACCCCATATAGACTCCCTGATCACCCCCCTGTAAAGCTCCATTCAGATGTCCGCATGATTTTTACGGATGCACTGATAGATGGATCCGATCCGCAAAACGCATCCGGACGTCTGAATGAAGCCTTACAGGGGCATGATCAATGACTGTGGTGATCACCCCATATAGACTCCCTGATCACCCCCCTGTAAAGCTCCATTCAGATGTCCGCATGATTTTTACGGATGCACTGATAGATGGATCCGATCCGCAAAACGCATCCGGACGTCTGAATGAAGCCTTACAGGGGCGTGATCAATGACTGTGGTGATCACCCCATATAGACTCCCTGATCACCCCCCTGTCATTGATCACCCCCCTGTAAAGCTCCATTCAGATGTCCGCATGATTTTTACGGATGCACTGATAGATGGATCCGATCCGCAAAACGCATCCGGACGTCTGAATGAAGCCTTACAGGGGCATGATCAATGACTGTGGTGATCACCCCATATAGACTCCCTGATCACCCCCCTGTCATTGATCACCCCCCTGTAAAGCTCCATTCAGATGTCCGCATGATTTTTACGGATCCACTGATAGATGGATCGGATCCGCAAAACGCATCCGGACGTCTGAATGAAGCCTTACAGGGGAGTGATCAATGACTGTGGTGATCACCCCATATAGACTCCCTGATCACCCCCCTGTCATTGATTACCCCCCTGTAAAGCTCCATTCAGATGTCCGCATGATTTTTACGGATGCACTGATAGATGGATCGGATCCGCAAAACGCATCCGGACGTCTGAATGAAGCCTTACAGGGGCGTGATCAATGACTGTGGTGATCACCCCATATAGACTCCCTGATCAACCCCCCTGTCATTGATCAACCCCCCTGTCATTGATCAACCCCCCTGTCATTGATCAACCCCCCTGTCATTGATCACCCCCCTGTCATTGATCACCCCTCTGTAAGGCTCCATTCAGATATTTTTTTGGCCCAAGTTAGCAGAATTTTTTTTTTTTTTTCTTACAAAGTCTCATATTCCACTAACTTGTGTCAAAAAATAAAATCTCACATGAACTCACCCTACCCCTCACGGAATCCAAATGCGTAAAATTTTTTAGACATTTATATTCCAGACTTCTTCTCACGCTTTAGGGCCCCTAGAATGCCAGGGCAGTATAAATACCCCACATGTGACCCCATTTCGGAAAGAAGACACCCCCAGGTATTCCGTGAGGGGCATATTGAGTCCATGAAAGATTGAAATTTTTGTCCCAAGTTAGCGGAACGGGGAGACTTTGTGAGAAAAAAATTAAAAATATCAATTTCCGCTAACTTGTGCCAAAAAAAAAAAATTTCTATGAACTCGCCATGCCCCTCATTGAATACCTTGGGGTGTCTTCTTTCCAAAATGGGGTCACATGTGGGGTATTTATACTGCTCTGGCATTCTAGGGGCCCCAAAGCGTGAGAAGAAGTCTGGTATCCAAATGTCTAAAAATGCCCTCCTAAAAGGAATTTGGGCACCTTTGCGCATCTAGGCTGCAAAAAAGTGTCACACATCTGGTATCGCCGTACTCAGGAGAAGTTGGGGAATGTGTTTTGGGGTGTCATTTTACATATACCCATGCTGGGTGAGAGAAATATCTTGGTCAAATGCCAACTTTCTATAAAAAAATGGGAAAAGTTGTCTTTTGCCAAGATATTTCTCTCACCCAGCATGGGTATATGTAAAATGACACCCCAAAACACATTCCCCAACTTCTCCTGAATACGGCGATACCACATGTGTGACACTTTTTTGCAGCCTAGGTGGGCAAAGGGGCCCATATTCCAAAGAGCACCTTTAGGATTTCACAGGTCATTTACCTACTTACCACACATTAGGGCCCCTGGAAAATGCCAGGGCAGTATAACTACCCCACAAGTGACCCCATTTTGGAAAGAAGACACCTCAAGGTATTCCGTGAGGGGCATGGCGAGTTCCTAGAATTTTTTATTTTTTGTCACAAGTTAGTGGAAAATGATGATTTTTTTTTTTATTTTTTTTTTCATACAAAGTCTCATATTCCACTAACTTGTGACAAAAAATAAAAAGTTCCATGAACTCACTATGCCCATCAGCGAATACCTTGGGGTCTCTTCTTTCCAAAATGGGGTCACTTGTGGGGTAGTTATACTGCCCTGGCATTCTAGGGGCCCAAATGTGTGGTAAGGAGTTTGAAATCAAATTCTGTAAAAAATGACCTGTGAAATCCGAAAGGTGCTCTTTTGAATATGGGCCCCTTTGCCCACCTAGGCTGCAAAAAAGTGTCACACATCTGGTATCTCCGTAATCGGGAGAAGTTGGGGAATGTGTTTTGGGGTGTCATTTTACATATACCCATGCTGGGTGAGAGAAATATCTTGGCAAAAGACAACTTTTCCCATTTTTTTATACAAAGTTGGCATTTGACCAAGATATTTATCTCACCCAGCATGGGTATATGTAAAAAGACACCCCAAAACACATTCCTCAACTTCTCCTGAATACAGAGATACCAGATGTGTGACACTTTTTTGCAGCCTAGGTGGGCAAAGGGGCCCACATTCCAAAGAGCACCTTTCGGATTTCACAGGTCATTTACCTACTTACCACACATTTGGGCCCCTAGAATGCCAGGGCAGTATAACTACCCCACAAGTGACCCCATTTTGGAAAGAAGAGACCCCAAGGTATTCGCTGATGGGCATAGTGAGTTCATGGAAGTTTTTATTTTTTGTCACAAGTTTGTGGAATATGAGACTTTGTATGAAAAAAAAAAATAAAAAAAAAAATCATCATTTTCCACTAACTTGTGACAAAAAATAAAAAATTCTAGGAACTCGCCATGCCCCTCACGGAATACCTTGGGGTGTCTTCTTTCCAAAATGGGGTCACTTGTGGGGTAGTTATACTGCCCTGGTATTCTAGGGGCCCAAATGTGTGGTAAGGAGTTTGAAATCAAATTCAGGAAAAAATGAGGAGTGAAATCCGAAAGGTGCTCTTTGGAATATGGGCCCCTTTGCCCACCTAGGCTGCAAAAAAATGTCACACATCTGGTATCCCCGTACTCAGGAGAAGTTGAGGAATGTGTTTTGGGGTGTCTTTTTACATATACCCATGCTGGGTGAGAGAAATATCTTGGTCAAATGACAACTTTGTATAAAAAAATGGGAAAAGTTGTCTTTTGCCAAGATATTTCTCTCACCCAGCATGGGTATATATAAAATGACACCCCAAAACACATTCCCCACCTTCTCCTGAGTACGGAGATACCAGATGTGTGACACTTTTTTGCAGCCTAGGTGGGCAAAGGGGCCCATATTCCAAAGAGCACCTTTCGGATTTCACTGGTCATTTTTTACAGAATTTGATTTCAAACTCCTTACCACACATTTGGGCCCCTAGAATGCCAGGGCAGTAGAACTACCCCACAAGTGACCCCATTTTGGAAAGAAGAGACCCCAAGGTATTCGCTGATGGGCATAGTGAGTTCATAGAACTTTTTATTTTTTGTCACAAGTTAGTGGAATATGAGACTTTGTAAGAAAAAAAAAAAAAAAATCATAATTTTCCGCTAACTTGTGACAAAAAATAAAAAGTTCTATGAACTCACTATGCCCATCAGCGAATACCTTAGGGTGTGTACTTTCAGAAATGGGGTCATTTGTGGGGTGTTTGTACTGTCTGGGCATTGTAGAACCTCAGGAAACATGACAGGTGCTCAGAAAGTCAGAGCTGCTTCAAAAAGCGGAAATTCACATTTTTGTACCATAGTTTGTAAACGCTATAACTTTTACCCAAACCATTTTTTTTTTACCCAAACATTTTTTTTTTATCAAAGACATGTAGAACTATAAATTTAGAGCAAAATTTCTATATGGATGTCGTTTTTTTTGCAAAATTTTACAACTGAAAGTGAAAAATGTCATTTTTTTGCCAAAAAATCGTTAAATTTCGATTAATAACAAAAAAAGTAAAAATGTCAGCAGCAATGAAATACCACCAAATGAAAGCTCTATTAGTGAGAAGAAAAGGAGGTAAAATTCATTTGGGTGGTAAGTTGCATGACCGAGCAATAAACGGTGAAAGTAGTGTAGGTCAGAAGTGTAAAAAGTGGCCTGGTCTTTCAGGGTGTTTAAGCACTGGGGGCTGAAGTGGTTAAGGTCGCCACCTCTCCCAACAAAAAATATCAAAATAAACTACACCCAAAGGGGGTGTGGTTGTGTGGGCATGATTTAACACAGGTGTTATGTAGCCATGTGGCTCCCAGTATTAATAATGCCCCCATTAGTTCCCCTCAGTGATATTAATGCCTCGATTAGTGCCCCCAGTATTGACAATGCCCCCAATTAGCGCCCCCAGTAATTGTAATTAGTGCCCCCCAGAATCAATAATGTCCCCATTAGTGCCCCCCAGAATTAATAGTGTCCCAGTAATAGTAATGCCTCCATTAGTGCCCCCATAATTAATAATGCCTCTATTAGTGCCCCCCAGAATTAATAGTGTCCCAGTAATAGTAATGCCTCCATTAGTGCCCCCATAATTAATAATGCCTCCATTAGTGCCCCCCAGAATTAATAATGCCCCCATTTGTGCCCCTCAGTAATATTAGTGCCCCCAGAATTAATAATGCCACCAGTAATAGTAATGCGCCCATTAGTGCCCCATAGTAATGCGCCCATAATAAATAATGCCCCCTTCTCTGCTTTTGCAAAAAAAAAAAAAGAACTCACCTCATTCAGTGCAGTGCTCCAGACAAAAAAAAATGACCAGGAGCCATTGGCTCCTAAACTAAAAAATTTAGGAGCCAAATTACATTTTTTAGTCGCCAAATTTAAAATGCATATAATTTGAAAAAAGGACTTTGAGAAGATGAGACGCAGGTGACAGTAGTGAGCCAGCACTACATATAGGAGAATACAGCACCACATGCCTCTCACATCCAGGGACATCTTCTGGGGGACACGGTGACTAAAAATGGCGAATTGCGTGGTTTAGGTTTTTTTTTCTGTTACGGCCTTCACCGAGCGGAAATATTTTTTTATATTTTAATAGCTCACACTTTTTGGGATGTGGCGATATGTAATATGTTTATTCTTTATTGTTTGTAAATTTTTTATGTAAAACTGGGAAGGGGGCCATTTAAACTTTTAGTATTTTGGTGTTTTTTTAAACTTTTTATTTAACCCCTTAAGGACACAGCCCTATTTCACCTTAAGGACCAGGCCATTTTTTGCAAATCTGACCAGTGTCACTTTAAGTGCTCATAACTTTTAAACGCTTTGACTTACCCAGGCCGTTCTGAGATTGTTTTTTCGTCACATATTGTACTTCATGTCACTGCTAAAATTGGGTCAAAAAAGTTAATTTTTTTGCATAAAAAAATACAATTTTTACCAAAAATTTTGAAAAATTAGCAAATTTCAAACTTTCAGTTTCTCTACTTCTGTAATACATAGTAATACCCCCAAAAATTGTGATGACTTTACATTCCCCATATGTCTACTTCATGTTTGTAGCATTTTGGGAATGATATTTTATTTTTTGGGGATGTTACAAGGCTTAGAAGTTTAGAAGCAAATTTTGAAATTTTCAGAAATCTTCAAAATCCCACTTTATATGGACCAGTTCAGGTTTGAAGTCACTTTGTGAGGCTTAGATAATAGAAACCTCCCAAAAATGACCTCATTCTAGAAACTACACCCCTCAAGGTATTCAAAACAGTTTTTTCAAACTTTATTAACCCTTTAGGTCTTCCACAAGACTTCATGGCAGATGGAGAAACAATTTTGAAATTTCTTTTTTTTGGAAAATTTTCCAATATAATCAATTTTTTCCAGGAGTAAAACAAGGGTTAACTGCCAAACAACACTCAAAATGGGTTGCCCTGATTCTGTAGTTTGCAAAAACACCCCATATGTGGTCGTAAACTACTGTTTGGCCGAACGGTAGCACATAGAAGGAGGGGAACACCATATGGGTTTTGGAAGGCAGATTTGGCAGGACTGGTTTTGTTTATACCATGTCCCATTTGAAGCCCCCTGTTGCACCCCTAGAATAGAAATTTCAAAAAAGTGACTCCATCTAAGAAAGTACACCCCTCAAGGTATTCAAAACTGGGTTTACAAACTTTGTTAACCCTTTAGGTGTTCCACAAGAGTTAATGGCAGATGGAGAAACAATTTTGAAATTTCTATTTTTTGGAAAATTTTCCAATATAATCAATTTTTTCCAGGAGTAAAACAAGGGTTAACTGCCAAACAACACTCAAAATGGGTTGCCCTGATTCTGTAGTTTGCAAAAACACCCCATATGTGGTCGTAAACTACTGTTTGGCCGAACGGTAGCACATAGAAGGAGGGGAACACCATATGGGTTTTGGAAGGCAGATTTGGCAGGACTGGTTTTGTTTATACCATGTCCCATTTGAAGCCCCCTGTTGCACCCCTAGAATAGAAATTTCAAAAAAGTGACTCCATCTAAGAAAGTACACCCCTCAAGGTATTCAAAACTGGGTTTACAAACTTTGTTAACCCTTTAGGTGTTCCACAAGAGTTAATGGCAGATGGAGAAACAATTTTGAAATTTCTATTTTTTGGAAAATTTTCCAATATAATCAATTTTTTCCAGGAGTAAAACAAGGGTTAACTGCCAAACAACACTCAAAATGGGTTGCCCTGATTCTGTAGTTTGCAAAAACACCCCATATGTGGTCGTAAACTACTGTTTGGCCGAACGGTAGCACATAGAAGGAGGGGAACACCATATGGGTTTTGGAAGGCAGATTTGGCAGGACTGGTTTTGTTTATACCATGTCCCATTTGAAGCCCCCTGTTGCACCCCTAGAATAGAAATTTCAAAAAAGTGACTCCATCTAAGAAAGTACACCCCTCAAGGTATTCAAAACTGGGTTTACAAACTTTGTTAACCCTTTAGGTGTTCCACAAGAGTTAATGGCAGATGGAGAAACAATTTTGAAATTTCTATTTTTTGGAAAATTTTCCAATATAATCAATTTTTTCCAGGAGTAAAACAAGGGTTAACTGCCAAACAACACTCAAAATGGGTTGCCCTGATTCTGTAGTTTGCAAAAACACCCCATATGTGGTCGTAAACTACTGTTTGGCCGAACGGTAGCACATAGAAGGAGGGGAACACCATATGGGTTTTGGAAGGCAGATTTGGCAGGACTGGTTTTGTTTATACCATGTCCCATTTGAAGCCCCCTGTTGCACCCCTAGAATAGAAATTTCAAAAAAGTGACTCCATCTAAGAAAGTACACCCCTCAAGGTATTCAAAACTGGGTTTACAAACTTTGTTAACCCTTTAGGTGTTCCACAAGAGTTAATGGCAGATGGAGAAACAATTTTGAAATTTCTATTTTTTGGAAAATTTTCCAATATAATCAATTTTTTCCAGGAGTAAAACAAGGGTTAACTGCCAAACAACACTCAAAATGGGTTGCCCTGATTCTGTAGTTTGCAAAAACACCCCATATGTGGTCGTAAACTACTGTTTGGCCGAACGGTAGCACATAGAAGGAGGGGAACACCATATGGGTTTTGGAAGGCAGATTTGGCAGGACTGGTTTTGTTTATACCATGTCCCATTTGAAGCCCCCTGTTGCACCCCTAGAATAGAAATTTCAAAAAAGTGACTCCATCTAAGAAAGTACACCCCTCAAGGTATTCAAAACTGGGTTTACAAACTTTGTTAACCCTTTAGGTGTTCCACAAGAGTTAATGGCAGATGGAGAAACAATTTTGAAATTTCTATTTTTTGGAAAATTTTCCAATATAATAAATTTTTTCCAGGAGTAAAACAAGGGTTAACTGCCAAACAACACTCAAAATGGGTTGCCCTGATTCTGTAGTTTGCAAAAACACCCCATATGTGGTCGTAAACTACTGTTTTGGCCGAACGGTAGCACATAGAAGGAGGGGAACACCATATGGGTTTTGGAAGGCAGATTTGGCAGGACTGGTTTTGTTTATACCATGTCCCATTTGAAGCCCCCTGTTGCACCCCTAGAATCTAAGAAAGTACACCCCTCAAGGTATTCAAAACTGGGTTTACAAACTTTGTTAACCCTTTAGGTGTTCCACAAGAGTTAATGGCAGATGGAGAAACAATTTTGAAATTTCTATTTTTTGGAAAATTTTCCAATATAATAAATTTTTTCCAGGAGTAAAACAAGGGTTAACTGCCAAACAACACTCAAAATGGGTTGCCCTGATTCTGTAGTTTGCAAAAACACCCCATATGTGGTCGTAAACTACTGTTTTGGCCGAACGGTAGCACATAGAAGGAGGGGAACACCATATGGGTTTTGGAAGGCAGATTTGGCAGGACTGGTTTTGTTTATACCATGTCCCATTTGAAGCCCCCTGTTGCACCCCTAGAATAGAAATTTCAAAAAAGTGACTCCATCTAAGAAAGTACACCCCTCAAGGTATTCAAAACTGGGTTTACAAACTTTGTTAACCCTTTAGGTGTTCCACAAGAGTTAATGGCAGATGGAGAAACAATTTTGAAATTTCTATTTTTTGGAAAATTTTCCAATATAATCAATTTTTTCCAGGAGTAAAACAAGGGTTAACTGCCAAACAACACTCAAAATGGGTTGCCCTGATTCTGTAGTTTGCAGAAACACCCCATATGTGGTCGTAAACTACTATTTGGCTAAACGGCAGGACATAGAAGAAGGGGAACGCCATATGGTTTTTGGAAGGCAGATTTTGCTGGACTGGTTTATTTACACCATGTACCCTTTCAAGCCCCCTGATGCACCCCTAGAGTAGAAACTCCATAAAAGTGACCCCATCTAGGAAACTACGGGATAAGGTGGTTGTTGTTTTGGGACTATTTTAGGGGTAAATTTGATTTTTGGTTGCTCTATATTACTCTTTTTGAGGCAATGTAACAAAAAAATTAAATTCTAAAATTGTTTCTACATTCGCTATTTAGTTTTGTGGAACACCTAAAGGGTTAACATAGTTTGTAAAGTAACTTTTGAATACCTTGAGGGGTGTAGTTTCTTAGATGGGGTCACTTTTTTGGAGTTTCTAGTCTAGGCTACATCAGGGGGGGCTTCTAATGGGACATGGTGTCAAAAAAAAAACTGTCCATCAAAATCTGCCTTCCAGAAACCATATGGAGTTCCCTTCATTCTATGCCCTGCCGTGCGGCTATATAGCCATTTACGACCACATATGGGGTGTTTCTGCAAACTACAGAATCGGGGCAATAAATATTTAGTTTTGTTTGGCTGTTAACCGTTGCTTTATTACCGGCAAAATGGATTCAAATTGAAATTTTGCCCAAAAATAGGTGTTTTGGCACCGTTTTTATTTTATATTTTTAACACCGTTCATCCGAGGCGTTTGGTCAAAAGTAATTTTTATAGCGACGACTTTTACGCACGCGACGATGCCCAATATGTATGGCTCTCAGACTTTGGAGACACTAAGCAGGCATTCTAAAACTGCGGCCCTCCAGATGTTGTAAAACTACAATTCCCACCATGCCCTGCTGATGGCTGTAGGTTGTCTGGGCATGCTGGGAGTTATAGTTTTACAACATCTGGAGGGCCGCAGTTTGAGGATGCCTGCACTAAAACTAATATTTTTTGGGGAAAGAAAAATTGTTTCTGTGTCTCCAAAGTCTGAGAGACATAGTTTTTTATGTTCTCTAGTGGACTGTTGGGGATTATAAAAATTTAGTACTCCATGGAAGTGTGATACTCCCTGAAGCAATCGATAATGCAGAGGCCCGGATGATCGGGGCACGTGTCACACTGAGTGGTGGTGTCTTTCCGTATCCCCCTCTTGTGACACACTCTGCATCTTTTTTGGGTTCGTCCCTTCTTTCCAGTATGGGGGACCACACCTGGAAAGTGTTGGCCAGGGACGATCCGGGCGCCTCCAGTTCCCGAGGTACTCCGGCCTGCTCTTTCCCGGTCCGAAAAGATCAGGTCTTTGAGGACTGCCTCATAGAACTGGAGGAATGTCCCTGTGCTGCCAGCGCTTCGGGATAGTACAAAAGAGTTGTACATGGCAACCTGTACCAAGTAGACCGCAACTTTTTTGTACCATGCCCGGGTTTTGCGCATGGCATTATATGGCTTGAGGACTTGATCAGAGAGATCAACTCCTCCCATATACCGATTGTAGGCGACGATACAATCGGGCTTGAGGACCGTTGCCGCGGTAGCTCGCACAGAGACGGGGGTGGTGCTGTTACCGTGGATTGTGGACAGCATAAGGACATCCCTCTTGTCCTTATACCTGACCAGCAACAGGCTTCCACTGGTAAGGGCACGGGTCTCACCCCTGGGGATGGGTACCTGGAGGGGGTGGGCAGGGAGGCCGCGTTAATTTTTCCGCACGGTCCCACAAGCGAACGTGGATCTGGCGGCAAGGGACCTGAACAAGGGAATGCTGGTATAAAAGTTGTCCACGTACAAGTGGTAACCCTTATCCAGCAGTGGGTACATAAGGTCCCACACGAGTTTCCCGGTAACACCCAGAGTGGGGGGACATTCTGGTGGTTGAATCCGGGAATCTCGCCCCTCGTACACACGAAATTTGTAAGTGTACCCTGAGGTACTCTCACAAATTTTGTATAGCTTCACGCCATACCTCGCCCGCTTTGTGGGAATGTATTGGCGGAAACTGAGTCTCCCCTTGAACGCAACGAGAGACTCATCAACCGCGACCTCCCTTCCAGGTACGTAGGCCTCCATGAATTTGGCCCCAAAGTGATTGATGACCGGCCGTATCTTGTACAGCCGGTCATAGGCAGGATCACTTCGGGGGGGACATGCTGCATTATCGGAATAATGCAGACATTTCCGGATGGCCTCAAACCGGGAGCGTGTCATGGCCGTACTGTACAGTGGGGTCTGGTAGAGTATGTCCCCACTCCAGTATTGCCTGACACTGGGTTTTTGCACTAGACCCATATGCAGCACGAGGCCCCAAAATGTCCTCATCTCGGCTGCACTGACCGGCGTCCAGCCACCGGGTCTAGCCAAAAATGAGCCCGGGTTTTGAGCGACGAACTGTTGGGCGTACAGATTCGTCTGCTCCACCATCAGATTCACCAGTGGGTTACTGAAAAAAAAACTAAAAAAGTCCATTTCAGTAAACCCCACTGTGGGAATCTGGATTCCTGGATTGCCAGCAAAATCCGGAATCTCGGGCTCAAAGTCCACTGGGGGACACCAGCTAAGTTCATCGGCAGGGGGCTCCGGTGGGCTTATTTGGTGGGCCGGGAAACCAGTACGAAGCATGCGTCTAGCTCTTTGTCATCCTGGTGTCTCCTTCCCTTCCTTTCCTTATTTGTTTGGAGTGGGTTATGTTCTGGGTGTTTGTATGTCTAGTTTGGTGTTACATGTCTGGTGGTGTTTGGTGTCCAGCATGTTTGCTAGACATTCCCCTGTCTCACGTTGTATCCTCCGGAAGCAGGGCCGGTCTGGCCTACTGGCTGCCGACCCTGGGGCCGCTTTAAGATGTGCCTGCACTTTTTCGGCGGCCGGTGGGCCGAATCCGAAAGCTCTGATGTAGTGGTGGGTGGAGCTGAGCAGGCCGGCCTCCGTGGGAGCGGCACTGCTCCCTCCGACCACCTGGTGTCGCTGTGATTTGCAGGCTCGCTCGTCCCTTTCAGTACCGAAGCGGCAGCCCGTGATCCTCCTGGCCCGGCCTGGCTGGCTGTCCTGTGTGTGGCCGCCCCTCTCTTCCTGCAAGTGGCCTCAGGCTCCCGCCGCCTCACCTCCAGGAGTCCAGATTCATCATTCAATATGCCGGGCCCAGGCCGCAGACCGGAAGCAGAGCCCGACCCGTGTGTATGCCGCCGTCACCGATGTAAACAGCCTGAGAGGACTTGAGGAGCCTCAAATACTGGGGGTAAGAAGGGGCCAGGCTGTGCCCACATGTGACTGTGCAGGCTGTCAGGGTTATGTAGTGTATGTTATTTACATAAGGTCTTATAAATTATAAGACTGTATGTACACTAATATACACTACATAACCCTGATAGCCTGCACAGTCACATGTGGGCACAGCCTTGGCATCCAATACATATCACAGAGAGCTATACTGTGCATTATAAGCTATACTGCACAGTATAGCTCTCTGTGATATGTATTGGATGCCAGGGCTGTGCCCACATGTGACTGTGCAGGCTGTCATGGTTATGTAATGTATACTATTAGTTTACATACAGTTTACAGGAATCTCCAGGAGTGACATCAGCTGGGCAGATCCGCTTCTAGGATCTGGGCTCCATGGGCCCTCTGTAGCCATCACAGCAAGGAAATTGGGGCAGTTGACAGCAGGGCTCTGGCTGTAGGTAGCACTTTGTGAAAGGTTGTCACACAGGTTGACAGGGGCTGGGAGTGGAGAACATCTTGGTGTGTAACCTGGTGTCACTGTGCTGTACAAAGGATCTGCTGGGCATGGTGCCTCCACAGAGGGCAGGGAATCAGATTGACTGAGGAGGGCTTGTACTTTGGAGAAGAATATGTGGCTTCATGTGGAATGGCACAGAAGAGTGTGTGGATGAGTATACGTCGTGTCTCCAGGAGCTCTGCCCCTGACATCTCCAAGTGACAGACACTGCTGGACCCCCCTGGCACCCTGCAAACATTATAAATGCACAGTATAGCTTTCCCTGATATGTATTGGATGCCAGGGCCATGCCCACGTGTGGCGAGTGGCGGTGCATTATACACAGCAGCACGGTGTCCGGTACTCACACAAAGACGTGGTAGACAAATGCCCAGCCCCGGGGTCTCTCCAGCACGTTGTACAGGTAGTTATGCAGCCTCCGGTACTTCACGTTCCTCCGGCAGCTCTGGCTGCTGTTGTACGACAGCGGCTTCCCCAATAAGCTCATGCAAGCTCCCTGCTTCCCCCGGCGGCTCTCCTGCAAGCCCCCTCCCGGTCCCACACCGCTGCCCTTGCCAGTGTCACTGGTGCCCAGGAGAAGTAGCCCGTCCCCTCTACTGGAGTTCAACAGCACCCTGTTGCCCCGACCCGACTCCACATCTTTCATGCCGTAGTAACGGTTCCTGCCCCTGCTTTTACCTCCAGATCTGCTTTTTATCCAGAGCCCAGAGCCTCCCACATCACCTCCACTATGGTTGCGGGACATGGCATCACCGGCGTGGGCACAGAGGGCTCCGGGTGCATGCACAGAGCAGACCTGGGGACAGGGTGGCAGCGCTTCCTGGCTTCAGACTGTCAGATCTGATCACAAGTTGGCACCAGCCATACATACAGGAAAGCTCTGTGTGCAAGGTGCCAGGGGGGTCCAGCAGTGTCTGTCACTTGGAGATGTCAGGGGCAGAGCTCCTGGAGACACGACGTATCCTCATCCACACACTCTTCTGTGCGATTCCTCTGCTCTGTCACATGAAGCCACATATTCTTCTCCAAAGTACAAGCCCTCCTCAGTCAATCTGATTCCCTGACCACTGTGGAGGCACCATGCCCAGCAGATCCTTTGTACAGCACAGTGACACCAGGTTACACACCAAGATGTTCTCCACTCCCAGCCCCTGACAACCTTTCACAAACTGCTACCTCCAGCCAGAGCCCTGCTGTCAACTGCCCCAATCTCCTTGCTGTGATGCATAAAGAAGCATGTGAGGGCTACAGAGCTAGAAGCGGATCTGCCCAGCCGATGTCACTCCTGGAGATTCCCTTGCTGCTCTCTGTACAGGAGGGGACAGTGATCACACAGCTCTCTGCATCCAGCAGGCTGCTCAGCCTCCACATAGGCAGCTCCCAGCAGTCTACTGTGCCTTCATATATAGAAGCCTGGAGGTCACTTCCAGGCAGCTGAAACTCCATGCATGATGGTCAGAGTGGCTGTGAGAAGCTTGGAGCCCACCAGCTGCACTTCAACAACTTTTCCAGGAGAATCTAGCAACTCTGTGACAGCAGGAAGGGGTTGCCAGTCACTCACTTACCCCTGTGCTGCCTGCAGCTCCAGTTCTTCTACTGGTGCTACTGCTGACATACATTCAAGGGGGACAGAAGGGGAAGGGGGTAAGGAAGAGGGGGGTGAGGAAGAGGGGGGAGGCCAGGTACTTACAGGAGGACTATATCTGAGTATAAATTAAAAGGGGTTGTTCGGGTTCAGAGCTGAACCCGGACATACCTCCATTTTCACCCAGGCAGCCCCCCTGACTTGAGCATCGGAGCAGTTAATGCTCCTATGCTCTCCTTTGCCCTGCGCTAAATCGCGCAGGGCAAAGGCATTTTTTGAAAATCTGGTGACGTACAGGGGCTCTCCATGGGGCTGCCAGGAAGCCCAGTGACGTCACCGTTACTGATGACCGGGATTTAGCGCTGCCCTAGCCAGTAAAACGGTAATATGAACAATGGGTTCTACAAAAGAGCTATTGTGGGGCAAAGTTCATATTCATGTTTACACACGTGTTTTAAAATTAATGCTTTCCCCTTTTATAAACAAGTAAATAATGACACAACGCTGTGGGGCTGGTATGCAACTTTTTCCAGGGCTGGTTTTTATCCCCAGTCCGGCCCTGTCCGGAAGGGGGTCTCTTGTGCACGGGTTCCAGTCGGTGTGCCTGTGGCAGGTAAGTGTGTTGTATTCGTTGCTTAGCTGCCAATTCCATATGCTGTATTCGGTCCCCTTTCTTTGCAGCTTTGCCGTATTTTTTAGGAACAGGTCGTCTTTACCCTGCTCCTAGTCCAGGGATTTCTTGAGGGTTAGTAGGGCCCCGAGGTTCCGGAGTATGAGCCCTCCTATCATCTGGGTTGGCTCATACGGTTAGGAGTCAGGGTCAGAATTAGGGACGCTGTAGGAGGTGACCTGCTCCCTTATTCCTCCTCCTGGCCTTGTTGCTTCACAGTTGCCTCCTCTTTGTACGGTGGGGAGTTCCCCCACTCCCCATCGTGACACTAGCATTCTGTGGAAGAAATAGCCAGCCATTTCTTTTTTTTTTTTTTTTTTTTATCAAATCATTTTATTTACAAGATTAATCAGATACACAATAAACATACTGAAGCATATCATTAAATAAAATATTTGTACTTACAGTTGAATCTAACCTTCCATCCCAAACCCTTTCTCACTCCGGTAATGGTGCACCTCCTACTTCGTCCTCTAGATCCTAATATGATTATAAGACAACCAGTCACTCCATAGTTTATCAAACTTTTGTGGGCATCCTCTTTTGAGGAATATAGCTTTTTCACACACCAGCATATTATGAACTTTTATCCGGAATTCCTCCAGTGTTGGGGGACTCTCTTGTATCCAATGCAGGGGTATACATTTTCTGGCTACGTAAAACAGCCTACCCAACGCGACCTTTCTATAGTCATCTGTCCGAACTTCAGAGACATATCCTAATATACATATTTTGGGATCTCTATCCACTCTCACCGAAAATACCTGATATATTATCTCCAGTATTCCCTTCCAGTACCCGTCCAGACTCTGACACTGCCACAACATGTGAAGTAAGTCAGCTGGCTCCAGTGAGCATCTTGGGTCTGTTCTGACTCCAATACGGTGTAAAAATATTGGCGTTTTGTACACTCTATGAATAATAAAAAGTTGGGACAGTTTCCCCTGTTCACTCAATGACACCAGCGGGACCGCCTCTAGAATGTCTTCCCCTTCGTCTTGTGAAATCTCCCCCAGATCTCTCTCCCATATCTTCATTTGTGACAGCAGGTGAGAATCCAAAAACGTATCCATTAGCAATGTGTATAGCGCAGATATCAGACCTCTCTTATCTCCCCTTGTGAGCAATAAATTTTGGGCCGTATCTCATTTAATGATGCTAGTGCCTTTTTTCAGTGTAGTGTCATACGCATGACATAATTGAAGCTTGTGCTAGGGATCTGGAACTTCTCTTGAATTTCCATGAAGGACCTAAACCCTCCATTATCTAATTGATCACCTATTTTAACCCCTTAAGGACTCAGCCCTATTTCACCTTAAGGACTTGGCCATTTTTTGCAAATCTGACCAGTGTCTCTTTAAGTGCTGATAACTTTAAAAGGCTTTGACTTATCCAGGCCATTCTGAGATATGTAAAAAATTGCAAATTTCCAAGTTTCAATTTCTCTACTTCTATAATACACTGCTCAAAAAAATAAAGGGAACACAAAAATAACACATCCTAGATCTGAATTAATTAAATATTCTTCTGAAATACTTTGTTCTTTACATAGTTGAATGTGCTGACCACAAAATCACACAAAAATTAAAAAATGGAAATCAAATTTTTCATCCCATGGAGGTCTGGATTTGGAGTCACCCTCAAAATTAAAGTGGAAAAACACACTACAGGCTGATCCAACTTTGATGTAATGTCCTTTAAACAAGTCAAAATGAGGCTCAGTAGTGTGTGTGGCCTCCACGTGCCTGTATGACCTCCCTACAATGCCTGTGCATGCTCCTGATGAGGTGGCGGACGGTCTCCTGAGGGATCTCCTCCCAGACCTGGACTAAAGCATCTGCGAACTCCTGGACAGTCTGTGGTGCAACGTGACGTTGGTGGATAGAGCGAGACATGATGTCCCAGATGTGCTCAATTGAATTCAAGTCTGGGGAACGGGCGGGCCAGTCCATAGCATCAATGCCTTCGTCTTGCAGGAACTGCTGACACACTCCAGCCACATGAGGTCTAGCATTGTCTTGCATTAGGAGGAACTCAGGGCCAACCGCACCAGCATATGGTCTCACAAGGGGTCTGAGGATCTCATCTCGGTATCTAATGGCAGTCAGGCTACCTCTGGCGAGCACATGGAGGGCTGTGCGGCCCTCCAAAGAAATGCCACCCCACACCATTACTGACCCAATGCCAAACCGGTCATGCTGGAGGATGTTGCAGGCTGCAGAACATTCTCCACGGCGTCTCAAGACTCTGTCACGTCTGTCACATGTGCTCAGTGTGAACCTGCTTTTATCTGTGAAGAGCACAGGGCGCCAGTGGCGAATTTGCCAATATGGGTGTTCTCTGGAAAATGCCAAACGTCCTGCACGTTGTTGGGCTGTAAGCACAACCCCCACCTGTGGACGTCGGGCCCTCATATCACCCTCATAGAGTCGGTTTCTAACCGTTTGTGCAGCCACATGCACATTTGTGGCCTGCTTGAGGTCATTTTGCAGGGCTCTGGCAGTGCTCCTCCTGTTCCTCCTTGCACAAAGGCGGAGGTAGCGGTCCTGCTGCTGGGTTGTTGCCCTCCTACGGCCTCCTCCACGTCTCCTGATGTACTGGCCTGTCTCCTGGTAGCGCCTCCATGCTCTGGACACTACGCTGACAGACACAGCAAACCTTCTTGCCACAGCTCGCATTGATGTGCCATCCTGGATAAGCTGCACTACCTGAGCCACTTGTGTGGGTTGTAGACTCCGTCTCATGCTACCACTAGAGTGAAAGCACCGCCAGCATTCAAAAGTGACCAAAACATCAGCCAGGAAGCATAGGAACTTCGAAGTGATCTGTGGTCACCACCTGCAGAACCACTCCTTTATTGGGGGTGTCTTGCTAATTGCCTATAATTTCCACCTGTTGTCTATCCCATTTGCACAACAGCATGTGAAATTGATTGGCACTCAGTGTTGCTTCCTAAGTGGACAGTTTGATTTCACAGAAGTGTGATTGACTTGGAGTTACATTGTGTTGTTTAAGTGTTCCCTTTATTTTTTTGAGCAGTGTACATAGTAATATCTCCAAAAATAGTTATTACTTTACATTCCCCATATGTCTACTTCATGTTTGGATCATTTTGGGAATGATATTTTATTTTTTGGGGATGTTACAAGGCTTAGAAGTTTAGAAGCAAATCTTGAAATCTTTCTGAAATTTTCAAAAACCCAATTTTTAGGGACTCAGGTCTGGTCTGAAGTCACTTTGCGAGGCTTACATAATAGAAACCACCCAAAAATTACCCCATTCTATAAACTACACACCTCAAGGTATTCAAAATTGATTTTACAAACTTTGTTAACCCTTTAGGTGTTCCACAAGAATTAATGGAAAATAGAGATACAATTTCAAAATTTCCCTTTTTTGGCAGATTTTCCATTTGAATAATTTTTTTCCAGTCACAAAGCAAGGGTTAACAGCCAAACCAAACTCAATATTTATGGACCTGATTCTGTAGTTTACAGAAACACCCCATATGTAGTCGTAAACTACTGTACGGGCACACGGCAGGGCGCAGAAGGAAAGGAATGCCATACGGTTTTTGGAAGGCAGATTTTGCTGGACTGGTTTTTTTTGACACCATGTCCCATATGAAGCCCCCTTGATGCACCCCTAGAGTAGAAACTCCATAAAAGTGACCCCATTTAAGAAACTACACCCCTCAAGGTATTCAAAACAGATTTTATAAACGTTGTTTACCCTTTAGGTGTTCCACAAGAGTTATTGGCAAATGGAGATGAAATTTAAATTTTTGGGCAAATTTCCCATTTTAATCCATTTTTCCCAGTAACAAAGCAAGGGTTAACAGCCAAACAAAACTCAATATTTATGGCCCTGTTTCTGTAGTTTACAGAAACACCCCATATGTGGTCGTAAACTGCTGTACGGGCACACGGCAAGGCTCAGAAGGAAAGGAATGCCATACGGTTTTTGGAAGGCAGATTTTGCTGGACTGTTTTTTTTGTTTTTTGTTTTCTTTTTACACCATGTCCCATTTGAAGCCCCCCTGATGCGCCCCTAGTGTAGAAACTCCCAAAAAGTGACCCCATTTTAGAAACTACGGGATAGGGTGGCAGTATTGTTGGTACTAGTTTAGGGTACATGGGTTTAGGGTTGCTCTATATTACACTTTTTGTGAGGCAAGGTAACAAGAAATAGCTGTTTTGGCACCGTTTTAAATTTTTGTTATTTACAACATTCATCTGACAGGTTAGATCATGTTATATTTTTATAGGACAAAGAAATTGTGATGGCACACTCGCATTTGGTTTAAATTAAAAGGTATTTAATATTGTTAATTAAAGTATTTTGTTAAAAATGTTATTTGTTTTGAAATGAATCATAGTAGATAAAAATGAGAAAATTGGAAATGATGATAAAATTATATATATATATATATAAAAATAGTAGGATAACAATTCGTAGTGTTACTTGGGATGAAGTCTGTTTAGACTGGAATATATATTCAAAGTGGGCGATGATAGACGGGATCAAAGTATCCCTAATAGGGCTGGTATTCAAATGTTCAAGTGTTCAAGTGGTTCATTCAATAGGCTCTAGAGTCTGTGGATATATGGTCACACAAGTAGTGCATACTGCGTTGATTCAATTCTGTAGAGTAGTGGTAATCTTTTGAAAGGTGTGCAATGTCTTCACATATAAAAGTCCAATAGAATATAGGTATAATGTCCGTGCAAAAAAGTTGTGAAAAATGCTCAATTGAGTAAAAATGTGTTGTGCACAACAAAAATATTAATAAGCATAAAAGTGCCCTTTAAGAAAATTTATAAAACATATGCCACATAGGCAGTGTTCATGTAATGAAATACTGTAGATTGACTGATAATGTGAACGTAGCAGTATCTTGTGTTCACCGGGTTCTCCAGGTCTTGAAACCCCCGCCTTTTAAAGAGAGAGCGACTCTTCTGATAGATTTCTGGTTCACTCGAATTTACATACAAGCTTTCCCGATAGTCTTATTGAATGTTGCCAATATCATTGTCAAAGTATATTCAATAAAATGCAAATGAACAATAAAGGGTGCGATGTACTTTACCCCTCTTCTGTCTATTGCGGTGTCTTCCTTCCTGCAAGGACCTGCGTGGCGCCCCACGGGATCGCTTGCCTTACCATGTGATGCTGCACGTGATGGTGATGCAGCTTGACGTCACACGGGACCTGGTGCCTGATTGGCCAATCCTATTATCTGTGGGAAATTAGAAAAAATATATATCGCAGTAGCGAATATTTTCATCGGATGATCTTCCTTTAAAGTCGCTGTATCCTTTTAGAGTCCTCACTGCTTCCTCAGACCAGACGCGTTTCGGGACACTTTCTGGTCCCTTCCTCAGTGGTCAATTAATGGTATGTCCGGAACAAGTGAGGATTTATGTGCGGTCTTCTTTAAGGGGTGTTGCCCTAATTCTGTTGAGTTGGTTAGAAATCCTGGACTGGATTGCATTAGCAGCTGAATGATCTTTTGGTAACCTTATTTATTTTGAGATGTAATGGAGAAAATAGTAGTATGTTGGAATTGTTTCATGCTGCAAATATAAATGGAATATGTTCCTATATTGTGAGACTCAACAGTGAGTTCTAAGAGCCATTTCTATTATATTGAACGCATTGTGTGGTACTTGCAGTTTGTTGCGGTTTCAGTGCGGGTTTTTTTTAAACCGTTAGTTTGGGGTTAAATGCTTTATGTTGCAGGTATGGGTATGTTATTGTGTTGCTAGTACTTGTTAGTGGACTCTTGTAGTGATTGCAATATTGTTATAGGATTTCTATGCGGTTTTTTGGAATTCATACTATAGAGTGCATTTTTCATATTTTACTGTAAATTTCTTCCTTGGTTCCCATCTTAATTTGTTTGATGGTGTACATAACCTGTGTTTTTAGTCATCTCTCACTTCATACCGGGGGGGGGGGGGGGGGGCAGATCCTGCACTTGTGGTCCTCTGCTAATGGCAATCCCCAGCAAAAATGCATACAATGGAGGATGCCTGCAGCGGACCACAAGTACCACAATGGACATCCTACACAGGATAGCAAATGTGTGGATGTGATAAACAGTATATATAATATAACAAAAACAAAGACAGGTGCACTCTGCGGTCTTACTAAGCCCTCAAACTGGTGTTAAAATTGAGAGATTAGCCAACATGTCCTACGTGAGGACATGTCTGAGCTCGAGCTACTTGAGAAACCTTGGCGCGGTGCTTGGGCTCAGACATGTCCTCATGTAGGACATGTTGGCTAATCTCTCCATTTTAACACCAGTTTGAGGGCTTAGTAAGACCGCAGAGTGCACCTGTCACTATTTTGGTGGGCAAACGCCTTTTTGATCGCTTGCTGTTGTACTTTTTGTGATTTAAAGAGGACCTTTCACTTGTATAAACTATGTGAACTGAGTATGCTGCCATATAGAGCGGCGCCCGGGGATCTCACTGCACTTACTATTATCCCTGGGCGCCGCTCCGTTCTCCCGTTATAGGCTCCGGTACCTTTGCTCCTTAAGTTATAGTAGGCGGGTCTTCCCTTGTCCTGTGGGCGTCTCCTTCTCCTAGGCTGCAGTGCTGGCCAATCGCAGCACACAGCTCACAGCCTGGGAGAAAAAAACCTCCCAGGCTGTGAGCTGTGCGCTGCGATTGGCCAGCGCTGCAGCCTAGGAGAAGGAGACGCCCACAGGACAAGGGAAGACCCGCCTACTATAACTTAAGGAGCAAAGGTACCGGAGCCTATAACGGGAGAACAGAGCGGCGCCCAGAGATAATAGTAAGTGCAGTGAGATCCCCGGGCGCCGCTCTATATGGCAGCATACTCAGTTCACTGCAGCGGCCAAACAATTGCAAGCTATTTAGCGCAGGTTGTGCTAAAAATATGTATTGCTGCCAGATACAACTATAGTCCTTAAAAGGACTTTTGGGTCTCTAACAAGTTTTAGCTATTTAGCACAGGTTGCGCTAAAAATATACAGGGTGGGCCATTTATATGGATACACCTTAATAAAATGGGAATGGTTGGTGATATTAACTTCCTGTTTGTGGCACATTAGTATATGTGAGGGGGGAAACTTTTCAAGATGGGTGGTGACCATGGTGGCCATTTTGAATCCAACTTTAGTTTTTTCAATAGGAGGAGGGTCATTTGACACATCAAACTTATTGGGAATTTCACAAGAAAAACAATTGTGTGCTTGGTTTTAACATAACTTTATTCTTTCATGATTTATTTACAAGTTTCTGACCACTTATAAAATGTGTTCAATGTGCTGCCCATTGTGTTGGATTGTCAATGCAACCCTCTTCTCCCACTCTTCACACACTGATAGCAACACCGCAGGAGAAATGCTAGCACAGGCTTCCAGTATCCATAGTTTCAGGTGCTGCACATCTCGTATCTTCACAGCATAGACAATTGCCTTCAGATGACCCCAAAGATAAAAGTCTAAGGGGGTCAGATCGGGAGACCTTAGGGGCCATTCAACTGGCCCACGACGACCAATCCTCTTTCCAGGAAACTGTTCATCTAGGAATGCTCGGACCTGACGCCCTGTCACGACCGCTACCCCAGCAGCAGTCGTGTCGCACCAGACGGAGGGGAAGGGGGACCCTTATCTACGGATGGGAATAGTATGGCCACCCCTGACTAACCCTAAGCTGGCACCTGTCTGCCCTGATACCCTAGACGGGGTGTAAACCCGTGCGGCGAGCAGGATGCCTAAACCCTCAGTCACCCTAAAGCCTAGAGTGGGGAAAGGCCGATGGGAGCACTAGTCACCATCACTCATGTCTAGGAGAACAGCAGGGGAAGACAGCAACAAACAAACTATATCAGAGATAGACTTATCCAGTCACGAGCAGAGAAGGTGATCCCAATCACGACAGTCCACGCCGGACAAGAGCTCCACAGCAACACCATCAAACGATCTCCTTCAAAGGTCAGAATAGAACTGGAAGTAAGGACTATATCTGGCAATGACTGCAAGTGAAAGTGAAACTAATATAGTAGCTGGGAGTGGCAGACAGGACTCACCTGAGAAGGATGCCTACAAACTCCCAGTCAGGACAAAAATGTTCACAAGGCAAAACCCAGATGACATACCCTGAACCATGGAGCAAACTCACAAGCTATCGCGAGTAGCAAGTCGCTGCGACCTTCTCCCAGACCTGTCTGGATCAGTCACAGTCGTGACAGTACCCCCCTTTCTACGAGGGGCCCCTGGACCCTCAAGACCAGGCCTCTCCGGATGGGAGCTATGAAAAGCCTGAATGAGTCTGTCCGCTTTTATCTCTGATGCTGGAACCCACATTCTCTCTTCGGAACCATAACCTTTCCAGTGCACCAGGTACTGAAGAGAGCGGCGAACATATCGTGAATCAACAATCTTTTCTACCTGAAACTCAAGACTGCCATCAACAACCACCGGTGGAGGCGGTAGTGGCAATGGTTCAGGAGGTTCTACATATCTCTTAAGCAGAGATCTGTGGAAGACATTATGGATCCTTAGAGTCTGAGGTAGCTCCAGACGAAAAGCCACCGGGTTAATGATCTTAATTACCCTATAAGGACCAATAAATCTCGGACCTAATTTCCACGAGGGAACCTTCAACTTGATATTTCTGGTAGACAACCACACCAAGTCATTCCGGACCTTCAGAGCGCTTCCTATCAGCCGCACGTTTGTATCTACCACCAATTCTCTTCAAACTTTCTTGCACACTCTGCCACACTGAAGAAAGTGAAGACGCAAATCGTTCCTCCTCGGGAATCCCAGACGGCCCCCCCTCACTAAACGTACAAAACTGAGGATGGAAACCATACGCACCAAAAAATGGTGACTTATCGGTGGATTCTTGACGACGATTATTAATGGCAAACTCGGCTAACGGTAAATAAGATGACCATTCCTCCTGATTTTCGGAAACAAAGCATCTCAAATATGTCTCTAGGTTTTGATTGGTACGTTCAGTCTGACCGTTGGACTGTGGATGGAAAGATGAAGAAAACGACAGATGAACCCCTAAACGAGAACAAAAAGCTTTCCAAAATTTAGAAACGAATTGGGTACCACGATCCGAAACAATATCGGAAGGGACCCCGTGAAGCTTCACGATGTGGTCAATAAAAACCTGAGCCAGTGTGTTAGCATTAGGCAATGCGGCAAGAGCAATAAAGTGCACCATTTTACTGAATCTGTCAACAACTACAAGGATAACAGTCTTCCCCGCTGATATAGGTAGATCCGTAATGAAATCCATTGACAGGTGCGTCCAAGGCCTGTTGGGGATGGCCAGAGGTAAAAGACGCCCTGCCGGACGAGTATGATCTACCTTAGAACGAGCACAGGTAGCACATGCAGACACAAAATTCAACACCTCCTGGCGCCATTTAGGCCACCAGAACCGACGAGACACTAACTCAGAGGTTGCCCTACTACCTGGGTGTCCTGCCAGTGTGGAGTTATGGTGTTCATTTAGTATCTCCAGTCGTAAATTTTCTGGCACAAACAGTTTACCCGAGGGGCAGGAGGCCGGGGCGTCCCCCTGAGCTTCCAACACCCTCCCCTCCAAACCTGAGTGTAATGCAGAGACCACCACCCCCTTTTGCAAAATGGGCTCTGGTACCTCAACATCACCCCCTCCAGGAAAACTTCGAGACAATGCATCCGCCTTAGTATTTTTTGCCCCCGGGCGATAGGTTATTACAAAATTAAACCTAGTAAAAAATAACGACCACCGAGCCTGTCTAGGAGTGAGATGTTTAGCAGACTCCAGATATAATAAGTTTTTGTGATCAGTAATCACTGTGACGGGATGAACCGCCCCCTCCAAAAAATGACGCCACTCCTCAAAAGCCAACTTAATAGCCAAAAGTTCCCTGTTGCCAATATCATAGTTCCTTTCTGCAGTAGACAATTTCTTCGAAAAGAAAGCACACGGACGCCATTCACCAGGGGACAGGCCCTGAGATAGTACCGCTCCCACCCCCACCTCTGATGCGTCAACCTCTACAATAAAAGGAAGCGAGACATCTGGCTGTCACGACCGCTACCCCAGCAGCAGTCGTGTCGCACCAGACGGAGGGGAAGGGGGACCCTTATCTACGGATGGGAATAGTATGGCCACCCCTGACTAACCCTAAGCTGGCACCTGTCTGCCCTGATACCCTAGACGGGGTGTGAACCCGTGCGGCGAGCAGGATGCCTAAACCCTCAGTCACCCTAAAGCCTAGAGTGGGGAAAGGCCGATGGGAGCACTAGTCACCATCACTCATGTCTAGGAGAACAGCAGGGGAAGACAGCAACAAACTATATCAGAGATAGACTTATCCAGTCACGAGCAGAGAAGGCGATCCCAATCACGACAGTCCACGCCGGACAAGAGCTCCACAGCAACACCATCAAACGATCTCCTTCAAAGGTCAGAATAGAACTGGAAGTAAGGACTATATCTGGCAATGACTGCAAGTGAAAGTGAAACTAATATAGTAGCTGGGAGTGGCAGACAGGACTTACCTGAGAAGGATGCCTAAAAACTCCCAGTCAGGACCAAAAGGTTCACAAGCCAAAACCCAGATGACATACCCTGAACCATGGAGCAAACTCACAAGCTATCGCGAGTAGCAAGTTGCTGCGACCTTCTCCTCCCAGACCTGTCTGGATCAGTCACAGTCGTGACACGCCCATAATGTGGTGGTGCACCATCTTGCTGGAAAAACTCAGGGAACGTGCCAGCTTCAGTGCATAAAGAGGGAAACACATCATCATGTAGCAATTTCGCATATCCAGTGGCCTTGAGGTTTCCATTGATGAAGAATGGCCCCACTATCTTTGTACCCCATATACCACACCATACCATCAATTTTTTTGTTCCAACAGTCTTGGGGGGATCTATCCAATGTTGGTTAGTGTCAGACCAATAGCGGTGGTTTTGTTTGTTAACTTCACCATTCACATAAAAGTTTGCCTCATCACTGAACAAAATCTTCTGCGTAAACGGAGGGTCCTGTTCCAATTTTTGTTTTGCCCATTCTGCAAATTCAGTGCGCCGATCTGGGTCATCCTCGTTGAGATGCTGCAGTAGCTGGAGTTTGTAAGGGTGCCATTTGTGAGTAGCTAATATCCGCCGAAGGGATGTTCGACTAATGCCACTCTCCAGTGACATGCGGCGAGTGCTACGCTGTGGGCTCTTGCTGAATGAAGCTAGGACAGCCACTGATGTTTCTTCATTAGAGACAGATTTCATGCGTCCACATTTTGGCAAATCCAACACTGAACCAGTTTCACGAAACTTAGCAAGCAGTTTGCTAACTGTAGCATGAGAGATGGGTGGTCTCGTAGGGTGTCTTGCATTGAAATCTGCTGCAATGACCCGGTTACTGCGATCTCCAGACATCAACACAATTTCTATCCGCTCCTCACGTGTTAACCTCGGCGACATGTCAATGGCTGTAAACAAAGAGAAACTTGTAAATAACTGATGAAAGAATAAAGTTACGTTAAAACCAAGCACACCATTGTTTTTCGTTTGAAATTCCCAATAAGTTTGATGTGTCACATGACCCTCTTCCTATTGAAAAAACAACAGTTGGATTCAAAATGGCTGACTTCAAAATGACCGCCATGGTCACCACCCATCTTGAAAAGTTTCCCCCCTCACATATACTAATGTGCCACAAACAGGAAGTTAATATCACCAACCATTCCCATTTTATTAAGGTGTATCCATATAAATGGCCCACCCTGTATGTGTGTGTGTGTGTGTATATATATATATAGGAACACCTGTTCTATTTCTCATTAATGCAATTATCTAGTCAACCAATCACATGGCAGTTGCTTCAATGCATTTAGGGGTGTGGTCCTGGTCAAGACAATCTCCTGAACTCCAAACTGAATGTCAGAATGGGAAAGAAAGGTGATTTAAGCAATTTTGAGTGTGGCATGGTTGTTGGTGTCAGACGGGCCGGTCTGAGTATTTCACAATCTGCTCAGTTACTGGGATTTTCACGAACAACCATTTCTAGGGTTTACAAAGAATGGTGTGAAAAGGGAAAAACATCCAGTATGCGGCAGTCCTGTGGGCAAAAATGCCTTGTGGATGCTAGAGGTCAAAGGAGAATGGGCCGACTGATTCAAGCTGATAGAAGAGCAACGTTGACTGAAATAACCACACGTTACAACCGAGTTATGCAGCAAAGCATTTGTGAAGCCACAACACGCACAACCTTAAGGCGGATGGGCTACAACAGCAGAAGACCCCACCGGGTACCACTCATCTCCACTACAAATAGGAAAAAGAGGCTACAATTTGCACGAGCTCACCAAAATTGGACTGTTGAAGACTGGAAAAATGTTGCCTGGTCTGAAGAGTCTCGATTTCTGTTGAGACATTCAAATGGTAGAGTCCAAATTTGGTGTAAACAGAATGAGAACATGTATCCATCCTCTGATGGCTACTTCCAACAGGATAATGCACCATGTCACAAAGCTCGAATCATTTCAAATTGGTTTCTTGAACATGACAATGAGTTCACTGTACTAAAATGGCCCCCACAGTCACCAGATCTCAACCCAATAGAGCATCTTTGGGATGTGGTGGAACGGGAGCTTCGTGCCCTGGATGTGCATCCCTCAAATCTCCATCAACTTCAAGATGCTATCCTATCAATATGGGCCAACATTTCTAAAGAATGCTATCGGCACCTTGTTGAATCAATGCCACGTAGAATTAAGGCAGTTCTGAAGGCAAAAGGGGGTCCAACACCGTATTAGTATGGTGTTCCTAATAATTCTTTAGGTGAGTGTGTATATATATATATATTATTGATAGAACATTCTTCGCCAAGTTAAGAGATAGATTCCCACAGGAAAGACTTGTTTCAAGTCCTTCCCATTTAAGATCCTAGATCCCTGTTATTTGTCTTAATAGTCTTACCAAAGTTATATATGTGAAAATAGTCCAGGATGGGGCGGAAAGATACATTTATCTCTTCTAAGTTATATCCTTGGATGGAAGTGCCCATCTTGAAGCCATGTGATGTGTAGTTGGTTAGGGGGGGCAGAATGTATTTAGCATTCTATATTGATGTCTAGGATTAGACATGCCCATCCTGATATCATGAGGTTTTCTCTGAACAGAAGTAATGTATATAACTTACCGTATTTTTCGTTTTATAAGACGCACTTTTTTTCCCTCCAAATTGGAGGGAAAAAGTCACTGCGTCTTATAAAACGAATGCGATGCAAATTAGGTGGCCATTAAACTGTTGGGTGGGCTGGCGGCTTCACTGAAGGCTTCTGCCGCCAGCCCGCGCTTCCTTAACAAGACCGCACCAGGGATGGGCAGGCTGGCGGCTTCACTTATGCTCCACTGCTGCCAGCGCCCGGGACGGGAGCCCGCAGCTCCAGTAAGTGAAAGTGTTTTCCCCCTGTCCCCTCCTCCAGCCCGCACGTCCGGTGCGCACCCGGCACCGGAGTCCTCTGTTCCTGTAAGTGAAAATTTTTCCCCCCTGTCCCCTCCTCCAGCCGCCAGCCCGCACGTCCGGTGCGCACCCGGCACAGGAGTCCTCTGTTCCTGTAAGTGAAAATTTTTCCCCTTGTCCCCTCCTTCGGCTGCCAGCCCGCGCGTCTGGTGCGCACCCGGGACCGGAGCCTGCAGCTCCAGTATGTACAGGGAGTGCAGAATTATTAGGCAAGTTGTATTTTTGAGGATTAATTTTATTATTGAACAACAACCATGTTCTCAATGAAACCAAAAAACTCATTAATATCAAAGCTGAATATTTTTGGAAGTAGTTTTTAGTTTGTTTTTAGTTTTAGCTATTTTAGGGGGATATCTGTGTGTGCAGGTGACTATTACTGTGCATAATTATTAGGCAACTTAACAAAAAACAAATATATACCCATTTCACTTATTTATTTTTACCAGTGAAACCAATATAACATCTCAACATTCACAAATATACATTTCTGACATTCAAAAACAAAGCAAAAACAAATCAGTGACCAATATAGCCACCTTTCTTTGCAAGGACACTCAAAAGCCTGCCATCCATGGATTCTGTCAGTGTTTTGATCTGTTCACCATCAACATTGCGTGCAGCAGCAACCACAGCCTCCCAGACACTGTTCAGAGAGGTGTACTGTTTTCCCTCTTTGTAAATCTCACATTTGATGATGGACCACAGGTTCTCAATGGGGTTCAGATCAGGTGAACAAGGAGGCCATGTCATTAGATTTTCTTCTTTTATACCCTTTCTTGCCAGCCACGCTGTGGAGTACTTGGACGCGTGTGATGGAGCATTGTCCTGCATGAAAATCATGTTTTTCTTGAAGGATGCAGACTTCTTCCTGTACCACTGCTTGAAGAAGGTGTCTTCCAGAAACTGGCAGTAGGACTGGGAGTTGAGTTTGACTCCATCCTCAACCCGAAAAGGCCCCACAAGCTCATCTTTGATGATACCAGCCCAAACCAGTACTCCACCTCCACCTTGCTGGCGTCTGAGTCGGACTGGAGCTCTCTGCCCTTTACCAATCCAGCCACGGGCCCATCCATCTGGCCCATCAAGACTCACTCTCATTTCATCAGTCCATAAAACCTTAGAAAAATCAGTCTTGAGATATTTCTTGGCCCTGTCTTGACGTTTCAACTTGTGTGTCTTGTTCAGTGGTGGTCATCTTTCAGCCTTTCTTACCTTGGCCATGTCTCTGAGTATTGCACACCTTGTGCTTTTGGGCACTCCAGTGATGTTGCAGCTCTGAAATATGGCCAAACTGGTGGCAAGTGGCATCTTGGCAGCTGCACGCTTGACTTTTCTCAGTTCATGGGCAGTTATTTTGCGCCTTGGTTTTTCCACACGCTTCTTGCGACCCTGTTGACTATTTTGAATGAAACGCTTGATTGTTCGATGATCACGCTTCAGAAGCTTTGCAATTTTAAGAGTGCTGCATCCCTCTGCAAGATATCTCACTATTTTTGACTTTTCTGAGCCTGTCAAGTCCTTCTTTTGACCCATTTTGCCAAAGGAAAGGAAGTTGCCTAATAATTATGCACACCTAATATAGGGTGTTGATGTCATTAGACCACACCCCTTCTCATTACAGAGATGCACATCACCTAATATGCTTAATTGGTAGTAGGCTTTCGAGCCTATACAGCTTGGAGTAAGACAACATGCATAAAGAGGATGATGTGGTCAAAATACTCATTTGCCTAATAATTCTGCACGCAGTGTATAATCTTCTCCTCCCTGTCCCCTCCAGCTGCTGCCTGGGGACCCCGGCACTGACCTGAGCTCCAGAGTCCCGGTCTTCTCGTCTATGTGCTGGATGCCTGTCACACTGTGTGCTCCAGCTCCTCTGTTATTGTGCCTGCCAGCCCTGCTGCTCTATGCTCATACAGCCCCTATGTACTGCAGTGTATGAGTGGATTCCTATGGATGAGGGGGGTTATAGTATTTAATATAAACTCTGCCCAGGGACTGTTCTTTAATTGGCATGTGTTTATATTAAATATGACTATAACCCCCCTCATCCATAGGAATCCACCCATGTACTGCAGTATATGAGTGGATTCCTATGGATGAGAGGGTTATAGTCATATTTAATATAAACACATGCCAATTACAGAACAGTCCCTGGATAGTGTTTATATTTATTCTGACTATAACTCCCCTCATCCTTGAGAATACACCAATGTACAGTACATCAGTGTATTCTTTAGGATGATGGGTGTTATAATCACATAAGTGTCATCCACAGATCCCCTATAACAGTATCATCCACAGATCCCCCATAACAGTGTCATCCACAGATCCCCCATAACAGTGTCATCCACAGATCCCCCCCATAAGTGTGTCATCCACAGATCCCCCCATAAGTGTGTCATCCACAGATCCCCCCATAAGTGTGTCATCCACAGATCCCCCCATAAGTGTGTCATCCACAGATCCCCCCATAAGTGTGTCATCCACAGATCCCCCCCATAAGTGTGTCATCCACAGATCCCCCCCCATAAGTGTGTTATCCACAGATCCCCCCCATAAGTGTGTCATCCACAGATCCCCCCCATAAGTGTGTCATCCACAGATCCCCCCCATAAGTGTCATCCACAGATCCCCCCCATAAGTGTGTCATCCACAGATCCCCCCCATAAGTGTGTCATCCACAGATCCCCCCCATAAGTGTGTCATCCACAGATCCCCCCCATAAGTGTTTCATCCACAGATCCCCCCATAAGTGTGTCATCCACAGATCCCCCCCATAAGTGTGTCATCCACAGATCCCCCCCATAAGTGTGTCATCCACAGATCCCCCCCATAAGTGTCATCCACAGATCCCCCCCATAAGTGTGTCATCCACAGATCCCCCCCATAAGTGTGTCATCCACAGATCCCCCATAACAGTGTCATCCACAGACCACCAATAGTTCAAAACCCACCAAAAGCACACCTTTTTGTTCAAAATATTTTTTTTCTTATTTTCCTCCTCAAAAACCTAGGTGCGTCTTATCATCAGGTGCGTCTTATAAAGCGAAAAATACGGTATGTTCATATTTTGATATAATAATATATATATTTGACAAGTTATTTCCACTCACATGTATTGTTAAGCTTGTAATGCTTTATATTAACGCTATATATATTCATTTGCATGTATCATTGTGTTTATTTACTTATATATGTTTATAATCTTGTAACCAATAAATCTGCATATTTTTATAATACCTGTGTATTATTGTATAATGCAGAACTACATTTTATCATTAACGTCATCTCACGTCAAAAAGAACTTATTTATCTGAGGAAATAGTCGGACTCAGATGTGAATTGTATCAATTAGGTTGTCTACAATTCACCAGGTCATGATTTTAAGAATTTATGACAAATTTTATAAATATAATTTTTTTATGGTTAATTATTTTTATGACCATAATTAATAATTCTTAATTGAATTATTACCCCCCGACAGTATTCCAGTCTATCAAGATTACTGGATTGTGCACTAACTTTACGTTCACCAAGCAGTATGAGGCAGTGGCGTTGCTATAGGGGTCGCATCGATCACAGTTGTGACTGCGCCCCTAAGCCAGGGGGGCCCACATTTTTCCCTTTATAATATGCAGTGTATCTTTTAATGCGAACACTAGTGAGCGCTTCCTTTATGGAAGTGCTAACTAGTCTGCAGGAGTCAGGGGGAGCAAAGAGCTATACTCATAACTCCTCTCTGGTTTTCTCCAGGCCGCGCTGCACTGTCCTGACTGCATACAGTGCCAGGACGTAGTGTGTGCACCATGAGCTGACGCTGCACATAGTCATGTGACAGCACAGTGCGGGCCTAGAGAAGGTCAGCGAGCGAAGAATGCAGGGCAAACCGCCGGACCTGGAGAGGAGCGTCGGAACAGGTAAGGTAAACATAGAAACATAGAATGTGTCGGCAGATAAGAACCATTTGGCCCATCTAGTCTGCCCAATATAGGTAGGTAGGTACATGTAAGTTAATTTATTTATTTTATGGTCTGATCTGAGGTCTGACATGGAGATCTAATGGTGGTCTGATCTGTGGTCTGATATGGGGGGGGATATCTGACATGGAGTCGTGATCTGAGGTCCGATGCAGGGGTCTGACATGGGGATCTAAAGGAGGTCTGATATGGGGTGTCTCACATGGGGGTCTAATGGGGATCTGATCTAAGGTCTGATATTGGGGAAGTCTGTCATGGGGGTCTGATCTGAAGTCTGATATGGGGGGGTCTAACGAAGGTCTGATCTGAGGATCTGATATGGGGATCTGATCTGAGATGTGATATGGGGGTTATGATTAGTGTTGGGCGAGCATGCTCGGCCGAACACTAATTTTACTCGGGCATCGCAATGCTCGGCACATCGCGGTGTTCGTCCGAATACCGTGTGTGCTCGAGCGCAATTGCTCAAGTCTCCTCCCCGCACATTCGTTGGCTGCTACGCAGCCAATAAAAGTGCAGGTAAGTACTGCCATTCACTGTAATGCCGTAGCCATGTTGGCTACTGGCCTTACAGTGATTGGCTGGCTGGAACGCGTCATCGGGTGCTATATAGCACCCGATGACACGTGTTCATCTCAGTCTTTGGCCTCATGCATATGACCGTTGTTCTGGTCCGCATCTGAGCCACAGTTTTTGTGGCTCTGGTGCGGACCCATTCACTTCAATGGGGCCGCAAAAGATGTGGACAGCACTCCGTGTGCTGTCCGCATCCATTGCTCCGTTCCGTGGCCCCCCAAAAAAAATATAACTTGTCCTTTTCTTGTCCATTCTGCAGACAAGAATATGCATTTCTACAATGGGCCGCCTGTTTCATTCCTCAAATTGCGGAAGACACACGGACGGCTTACTTGTTTTGCGGACCGCAAAAACGGAACAGTCGTGTGCATGAGGCCTTACAGAGAGCTGGGGAGCAGAAGGGACAGATAGTGTAGGGGGGACTGATAGTGTAGGGAGTGAAATAGGAATATTTAAGTTTTTATACTTGTTATAGACCCAAAAGTCCTTTTAAGGACTATTGTTGTGTGTTGCAGCAATATACAGGGTGGGCCATTTATATGGATACACCTTAATAAAATGGGAATGGTTGGTGATATTAACTTCCTGTTTGTGGCACATTAGTATATGTGAGGGGGGAAACTTTTCAAGATGGGTGGTGACCATGGTGGCCATTTTGAAGTCGGCCATTTTGAATCCAACTTTTGTTTTTTCAATAGGAAAAGGGTCATGTGACACATCAAACTTATTGGGAATTTACCGTAACTGTATTCTTTCAGGAGTTATTTACAAGTTTATGACCACTTATAAAATGTGTTCAATGTGCTGCCCATTGTGTTGGATTGTCAATGCAACCCTCTTCTCCCACTCTTCACACACTGATAGCAACACCGCAGGAGAAATGCTAGCACAGGCTTCCAGTATCCGTAGTTTCAGGTGCTGCATATCTCGTATCTTCACAGCATAGACGATTGCCTTCAGATGATACGAGATGTGCAGCACCTGAAACTACGGATACTGGAAGCCTGTGCTAGCATTTCTCCTGCGGTGTTGCTATCAGTGTGTGAAGAGTGGGAGAAAAGGGTTGCATTGACAATCCAACACAATGGGCAGCACATTGAACACATTTTATAAGTGGTCAGAAACTTGTAAATAACTCATGAAAGAATAAAGTTACGTTAAAACCAAGCACACCATTGTTTTTCTTGTGAAATTCCCAATAAGTTTGATGTGTCAAATGACCCTCCTCCTATTGAAAAAACTAAAGTTGGATTCAAAATGGCCACCATGGTCACCACCCATCTTGAAAAGTTTCCCCCCTCATATATACTAATGTGCCACAAACAGGAAGTTAATATCACCAACCATTCCCATTTTATTAAGGTGTATCCATATAAATGGCCCACCCTGTATATTTTTAGCGCAACCTGTGCTAAATAGCTAAGACTTGTTAGAGACCCAAAAGTCCTTTTAAGGACTATAGTTGTATCTGGCAGCAATATATATTTTTAGCACAACCTGCGCTAAATAGCTTGCAATTGTTTGGCCGCTGCAGACAGCGACATTATCTGCGCTACATCTCCTGTCTAACGTGTGCGCAGCCTAAAAATATCTGTGACATCCTGTGTACTTTTTCCGTAGACGGTGTCCGCTGTGGACAGTTACATTACCTGCGCTATATCTCCTGTATAACGTTTCCGTATCCGAAATATCAGTGACATTTAGTAAAAAATTTTTGCTGCTGGTGGCAGCGACATTAACTGTGCTACATCTCCTGTATAACTGTCACGGCGGGGAATGAGGGAAACCCCCCCCCCACCGTGCGGTGTCAAAGGAAAAAGGGGATAAGCCTGGCCAAAAGGAGTAATAAGGGAGCAGGTCACCTCCTACCGCGTCCCTAATCCTCTCCCTGACTCCTCACTGTATGAGCGGACCCCGATGGTAGGACGACTCATACTCAGGATTCCTAGAAACCCTAAGGCCTCTTTCACACGGGCGTTGCGGGAAAAGGTGCGGGTCCATCACCACGGTGATGTACCATGTGATTGGAGCATGTGATCTGACGTCACCAAAGGTCCTTTAGCCGATAGTTCATCTTTTGAGAAGTAAAGAATAGACCGGGAGCTACGCGAACAAGAGGAGAAGGTGAGTTAATTTTTATTTATTTTTTTAACCCTCAATTGATCACCTACTATGCATTCTGTATTCAGAATGCTATTATTTTCCCTTATAACCATGTTATAAGGGAAAATAATACAGTTTATAGACTTTCTCCTAGCAACCATGTGTGAAAATCGCACCGCATCCGCACTTGCTTGCGGATGCTTGCGATTTTCACGCAACCCCATTCACTTCTATGGGGCCTGCGTTGCCTGAAAAACGCACAAAGAGGAGCATGCTGCGATTTTCACGCAACGCACAAGTGATGCGTGAAAATCACCGCTCGTGTGCACAGCCCCATAGAAATGAATGGGTCAGTATTCAGTGCGGGTGCAATGCGTTCACCTCCCGCATCGCATCCGCGCGGAATACTCGCCCGTGTGAAAGGGGCCTTAGTCGCCCTGGTAATCCCTCACTTAGGAGCAGGGGAGAGACAACCTGTTCATCCCAGTCATGGAGGAACAGGAGTCTCTATCTGAGGCTAGGCTGCAAGGAGAAGAACACATACAGCTATAGAGATGGCAGGTAAGCGAGACTAGTAACACACTTACCTGCCACAGACACACTGACTGGAACCCGTGCACAAGTGCTGGTGTCCACACCAACATTAAAAAAACACAGCACACACCACAAAACACTCAGGAACCTAGGACACCCATAGCTGCAATAAACATGAGACACCATAAGTACATCTATGACCACAAGGGTGGCCCTCACTGAAAAGATGGTAAAGCCAGGAGCGGTGAACCACCAGCACACACCAAGCCTGGAGGAACAATCTGCTACAGGCTTCCAGCAGACACTAAATAGCCCAAGCATCCACACCCACAAACACATAAACCCAGTGTTAACAAAACACTAGGAAGGGAGTTAACCCTTCCAACACCAGACAAGGGATGGAAGCCAAATAAAGGGGAAGTGCACACACAAGCATACCAATCCACATGTTACCACCGGCAACAGCATGCGTGGCAACCATATCCCGGCAATCACCCAGAAGGCCAAGACACTGCCACCGCATGCTCTCACAGCAACACGTTGCCATGGGCAACCGCAAGTGTGGCAACAGTGTCACAGCGAAAACCAAAGGCCGTGACAATAACGTTAGCGTATCCGAAATATCAGTGACATACAGTGTAATTTTTTTTGCCGCTGGTGACAGTGACATTATCTGCGCTACATCTCCTGTGTAACGTGTGCGCAGCCTAAGGCCTCTTTCACACGGGCATTGCGGGAAAAATGTGCGGGTGCGTTGTGGGAACATTCGCGATTTTTCAGTGCGAGTGCAAAACATTGTAATGCATTTTGCACTCGCGTGAGAAAAATCGGCATGTTTGGTACCCAAACCCGAACTTCTTCACAGAAGTTCGGGCTTGGGATCAGTGTTCTGTAGATTGTATTATTTTCCCTTATAACATGGTTATAAGGGAAAAATAATAGCATTCTGAATACAGAATGCATAGTAAAATAGCGCTGGAGGGGTTAAAAAAATAATAATAATAATTTAACTCGCCTTAATCCACTTGATCGCGCAGCCCGGCATCTCCTTCTGTCTTCATCTTAGCTGTGTGGAGGAACAGGGCCTGTGGTGACGTCACTCCGGTCATCACATGATCTTTTACCATGTGATGGACCATGTGATGACCGGAGTGACGTCACCACAGGTCCTGTTCCTCCACACAGCTAAGCTGAAGACAGAAGGAGATGCCGGGCTGCGCGATCAAGTGGATTAAGGTGAGTCTAATTATTTTTTATTTTTTTTAACCCCTCTATCGCTATTTTACTATGCATTCTGTATTCAGAATGCTATTATTTTCCCTTATAACCATGTTATAAGGGAAAATAATAATGATCGGGTCTCCATCCCGATCGTCTCCTAGCAACCGTGCGTCAAAATCGCACCGCATCCGCACTTGCTTGCGGATGCTTGCGATTTTCACGCAACCCCATTCACTCAACCCCATTCACGCAACCCCATTCTATAAACGCAGAATATAGAGCATGCTGCGATTTTCACGCAACGCACAAGTGATGCGTGAAAAATCACCGCTCGTGTGCACAGCCCCGTAGAAATGAATGGGTCGGGATTCAGTGTGGGTGCAATGCGTTCAACTCGTGCATCGCATCCGCGCGGAATACTCGCCCGTGTGAAAGGGGCCTAAAAATATCTGACATCCAGTGTACTTTTTCTGTAGACGGTGTCCGCTGCGGACAGTTACATTACCTGCACTACATCTCCTGTATAACGTTTGCGTATCTGAAATATCAGTGACATTCAGTATAATTTTTTTGCTGCTGGTGGCAGCGACATTACCTGCACTACATCTCCTGTATAACGTTTGTTCATCCTAAATATTAGTGACATTAATTTAGTGTAATTTTTTTTTAGCAGCTGGTGACAGCGACATTACTTGCGCTATACCTCCTGTATAACGTTTGTGCATCCTAAATATCAGTGACATTCATTTAGTGTAATTTTTCTTTAGTTTTTATGTTGACTTTTTTAGTGATTTAAATTGTTTTCTTATTTACATAGTTTCTTGTGTGGCCATATAACCTGATGATTGGAGAAGTGTGAGGAGAGAGATGATTCATATACATTGTAAACTTGAAGACGGACCATCATGGAAACACTATGACGGACCTTTACATTTATGATCTGTGCCTGATGCATTTTGTTCACTTTTATGTATTTTTGGGTTTATTGTTTATTATTAGGCCTTTTTGACGCCAATATTAGTTTGTACAACGATTGGCTATAATATAGCACTTCATAACACTATTTGCATTGTTTCGCTAATGTGATTTGTGATGCTAGCTATCACAATGTTTGTGTGGCTATACACAACATATCACGTTACTGTGTATTGGCTTTGCAGCCTTAATCACATTGGCGATACAATTTTTTTCTCACCTAGTGACTAAGTAGGATCACCCCTGTATTATTGTTTATTGTTTTTATGCACAGTGCACTTTATATGAGATGGTCTGCAATTTCGACCCATGCTGTGGATTGGGTTTAGGACCATCTTGTTCCTATTGTTTGATTATTTCTTCTTATTTACACTCTGAGTTGAGCTGAGATTCATCTGGTGGCTATGCACCAGGGTGATGATCATATGAATTACCATTCAGAATAGTCATATTATATGGGCTATTATGCTGTGAATCACCCCGGTGCATACTACTGGCATACTACTGTATCAGAGGAGGGCATAATGGACTTAAGAGATGCCACTCGAAAGGGGCTGTGGTATGACGGCTTAGAGAATGTACAGCAGCGGCGGAGAGAGAGCCTTCCCGGTGAGGAACAGAGGTTCCAGGTACTCGTGGCCCTGTGGTCACCCTTCCTAGGAGAGCAACCCTTGGCTGAGTGGGTGACAGAACTATGGAACCTGATTTGGAAGGAGTTGTGGCTGGACAAAGCGTACCGGGCACTAAAGTGGTATGCCACCCAGCGCAACCCATGGATGACTAACCACTATCTGCCGAAAGGAGAGGATTATGATGGTCCGGGCTTACTGTGGGAATCCTTTGAGGAGGGCGATGACTTTGGATGCCCCACAGAATGTCGGTTCTGGGACATCCACGACATCAGGGAAACCATGCTGGAACTTCCCCGAGCGGACGACCTTGGACCAGACCTGATTCATCTAGTCACCATGGAGTGGGAGCTGGAGCAGAGCTACCGTCAACTGTTCAACCTAGCTCAACCACCATACCTCAGCCCAGAGGATTGCCTGGAAATTATACCCTCTTTTGCCCAACCAACCTCAGAGGTGAGCAACCTCATAGACTTGTCCTGGGAGGACCCACAAATGGCAGGTGGAGATGGGACCGAGGTCTCTCTACCGGCCCTACAGTGATGCTGGGCCACCTGCCCAGATCTCCAGCGGCAGTGCATATCACAGGGAGAGGAGACAACCGGTCTCTCTCCCCAGCGGCAACCTAAGTTCCAGGGGGAGGAGATGCTGGGTCCCTCTGCCCTACAGCAACCAAAGTCCTGGGGAGGAGAGGCAACCGGCCTCACCTTCCAACAGCAGCCGGAGATACCGGGAAAAGGGGAACACAAACCCCACTACACAGGCGCAGATAAGACCGCGGGCTCTGTGCCAGTCCTACAGGGATGCTGGACGGTCGGTCCAGATCCCCAGCCATCTCCGCAGGGATACCAGGAGGAGGAGGTAAGCGAGCCCTCCCCTTCCCAGCTACTTCCCAACCGAGTTCTGGGGGCAGGGGATGAGCCTGCGATACCCACTGATCCCTCCAACCGAGTTCTGGGGCCAGGGGATGAGCCTGCGATACCCACTGATCCCTTCCCAGCGGAAGAGCTGGCATCCGGGCAGAGCGCCGCTAGCCTCTGCTCCACCGACCCCCTTGTTACAGGACTGGCTTGCACCCCCCTCGCCCCAGCAGAAGTGCTGGCATCAGTGCAGAACGCTGCTGGCCGCTGGCCCCCAAGTAGCCCCAGCGGTTTGCCTAGCTGCACCAGGGAGACTGAGGATGCTGAACTGTTTCACCACAACCTGGGACCTACAGACCAGTACTGTCCCTTGTGGGTGAGCTACCCTGTTAACTATTTACCGTGGGTGGGCAACTCTGCTAATGTTTCTTTGTGGGTGGGCTTCCCGACTAATCTAAGTACTGACCGACAGGCGGTCAGATACCTGTTTAGTCTTAACCCCAAAGGGAAGATATGTGACAAACTCCCCTCTTTTGAGTTTGCCACGAGTACTTGGAGAGAACTACTTGCCAGCCTCTTACCATCTGATTACAGTCCCATGTTGAATGCACCGGTTTTATGCAATAGCTGCATAGTTATATAAGTTCATGCATTTTGCTGTCTTTTGCTACCATGTGGCTAATGGAGTCTTGCCTCTGTCCTTGGGAGATAAGTGGATCACTTCTCAATTGTCTCCAGGACAAAAGACTGTGTAGAACCGGTTTTGGACAGAAAAGCCATGAGTACAGCCAGGCCAAAGAGACTTTTACTAACTTTTGAACTCCTGGTCTAATTCATGCCATTTTGGGATGTGTTAAATGTCTATGTGTACACTAAAGGGTGGGACATTGTATATTTGAGTAAGTGATGCCTGTCCTATTGTCCCTCCGTGTGTATTGGCGATTTCCCTTTGTCCTGAGAGATAATTGAATTACACCTCGGTTGTCTCCAGGACAGAGGACATTTTGTATTGTCCCGCCTGGGATGATTATGTTAACCATTGTGTACCATAATTATATCACAGGCAGAGGGGAGGATGTTATGTGGGTTGTAACATTTGTGTTATGGGTTAATGTATGTTTATTGTGGGTGTCTCCCTTGCATGGGAGCAGGGGATAAAAGAAATGGTATGTTTGAGTGCCTGTGTGCTTCCAGTAAACGTTTTCCAACATTCAGCTTTGGCTCATGTATGGACTTATAGGGCGATACCAGCGATAATAGCGATTTATTGCTCTGTGGATTATTTGGCTGTGCTATTACATGGGAAGAAGGGAATACTAGACGGTGACACAGATGATACCGTCACAGTAGCCACCATAATGTTGAATTAGAACAGAACAATGTAAGCTACATGTTTAAAGCTAGCAGAAAAGCACACCATTGTAACAGCAGTACAGGAGTCATGGTGAAGACGGGAAATGTATTTAATACCTGAGTAATAAATTATGGATAAGAATGGAGAGAAGGATCATGTCTACCTGGTAATGCTTGTTTGCATTGTTTACTATACGCAGTGCATGGAGGTCCTATTTACAACCTGTGTACTCCAAGGACCTCATTCATATCATGGAAATAATATATGAGTAAACATCAGCTCTCGTGAATTAAAAATGCATGGATCGCTATAGAAATCCAGTTTCTCTATGTTGTTGCTACCATTTTCACTTATGCTGCTTGAATAATTTACTAACTATATTTACTTTACAAAAATATACCTACCATGTAATATTTCATTCTTTGCTTAAAGAAAACTCCCGTATTTTTCACCCCATAACATGGATTCCCCCCCCCCCAAAAGTGGGGTGAAAATGCCCTTTATGGGGTGAATACTAATGAGCGTGTCTAATAGTGCCCCCAGTAGGTATAATCAGGGCCGGCTCCAGGTTCATGTGGGCCCTTGGGAGATAAATCTCAGTGTGCCCCCTTGTGGCATTTGTCAAATGTCAGTCCACAGCGTCTGAGAGTGTTATAAAACGGAAGCACAGGCTTCCTGCTCAGACGCGCCTTCCGCCAGTGGAGATCAGGGAAAGCACCCTGTTCTAAAAATAAGCCGCAGCCTGTACTTGGCTTCCAGGCTCGTTGTTAGTATATCCCAGTTCAGGCCACTAGGTGGCAGCACTAAACTGTGATATAGTGATTTCTATAGAGAATAATGGAGCAATTTCCATTATTCTATATAAGTTGCAATCTAAAGAAAAGTAATTTAAAAAAGTAAAAACAAAAAAGTTTTGAAAATATAAAATAAACGTTAAAAGTGAAAATCACCCCACTTTCCCCAAAATAAAAATAAACAAAAAAAGAATAACATTCCTGGGCATTATTGCATGCGAAAACACCAATACTATTAAAATATAAAAAAAAAGTTAGTCCATATGGTGAAGTATGTAACAGAAAAAAAAAAAGGCTGATTTGTCGTGTTTTTAATCACTTTATCTCCCAAGAAAATTGAATAAAAAGTGACCAAGTCATACACACCCAAAAATGGTATTGTCAAAAAAGACAGATTTCCCTCAAATGAGCCCCCACACATCTCCGTCGACATAACTATAAAAAAAAGTTATGGGGGTCACCGGGGAGCAGGGGTTCTGTTAGGGTTGCCCCTTTTCCCAACAAAAAATAATAGTTACACAAATTAAAATAGTTGGTGTGTCTATTTAAGTTTATTTAGCCTCTATTTTTTAACTGATTCTGATGGGATTCGAACTCACAGCCTTCTACATTAAAGTCAAAAACCTTAACCACTGGGCTATAGAGCTTCACATTAACCTGCTGAACTTATATTATGGCTAAAAACCTCAGTAGTAGTTTCCCACATATCATGCATTCATATATATCAGAAGTATGATTTTATATATATTTATATTTATTTTTGTAATTACACATTTATTTAGTGCCATACGTTTTTTTATAATTACAAAAAAAATAATATATAAAATTATACTTCTGCTGTATAGGAATACCTAATATATGAGAAACTACTATGAGGTTTTTCTTGCACAGTTTATCATTGAGCTCCATAGCTCAGTGGTTAAGGTGCTTACCTCTAGAAGGTTGTGAGTTCAAATCCTGGCAGAAACATTTCAGAAATGGAGGCTGAATTAGACTTAAATACACTGGGTGTCCCCAAGCATACTGACAATTCTTGGGGATACCCCCTTCATGTTCATATAAATGGAGTCAGAGTAGGGATTCCTAAGCCAGGAACTAGAGTCCTCACTGTTCAGTAACACTGGGGGATTTCCCGTACAGCAATTTTCTGCATAGACCTGAGTGGGCGCGGGGGGTGACGCTGGCCCTGGGTATAATGCCCTCTGTAGTTCCCTGAGTAGGTATAGTGCCCCCAGTAAGGCCTCATGCACATGCCTTTTGCGGTCCACAAAAAAAATACGGATGGCGTTGGTGTGCATTCTGCATTTTGCGGAACGCAACAGCTAGCCCCTAATAGAAATTAGTCCGTAATGCGGACAATAATAGGACATGTTCTATTTTTTTGCGGAACGGAAATGGAATGCACACGGAGTAACTTCCATTTTTTGTGGACCCATTGAAATGAATGGTTTCGTATACGGTCCGCACAGTAGGTATAATGACACCCCCCCCCCACAAAGCACCCCCAGTAAGTATAATGTTCCCCTCTGAAGTGTCTCCAGTATATATATTCAAAAACATTCCCAGGCAACGCAGAAAACAAACGAAGACTTCCTACATTTCTGATGAATTTATGATTTTTTTTATTACGTAGAAGAAATGTTTAATAAAAAAGAATTTGTAATAAAAAAAAGTTGCCCTTCATCTCACTCACTTTATCTGACATTTTTGTGGAACAGAAATCAGGAACTCATAAATTAGGAACTCATTCTGAACACCATATTTCTTTATATGTTTTCTCTACAAAACTGGCATAAATACACAGATCAATCTCCTGCTTTCCCTCACACAGTATATTATAAAACTGTCTGCATGAAGCCGCCACTAGGGAGAGTTCAATGCATAGGAATTTATACAATTACCATTAAATTAGAAGCTATATATAATCTTTTAGCACTGAGCTCCCTCTAGGGAAGGCTAATAAAAAATATAATACAAGGAAATGTGTCACCAAAAATTATATCTGCCAGTTAAAATCAGAAAGTAGCACTTATCTATTTATTATAATCTGTTTTTATTTTCTGATTGTAGATTTTTTTATTCTATTTCCTGATTATAGGGATGGCCATCTTGCCTGAGCTGTTCTTAACAGCATTTAGAAAGCATTAAGAAAATTGCTTTACGGCAGCCCCATGGGCCATAGACACGAGGGACAGGAGGGGAACTCAGTTACTTCTGTGGGAGAGTTCTCTAGGCATGCTCTGGGCCCTGTGCAGAGGTCATTGTACAAGGAAGGAATAGATAAGCTCTGACAATCAGCTATTGTGAATGGAGGATCCTGTCTTATCCATACACAGAGGTGATATCATTACAGGCAGGATTAAGGTCCTATTACACGGAGTGAATATTGTACACATTCTCATATATGCGAGCAAAAAATGAACGAGAATCGTGTGATGTAATAATTATGAAAGATTCAAAGACGAGTGGCAAATCGCTTTTTTTCTCATCCATCGTGATCATTCAGCATGCTAAAAAATTATCGCTTCTCGTTAATAGATCTGTCGTCTCCTTGCCACTCGCTAATGATCTCACACATGCCTTTTGACCAAGCATCTGTCTTCCATCTTTAGGGTCCATTCACATGACTGTATTTCTGGGTCCGCATCCCTTCCACAATTTTATGGAACGGGTACGGATTCATTCATTTGAATGGAGCCAGGAGCGGATTGGCAATAGACCTTACAGGGAAATCTCCCAGTGGGCCAATGCCCAAGGGGCCGCCTGAGCCCTCCTCACAGCCGCAGAGGATCGCAATTTGCGGATCGCAATTTGCGGTCCGCAGCACGTGTACGGAGCCCTTACGTTCGTGGGCAAGAGGCCTTAAAAGCAGAGAAATTAAAATTTTGAAAATTGCCAAATTTTTTACATTTTTGATAAATTTGGTATTTTTTTTTATAAATAAAAATGTTATATTTTGACAAAAATTTACCACTGTCATGAAATACAATAATGTGATGAGAAAACAATCTCAGAATGGCTTGGATAAGTAAAAGCGTTTTAAAGTTATCACCACATAAAGTGACACATGTCAGATTTGCAAAAAATGGCCTAGTCCTTAAGGTGAAAAATGGCAGGGTCCTGAAGGGGTTAATGAGTCACAACAGTAAAGTAATCTATATAAACCAAGAAGAACCATTTTTAGACATATTGTTGTTTGCGGGCCTCAATACGGGCTCGGACCTGCTATTTTCGGGTGCATGAGGCCTAAGGGTAAGTCCACACCTGTGGCAGACTGTCATGGTCTCTCCCGTGACAGAGGTCAGAAGATCTAAGACACTGGCTGCATGTGATATGATCTGACAGCCTCTTTGGTTTGACTTGTTTTTGTGTTGTTGCTGGGTATGACCACACCTCTTGTCTCAGGTGTAGCTTAAGTGGTCATTCCAACTCCTCTATTTAGTCTGGTCTCACCCATCATGCTATGCGGTTGATAGCTCCTTTCTGGTTATGGAAGTGCTGGTGTTTTGGTTCTCCTCTGCGTTCCTGCTCGTCCGCGTACTTCGGATTTAAGTGTCTTTTCCCTATTTCTTGTTTGTTCTATTCCCCTATCTTTTGGTATTAGGCCTGAGGGAGTCTCCTGTTCCTTAAGCTGGGAAGGAACAGGTAATCTTTTGTCCTGACACTATTTCCAGGGCCCTTTAGGGTTTGATAGGGCTCTAGGTTCCTGCGTATTCCTAACATTGAGGTCTGTTCATACTGATAGTAGTCAGGGCTCGGTTTAGGGATTCACTAAGTGGTGACCTTTCCACTTTCCCTAGTTTTCAGGCCTAGTACCTTTTCCATTCCCTCTTGTGTTCTGTGTGGAGTTTACTATCCACACCGCGCCGTGACATTATCAACTGCCACAAACCATCATTTTTTGTTTGTGTCAGTGAGGCTATGTATCCAATCGCTGCACTGGCTAGACAATTGCAGGGTCTGTCTATAGAGGTAGCCGACCGCCGCACGCAGATCCAGGGATGACAGGCTGCTGGTGCCAGTAGTAGTTACCGGGCCTGTCCTGAACCTAAGGTTGCACTTCCGGACAGATTTTCGGGGGAAAGCGATAATTTCATTCGGTTCAGAGAGTCGTGTAAATTGTATTTTAAGTTACATCCGCTCTCATCTGGAGATGAGAGTCAAAGAGTGGGTATTATCATGTCGTTGCTTAAAGGAGATGCTCAGTTTGGGCTTTTTCTCTACCGACCGGATCATAGTCCCTCCAGTGAGTAGATTAATTTTTCAGAGCGCTAGGTCTTATCTATGATGACCCGGATCGGATCTTCCTGGCCGAGACCAAGTTATGTGGTTTACGGCAGGGAGAGCGTTCTGCGGGGATCTATTGCTCTAAATTTAGGAGATGGGCTACGGATACAGAGTGGAATGATCCAGCTCTCTGTAGCGAATTCTGTCAGGGATTATCCGAGAGGCTAAAGGAAGCGTTGGCCTTTCATGCAAATCCTGAGTCATTGGAAGTGGCTATGTCTCTTGCTGTACGTATGGATAGACGCCTGAGAGAGAGATCTAAGGTCCCTCACTCTCAGGACGAACTATCATATAACATGGCGGCTTCCTCTGACACCTTGGGTGGAGAGACTCCTGATTTTTTGCCTTGTGACTAACCTATGCAGTTAGGGGGAGCTACTCCTGGGCCTGCTTGCAAGAGTTTTAGTCATAAGAAGGGAGTATGTTTTTTTTTTTCTGTGGAAAAAGGGGATATTTTGTTAATGTTTGTCCTTACGTTCAGCGTCAAGGTGAAAACAAAAAAAAAACGTTTAATTCCCATCTCTTGGTGGTGTGGGTGGGGAGGCAGAGAACTTACTTTTGTCATTTACTGGTAGTACCCGATTTCTCCTGTCTGCCGAGGTGGCGCTAGAGTCCAAAACTGTGGGAATTAAGGTGTTTCTTGACAGTGGGGCAGGGGTTAACCTACTTGATGGTCAGTTCGTCCATTTGCATGGGTTGACAACAAGTGCATTAGAGAAAAATATTTCGGTGTTTGCAATAGACTCCACACCACTCACTCAGAAATGCTTGTCACAGATGGTGCAGGACATCCGTTTAAGAGTGGGTGATTTTGATCAGGAATCCATTTTGTGTTTTGTGCTGGAGGGTCTGCCTGCTCTGTTGGTTCTGGGTTTACCATGGTTTAGCAAACATAATCCTACCATTGACTGGCAAGCAAGACAGATTCTCGATTTGAGTGATTATTGCACAGACAACAGTCTTAGTACATCTCTTTCTGTCTTGACCACTAAAGCTGTTCCCTCTTTCATTTCTGATTTTTCTGATGTATTTTCTGAGAGTGGTTGCCAGGGTTTACCCCCACACTGGGAATATGATTGTCCTATCAATCTTATTCTTGGAGCGAAGTTGCCCAAATCTAGGTTATATAATCTTCCTGAACCCGAAAGAGCGGCCATGCAAGAGTATATTGCCAAAAGTTTGGCTAAGGGGCATATTAGACCGTCCAAGTCCCCAGTGGCAGCAGGGTTTTTCTTTGTAAAGAAGAAAGACGGAACTCTTAGGCCATGTCTGCTCAATCGGATTACGGTCCATGATCAGTACCCCTTTCCTTTGATTCCTGACTTGTTTAACCAGATTGTTGGTGCCAAGTGGTTCTCCAAGTTGTACCTAAGGGGGGCATATAATCTGGTCAGGATCAAGGAAGGGGATAAATGGAAGACGGCGTTTAATACCCCAGAGGGTCATTTTGAGGGTCTGGTCATGCCTTTTGGGTTAACTAATGCTCCTGGGGTTTTCCAGCATTTTGTTAATGATATCTTTTATCATCTGGTGGGGAGGTTTGTTGTTGTGTATCTGGATGAAATACTAATTTATTCTCCGGATATGGAGACTCATCAGGATCACGTGAGACAGGTGTTACAGATCCTAGGAGAGAATAAATTGTGTGCTAAGATGGAGAAGTGTGTATTTGCAGTTCAGGAAGTGCAATTCCTGGGTTACCTACTCATCTTCGGGTTTTCGTATGGATCCAGAGAAGGTCCGTGCTGTGTTGGACTGGGATCGACCCAAAAATCTGAAAGCACTTATGCGGTTTTTGGGGTTCAACTACTACCGTAAACTCATTTTAAACTACTCGACTGTGGTTAAACTTTTAATGTGCATGACTAGGAAAGGTTCGGATGTTTCAGTCTGGTCTGATGCGGCATTACAAGCTTTTTCTGCGGTGAAGGAATGTTTTGCTTCTGCTCCTATACTGGTGCAACCGGATATGTCACTGCCATTCATTGTGAATGTTGATGCATCTGAGGTAGGGGTAGCAGTCTTGTTGCAGAGTCCTTCACCTAGTAAATGGCGCCCATGTGCATTCCTCTCTAAGAAACACTCGGCTGCAGAAAGGAATTATGACGTGGGTAGTAGAGAGTTGCTGCCCATTAAGTTGGCTTTTGAGGAGTGGCATCATTGGTTGGAAGGAGCAATTCATCTTATTACTGTGCTTACTGATCACAAAAATCTGGCTTACCTGAAGTTGGCTAAACGACTGAACCCAAGCCAGGCCAGATGGTCGTTTTTTTTACCAGATTTAATTTAATCGTCACCTATCGCCCTGGGGTTAAGAACGTCAAGGCTGATGCTTTGTCGCGTAGCTTTCCTGGGATGAAGGTGACTCGGAAGATCCTGGTCCGATATTGTGTGAAAGGGTAGTTATATCCGCCCTATATCCCGACCTTGAGGCAGAGGTGTTGGAGGCCCAGGGAGATGCACCAATTTCTTGTCCTCCGGGGAAGTTGTTTGTTCCTTCTGAATTACGTCACAAGGTGTTCGAGGAACATCGCGGTACGGTTCTCACAGGACATCTTGGGAGCAGATCCACTGTCGATCTCATCTCTCGTAGATTCTGGTGGCCGGGGTTGCGTAAGTGAGGACTATGTGTCTGCTTGCAGTACTTGTGCACGTGCTAAGGTGACACATACTCGGCCTTCCGGATCTTTACTTCCGTTGCCCATCCCGTCCCGACCTTGGACTCATTTATCCATTGATTTTATCACAGATTTACATAATTCTTCAGGAAAAACTGTGATTTTGGTGGTTGTTGATCGCTTTAGTAAGATGGCGCACTTTATAGCATTGGCCAGGTCTACATAATGCTAAAACTCTTGCACAAGTGTTTGTTGATAACATCGTGAAATTACATGGTATTCCTTCTGATGGGGGACTCAGTTTGTTTCCAAATTCTGGAAGGCGTTCTGTACTCGTCTGGGGGTACAATTGTCCTTCTCTTTGTCCTTTCATCCTCAGTCGAACGGACAGACTGAACGCACTAATCAGAATCTGGAGACTTATTTGAGATGTTTTGTCTCGGAAAACCAGGAGGAGTGGTCTTAATTTTTGTCTTTAGCCGAGCTTGCTATAAATAACCGTGGACAGGAGTCCACTGATAAGTCGACGTTTTTTGGGGCATATGGGTTCCACCTGCAATTTGGCACATTTTCTGGTACGGAGACTTTTGGTATACCTGAAGAGGAACGATTTTTCTCTTCTTTGCCATCTATTTGGCGGAAAATTCTAAATAATCTGAAGAAAATGGGCAACAACTATAAACGTATGGCTGACAAGAGACATATGAATGGTCCGGACCTGAGAGTGGGTGATTCGGTGTGGCTGTCCACAAGAAACATTGGAAGTTGGGTCCAAGGTTTATTGGTCCATATAAGATCGCTGCCATTATTAACCCAGTAGCCTTTCATCTTAAACTTCCTCAGGCTTTGAAGATTCATAATGTGTTTCATAAGTCATTGTTGAAGAGATATGTCGAACCTGTTGAACCTATGTAGCAATCTGGTCGGTACTTAAACTGAACCACGCTGCAGCGGGAAGGAGCTCACTCCACTTGTAATTCAAAGAAAATCCCAGCAGCCGTGTTGCGTATATCCAAGTCTCTATTTTATTTTCCGTTCACAGTAAAGGTTATACCAGGACGCGTTTCGGCAATATAGGATGAAGGCTGTATAGCCGAAACGCGTCCTGGTATAACCTTTACTGTGAACGGAAAATAAAATAGAGAATTGGATATACGCAACACGGCTGCTGGGATTTTCTTTGAACCTGTTGAACCGTCCTTGCCTCCCGCTCCTGTCATGGTGGACGTTAATCAGAAATTTCAGATCGCTAGGATAGTTTACTCCCAAATTTTCCGTAGATCCCTCCAGTATCTCGTTCACTGGAGGGGTTACGGACCAGAAGAGAGCATGTGGGTTCCAGCAGCCAAAGTAGTCTGGTGAAAGCCTTTCACAGAGCTCATCCGAATAAAGTCGGTCCTGGGTGTCCGGAGGCCACCCGTATCAGGGGGGTTACTGTCACGGTCTCTCCCGTGACAGGGGTCAGAAGATCTAACAGAATGGCTGCACATGATGTGATCTGACAGCCTCTTTGGTTTCACCTGTTTCTGTGTTGTTGCTGGGTATGACCACACCTCTTGTCTCAGGTGTAGCTTAAGTGGTCATTCCAGCTCCTCTATTTAGTCTGGTCTCACCCATCATGCTATGCGGTTGATAGCTCCTTTCTGGTTGTGGAAGTTCTGGTGTTTTGGTTCTCCTCTGCGTTCCTGTTTGTCCTCGTACTTTGGAGTTAAGTGTCTTTTCCCTATTTCTTGTTTGTTCTATTCCCCTATCTTTTGGTATTAGGCCTGAGGGAGTCTCCTGTTCCTTAAGCTGGGAAGGAACAGGTAATCTTTTGTCCTGACACTATTTCCAGGGCCCTTTAGGGTTTGATAGGGCTCTAGGTTCCTGCGTATTCCTAACATTGAGGTCTGTTCATACTGATAGTAGTCAGGGCTCGGTTTAGGGATTCACTAGGTGGTAACCTTTCCCCTTTCCCTAGTTTCCAGGTCTAGTACCTTTTCCCTTCCCTCTTGTGTTCAGTGTGGAGTTTGCTACCCACACCGCGCCGTGACACAGACAGCAGAGGAAAAGAATACTGAAATTGCCATATCCGGCATAGCCAAACACCACCGGTCCGCCAGATTCCATTCAATGCTGCAATAAAATTTAGATTAGCACATCCATAGTCACAAGTGCACATCCATAAAGCTAGCATGCAGACAGCAAACAAAAACGTATGGCAGCACACCATTACACCTGCAAACACCGCCCTGAACATTGTAGGCTTAGGTCAGGTCCAGGAGAGGCAGTTCTGTTAGTGTTAGGTACCCACCTGGATGCCCGACACACGTTTGATCAAAAATGCGCGCAAAGAGCTTCAATTTTTTATGTATAGTAGGTATTGTACCACTTTAAGACAGAATAATCCCTAATCCTTAGTTCTATTGTTTGCATGTGTAATGGTGAGATTCCATTCAATAAAATGGAGCCTATCAGGGTTCCGTCACATTCATGCACAACCCCTTTAACACTAGGGCTACAGCACAATGTCATCCTTCTAAAATGTGGACTACAAAAATGTATCCTGTCGTTTCTCTTACTGAGAAGGCTGCACATGCTCAGTTTCATCCTACAACTGCCTCCTGATTTGTGATAGGGAGAAAGCTACAGAAGAAAGACACACCCCCTGAGAAAGGACACTCCCCTTAAACTGCCATCTTGATATAATAGCATAGCAATTGGAGCAATGGATGTAGAGATCTCTGGAACAATGTAAAGTACAGGGCTAGTTCTAGCTTTGTTAGATAGAGATTTTCATTACATTAACCCCTTCAGCCACTGTGACATATCGGTATGTCAAAGTGGCTGAGGGCTTGTATGGAGCAGCTGCTGCAGTGAGCCCGCTCCATACATGGCGGGTGACGGCTGTATAATACGATCACGCCGAACCCTGTCATTTAACCCCTCAGATGCCACAATCAACAGCAATTGTGGCATCTGTGAGGCAAGCGAAACCAATACAATTAGACAACCTATCAAAATTGAATGTGTACGCAGGGCTGGGACAAGGTCCACCACCAACAGAGGCTGAGCTGCCCAAGTGCGCCCCCGCCCCCCCCCCCCCCCCTTGCCTGCGCCCAGGGCCGGTGCAAGGTTTTTTACCAACACAAGCGAACCTACATTTTGGCGCCCCCGACCCCCCCTCCAGCTCACCTGGGGGAAGGGGGGGGGTGCGCCAAAATGTAGGTTCGTCCCATAAGACGCACCTAGGTTTTAAAGGAGGATAATAGGAAACAATATTTTTCATTCCACCTCAGGTCAGACCAGCCATCAGACCCCAGCTCACAAGCACAGCCCCAATGCCTCAGATCAGACCCCCATGTCAGCCATCAGCCCTCCATGTCATATTTCTCCCCGTCCATGGCACAGACAGACTACAGTCATTGTCTCCGGCCCATCATGTAACCCCATCCTCACCCATGTCACATTTCTCCCCCTCCATTTGATTGCTCTAACACCTAAAGAATTTTTATTTTATTTTTTCAAACCTGATGTTTCTCCAGATGATCTTATGCTAAAAGTCATGGTAATAGAGTCTCAAAGGTCTATAGAAGCAGGTACACTATTTTTACAAACCTTTGAGACTCTATTAACACTACTATCAACATCAGGTCATTTAGAGAAACAGCATGTTTTTTTAATTATGTTTTTCCTTTAGGTGTTACAGCAATCAAATGAAAGTTATGTTTTAACACCTAAAGGAAAAATCTTTTTAAAAACCTGCTGTGTCTCTAGATGACCTTATGTTGATAGTAGTGTTAATAGAGCCTCAAAGATCTGTAAAAATAGGGTAACTGCTTCTATAGACCTTTCAGACTCTATTACCACTGCTATCAACATAAGGTCATCTTGAGAAACAGCAGGTTTTTAATTTGTTTTCCTTTAGGTGTTCAAGCAATCAAATAAGTTATGTTTTAACACCTAAAGGAAAAAGATAATTTAAAAAACTTGCTCTTTCTCTAGGTGACCTTATGCTTATAGTAGTGTTAATAGAGTCTCAAGGGTCTATAAAAGCAGTTACCCTATTTTTACAGACCTTTGAGACTCTATTAACACTACTATCAACATAAGGTCATCTAGAGAAACAGCAGGCTTTAAAAAAAAATCCCTTTAGGTGTTAGGGTAGATTGCAATCAAATGAACGTTATGTGTTAAGATTAGGGTCAGAAGAGGACAAGCAGGGTTTTGTTTAGCCTCTTGGGTATTAGTTTTTACATTCATAAAGCTCCACATTGAGCTTCCAGCAGCAGACAGATGCCAGGGCACTTCTGTGGTCACCTCACCTGGGCACATGGTCTTTGCTCAGCAGAGTCCTGCCATACATGCTGGGTAGATGCTAGAATGGATTTGTTAGAAGGAGGTCTGTGACGTCACTGGTCACATGCTCCTACATGGTCACATGATCCACTGTGAGAACGCAGGCTTCACAACCTCCTGCTGTGTTCAGTTCCAGAGAGAAGGGGGTGTGAAAGGATGGACCAATGGCAGGGCAGCTAGCTGATACTGGCCAATCAGCAGCCTCCTGCTCCTATCTACAAGCGCAGCTTAGAGTGAACACTGGCTGGGGAGGGGAGGGGAGGGCGCCCGGCAGCAAGTAAGTGATAAAAAAAAAAGAGGTTTGTTTTTCCGCCCACCCAAGGCTGCGCCCTGAGGCTGGAGCCTCCCCAGCATCTGTGTCGGCCCGGCCCTGTGTGTACGACACAACGTTAATAAATACCAAAACCAAGACACACATATATATATATATATATAATGCCTAAAAGGTTAATGTCGTGGATACAGGTATACCGAGGAACTTACATCCTGAACATACAATAATCAAAATGTAAACCTAACTAATAGGACAACCATATAAACACATCTATATGAGCAATAGCTGTGATATCATACAGACCAGGATTACCGTGGGACGCACCAACCCCAACGCACGTTTCGCCTAAGCTTCTTCCTGGGGGCGTTATCGCACGCCAATTAGATTATATAGAATGGGCAGGGCATCATCCACGGCATGCCCAAGATGCAGGGAACTGGAAGCGGACTTCTGGCACATGATATGGAGATGCAACCCGATTGCCATATTATGGAAGGAAGTGACAGCATTTCTCTCCAATCTATTATCGGTTCAGGTGGATTGCACCCCTGAGGTTTGCCTGCTGGGAATAGTGAATGAGGATATATGGGATCATTACACAACAACAATTCTGAGAGAATCACTTTTCACGGCACGTAAATGTATTGGAAAAAGGTATAAAGCTGCACCAATACGTCAAGAATCACGATGTTGTGAAAGTATTGCTCTGAGATGGTATGACCCCAGTACGCCGAACCTGTCCATGTGGAAATTGCAAATAAACCAGATACTACCGTATATAGTGTTAGTGTTTAAACACTGCAACAAACCTCAAAAATTCGACAAGGTCTGGGGCCTGTGGTGTGGGTCACCTCACACTTTGTATTCAACCTCGAGACTGCGGCAAGCTCTGACGGCGGCTCAAGGAACTTTGGCTTAATCGGCTTAGTGGGATCATTCTAATGTGTTATGACAGTAAATTCATTTACTGTCATATGAGGTTGGTAATAGCGCAATGGGTAACTGAAGAAATTGATAGTAAAGATTATTTATCTATGTCTGTATTATGACATGTAACAGGACTGTATGATGTTGATGTTAAATTTTCTATGTTAATAAAAAAAAGTTTTGTTTTTTTAAAAGCACATTCTCCGCTTGTATATCCCCGAGGAGTCCCGCTTAGGGATGAAACATGGCATGAGGGAGAGAGACAGGGTTTTAGGCCCCAGCCAGGGACAGGTTCCTGACCGGGTCACCCCCTATCGGGGCGGGTGCTCTGTATATTGTTAGGCAGGGACTACTAGTCCCTACCTGATTTTATAGGCAGGTTTTTTAATCTAGGGCATTATAGTCCATGTGAAACAACTGTGATACAAGCACTCACTTCCTCAATTCCTTAAAGGGAACCCTTAAGCTTTGTGTGCATTTATTGTGTAAAAAAAACGATTTGATACATATGCAAATTACCCTGAGAGGAGTCCTGTCCCTGAGATGAGTCCAGCGTGAAGGAGCCCAGCACCGCCCTGCATCCTCAGAATCTCCTCCTTGCTCCCTGACGTCAGAAAGCTATAGCGCTGTAATCTCGCGATGCGCGAGCTAGGGCATGTACAGTGTCGTCATTGTGCTCCTTCCCTGTGCTGGCATCAGCCTCAAAGAAGGAACTGCGCATGCGCTAGCTCACGCATCGTGAGATTATGGTGCTCTAACTTTCGGACATCGGGGAGCAAGGAGGAGATTCTGAGGATGCAGGGCGGTGCTGGGCTCCTTCACGCTGGACTCATCTCAGGGACAGGACTCATCTCAGGGTAATTTGCATATCTATCAAATAGTTTTTTTCACACAATAAAAGCACACAGAGCTATGGGGACTGGGTATTGCGGATGTGCTAGCGGCCATCTAGCAACCCATGTCCTCAGCTCTATACACAAAATCCCAGTGACAGGTTTCCTTTAACATTTTGTGTGCAGTGAATGCCATAACGGGAAAAAAAAATAAAAACACACAATTCGCAATTTTTAGCCACCTTTTCCCCCAAAAAACATTGAGCAACAGTGATCAGAAAGTTTCTACTAATAAAAACTACAGTTTGTCCCGCAAAAAAAAACAAGCCCTCATACAAGCCCTCATGGTAAATTAAATGGTGCCATCAAAAAATACAATTTATTCAGCAAAAAAATAAGCCCTCATATGGCTATATGAATGTAAAATGTAAAAAGTTATGGCTATTTGAACGTGGGGAAAAACAAAAATCTAAAATGGGCCCAATACTTAAGGGGTTAATCATGGGATACCCTTGTAATCAAAATGTAGAGGTTGGAGATTTATCCAAAATTGTGCAAAGGAAAACTGGCTTATTTGCCCACAGCAACCAATCAGCTTTCAGCTTTCATTTTCCAAAGCAGCTTTGAAAATGAAAGGTGGAATCTGATTGGTTGCTATGGTCAGTTGTCTTCTGCCTTTAGATTTAGTTTCATCCTTTTGCATATCACAAGCCTTGAGAAGAGAACGCCACATGGTAGTAATATCTGAACGTGAAACAGCAAGAACTGACTGCGGACACGAGGTGGCGCACCATCAGAAGCGCCGGTACCTATGGGACGAACTGAAGCTTCCCGAGGGCTGTAGGAAGGAAGCGAGCAGAGCGCTGCTAACCCGCTGCTTCCTGATTGGCTGGCTGACACTGAATGGGCCAGAGCGTGGACCAATCCTCTTCTCCCTCGTGTCTACAACTCCTTCAGGACTACTACACAGCTACCAATCTGGAGGTTTCTTTAGTCTCCACCCACACATTTCCGTCGCATCTATGATTGGCTGCATGATGCCAATGGGTTACGCCCCTTTCTGCTGGCGTTTGTTGATTGGCTCGTGTGATATGTTGATGGAAATTATAGGGAAGCCGGGCTGAGGTGCCGGGGAAGCAATGCTGCGGGCGGGATTCGGGCTGCTTGTGCTCGGTCTTTGCTGCACCTGGTGTTCGGGGCAGGGGAGTGAGGACGCCGAGCATGTAACGTGCGGCTCCGTGCTGAAGCTGCTGAATACGCGGCATAACGTGCGACTCCACTCCCACGATGTGAAGTACGGCTCAGGTAAGTGCTCCCTGCCCGGCTGTGAGGAGACGTCATGTGCAGGGAGTATGGTGTGCTGACTACGTGCCAGCGACTACTACCCCCATCATGTCGACTATAAGAGGAAGTGCTTGCACCTGTCACAAGGAGGCGATCCCTGGTCTGTGGACTGACGCTTGTCCGTGTTCTGTCACCTGCTACTGAGCCCATACACAGGTCCGTTCACACGCGGCAGATTAGAAGCAGACATTTCCCCAAATCGCCTGATCCGCTGTCACCTGAGGTTCGGTTTGAAGCGGTATACCATATGCTTTTCATATCGATGGCTTTTCCGTTCACACCGCCGTATGTTCCACGGCAGTTTTTGCTATGGTTTTTCACTCTGAATGCTGCCGACCTGTTCGCGGTTTAGCCACAGCCTTGGCTTTAAAGGGCATATGTCAGCTGATTTGTACCTATGACACTGGCTGACCTGTTACATGTGCACTTGGCCGGTGAAGACATCTGTGTTGGTCCCAGGTTCATATGTGTCTTCATTGCTGATAAAAATTATGTTTTAATATATGCAAATGTGCCCCTAGGAGCAACGGGGGCGTTACCATTAGTCCTAGAGGCTCTGCTCTCTCTGCAACTGCCGCACCCTCTGCACTTTATTGACTGGGCCAGGTGTGGTGATGTTTTCACTGCCTGGTCCTGTCAATGAAAATGCAGAGAGAGCAGAGCCTCTAGGTGTAATGGCAACTCCCCCGTTGCTCCTAGAAGCTCATTTGCATATAATAAACACAATTTTTCTCAGCATTGTAGGCACATATGAACATGGGCCAACACGGATACCTTCAGCTGCCAAGCGCACATGGAACAGGTCTGCCAGTGAACCAGCCCCTAAGCCATCAATATCTGGTTGGGATTGGGGGGGTCTGACACCCTGCACCCCTTTTGATCAGCTGTTCTGCAATAGCTCCAGTGCCAGAACTGCACATCCATTATGTAGTGGACATAGCTTTTAACTGCAGCGCTGCTCTCCTGCACTTCAGTGTTGCAGTGACCAGCTCCATCCACTACACAATGGACAGAGCTGTGTGGTGCCAGAGCTGCTGCAGAACATCGGATCAGCAGGGTGTCAGACCCTGCTAATCAGATACTGATGGCATATCCTGAGGACAAGGCCTTAGCGCTGACACCTCTCACTTCTGGGCCATGTACCACTTGGAGGACACGTCACTGCTACATCGGCACATGTGATCCCTGTCCATTGCGGAAGTAGACTTGCAGGTACCAGAGCACAGAAAACGCAGCAGTGCACCAAAGGAGCCAAAATCCTGTGTGGGAAGTGGGAAAATAGAGGGAGATTTATCAAACAACTGGCTTAGTTGCCCATAGTAACCAATCAGAATCCACCTTTCATTTATCACAGCTCCTTTGAAAAATGAAAGGTGGAATCTGATTGGTTGCTATGGGCAACTAAGCCAGTTCTACTTTACACCAGTTTGATAAATGTCCCTCATACTTAAAAAAACAAACTCTTAAAAAGCCGGACCAATTTCTTTAAAGGTAGTGTAGTCTTTGCAGAGTACTGTTCTATTGCTGAAATTAGTCTAAATAAAATAATAAATTTGAAGCTACTTTACATATAACTTGATTAAAGGGTTTCTGTCACCCTGCAAAACTCTTTTTTTTTTTTTTTTTGGATAGTTAGGGTATTTTCACACTTGCGGCAGGACGGATCCGACAGGCTGTTCACCATGTCGGATCCGTCCTGCGGCTGTTTCGCCGTGCCCCCGGGCCGCCGCTCCGTCCCCATTGACTATAATGGGGATGGGGGCGGAGCTCCGGCGCAGCACGGCGGTGCACGGCTTAAGGCCGCCGGACTAAAATTACTGCATGTCAGGTTTTTTAGTCCGGCGGCTTTCTCCGTGCACCGCCGTGCTGCGCCGGAGCTCCGCCCCCATCCCCATTATAGTCAATGGGGACGGAGCGGGGGCACGGCGAACAGCCACAGGACGGATCCGACATGGTAAACAGCATGTCGGATCCGTCCTGCCGCAAGTATGAAACTAGCCTTAGATTCCTCATAGTGCGATATAGGAGAATATAATGCTCTTACTTACTTTCATGCGGCCGATTCTTTATAAAACAAACTTTTATAATATGTAAATGAGGGCTCTACCAGCAAGTAGGGCGTCTACTTGCTGGTAGCTGCTGCAGAAAACCGCCCCCTCGCCGTGTTGATTGACAGGGCCAGCCGTGATCTCCTCCTCCGGCCGGCCCTGTCAGTAATTCAAAAATCGCGCGCCTCGCGTCATTCGGCGCAGGCGCTCTGAGATGAGGAGGCTCGTCTCCTCAGCACTCCCTCAGTGCGCCTGCGCCGATGACGTCTTCTCTTTCGGTGATGTCATTGGCGCAGGCGCACTGAGGGAGTGCTGAGGATACGAGCCTCCTCATCTCAGAGCGCCTGCGCCGAATGACGCGAGGCGCGCGATTTTTGAATTACTGACAGGGCCAGCCGGAGGAGATCACGGCTGGCCCTGTCAATCAACACGGCGAGGGGGCGGATTTCTGCAGCAGCTACCAGCAAGTAGACGCCCTACTTGCTGGTAGAGCCCTCATTTACATATTTAAAAAATGGGTTTTATAAAGAATCGGCCGCATGAAAGTAAGTAAGAGCATTATATTCTCCAATATCGCACTATGAGGAATCTAACTATCCAAAAAAAAAAAAAGAGTTTTGCGTGGTGACAGAAACCCTTTAAAGTGACCCTATGCATAGTCTGATCCTTCCTATAGTCATAGGTTACCTCACAGCTGTGGGATCGGACTACACAGGCTTGGTTGCAAAAGCGTTCACACCCTTTAAAATAATGCAATGAAGGGTGTTCAGTGTGTGATTTGGGGACATTTACGACACTGCCATTTTTATCTTCTAGGGAGCGGCCAGCAGTCTGTCACTGGTGTGGAGTCTTCTGATGATGCAAACAGCTACTGGAGGATAAGGGGCAAAAAAGATGGAGAGTGCCCCCGTGGGGAACCTGTAAAGTGTGGCCAAACTATTCGCCTTACCCACGTGAACACAGGGAAGAACCTCCATTCACATTACTTCTCTTCCCCTCTATCCAACAACCAGGTATCCGTGTGCTGCTTGTATTTCTGAGCTGCTGTAAATCCACCGAGCAAGGTCTCATGCACATGGCCGTTCTGTGCATTGGGGACCGCCATTTGCCGTCCCCAGTGCATGGGCAAGATCCGTGCGGAGTCTGCAGACTGATCCAGTCCCGTTCAACTTAAATGTATCTGTGAGCCGTCCGCACCAGAGGCACGGAGAGAAACCCCATGGAAGCACTCCGTAGTTCTTCCACGAGGTTCTGTGCCTCCATTCCGCACCAGACCTTCCACATTGCAGACCCATTCAAGTCATCTGGGATGCGGTGCAAAAAAGGGCCGGGGGCCATATATTGCAGACCCGGCCGGCACACATTTTACGTTCATGAGCCCTGAAAGCGGTGAAAAATATAATTTGATGTTCCAGTTTGCAGAATGGCTGTGTGCTAGAAAACTCCGATAATGAAACCATGGGTTTCTGTGCAGGATTAGGGAAAAGGATGCGTCTGTAATATTGGACTGAGCTTACCGGTTACACACATTGGGGGTTGAAATGGCCCTCTGCTAGTTTTCTGGCATAAAAAGCAGTTTGCAACTTTTTAAACCCCATCTCCGGCATAGAAATGCTGGTCTTGATAAATGACACCCATTTTGTTTGGATAGAACTGGTTCTCGACGTTCACAGCTTTTATGGTCGTAGTAAAAAATGAAACCTTCCTAGTTTACACGCCACGATTTTTCAAGCCACAAATGATTCATGGCTGAGGATTTGATGGACGTTTTCATCTGTATGATCCTCACATCCAGCCGGTCAAGGAACTCATTGGTTTTTGACGGCTCTTAAGTGTTATTTATGTAATTTATTGCTTTTAACACTTTCATCAGGAATTGGTGGAAGCAGAGAGAAACGCACAAAGGCTGCTGCAGCCAATAGTTAGTTGTCTATCACACCCCAAGTCCTAAAGCACATAAGGGGGAGATAGATAACTCACTATTAGGGTCCATTCACACGTCCGTATGTGTTTTTTGGATCTGCAAAACACAGACACCGGCAATGCGCGTTCCGCATTTTGCCGACCGCACATCACCTGCACTCTCATAGAAAATGCCTTTTCTTGTCAACGGACAAGAATAGGACATGTTCTATTTTTTTGGCGGATGCGGACAGCACATTCCGGCCCCATTGAAAATGAATGGGTCCGCACCTGTTCCGCAAAATTGCGGAATGGATGCGGATGTGTGAATGGACCCTAAGCCGCAGCAGCTTCAGCCTGTGTGTCTCTGCCTCAGTTTCTCTTCACATCAGCACTGCTCAATACTTCTCGGTAATGTTCCATATGGGGGTGTTCTTGCTCTTGAGTGAGTTATTTATGGGGCAGAACCTCCCAGTGTAACTTAATAATTCTTTTTTGTTATTATACAGGAAGTTAGTGCATTTGGCGATAATGGGGAAGGAGATGACCTGGACACATGGACTGTGCAGTGCAGTGACACGTTATGGGAGCGTGAAGACACTGTGCGTTTCAAGCATGTTGGGACCAGTGCTTACCTGACTGTTACTGGGGAGCAGTACAGCCACCCCATCAGAGGGCAAAGAGAAGTGCATGCTATGACAAGTGCCAATGCCCATAACTACTGGAAAGCAATGGAAGGAGTGTTCCTCAAACCAAGCCTTCCTCCTGGTGCAGGCAGACATGATGAACTGTGAGAGAATGTGGAATGAGGTCAAACAAGAATTGTGTTCAACAGAGGAACTTAAGAATAAGTGGAACCTGTTTAACAGGTTAAGAATAAAAAAAAGCAAGAGCTTTGGGTTTTATAGTTCCATGGGATCAGTCTTCTCTTCATTATCATATCGATCGGATCCGTCTGGCCACATTAAACCACTTTCTGTACTTGGTCTTTGTATAAAATCAGAATACTTGCTAGAAGTTCTCTATGGTGTCAGCATAAGAAAGTTTTTGACTTGCGGGGATTGACGCCATTGATTGCACTTGACATCTGCAGGCGCCTAAAGGACACCCTATGTCTACAAGTATGAAGGCTTAGCAATAGTGTTGAGCGAACTTTGTTTTTCAAGTTCGGCGTACAAGGTTCGTGTTATCTAAGAATGCCATTATGGATTCCGCTACCGCAAACCATAAGTTATAGTCCGTGGTAGCGGAATCCTTAACAGAATTCTTAGAGAACCCGAACCTTGTACGCCGAACTTGAAACATAAGTTCGCTCATCCCTACTTGTCAACAAGCAGGTGCAGGGGGTTCACTTCTTTGGCGTTGATGATCTATAGTCTGTTGTGGCAATTGTTAGCTGTCTAGAACAGGAAATATTTGTGCATCGCCTTCATCTTCCTCTGGTTTATACTGCTGTACGTAATGGGAAATGAGCAACTGTGCCATGAACCACACATGTCCGACTACACGGACATGCCATTTCTGCTTCTGATGATGATTGGCTTGGGCTTGACTGTCACTTAGATGGCAATAAAAACGGTTAGATCAAATCATTCTGTACACATGATTGTGATATTTTTATAAAACATTGCTCACAATGTCAGGAGCTGGCACTACAACACACATATGATTGTATGTAGAACACAACAGGGCCAGGATAAGGCATTTTGATGCCAATTTTGAGTGGTAACATCAGATTCTGAGATTCCAAGAAGATATGTGATACCACCAAAATTAGTTAGCAAATGCCTGCCATTTACATAGGCTTTGCTTCTCTCCCATCACAAGTAGTGCATGATTCCTTTATCGCACCATGAAATTTGCTTAGGCTACTTTCACACTAGCGTTTTAGTTTTCCGGTATTGAGATCCGTCAAAGTGGCCCTGGAAAAAAAATTACTAAAAGTGGCCCTGTTTTGTAGTCTGGTCCAAACTTGATAGAAGGCAGGGCCAACAAAAGTAGGCGAGGCCAGCAATACCATATTGTGGCACATTATACCACCATCAACAGAGCCAAATACCACAATCCATCACAAAATACATCCCCAAAAACTTCCACAGGAGGGCCCAGGCTGCCCCCTGGGCATTGACCCACCGGGAAATTTCCCTGTAAGGTCTATGGCCAATCCGCCCCTGTCTCTCTCAATCACTGACCCTCAGGCTCAATCTCTCTCACAAACATAGTTATATAAACCAGCAGCTGGTATACAAACTACAGGCAGATTGTGCCATATCACTGCATATGGCTACTGTATTGCAACCCCATTGGCGTGATGTCGCAATGCCATGTGCTTGTGACATGCTGTTCTTGCACATGATTGTTGAGGCCAGTGAGTGGCTGCAGCGGTCTAGTGACAGAGAACAGGTTCCCATCCCTTCCAGTCCACTGGGAACCCTCCAGAGCCATGGCCCTGGTACAGAGCACATTATTAAAGCTCTATTTTTTTTTTTTCTCTAATACATTACTGCCCCTTTAAACCTTCCCATTTTCACAATGCAGCCATTTTTACCAAAATGGCATCTGTTAATGGAGGCATGCTCTCTGGCAAGTACAGGTAAACAAAGAGCAGGTCTCTGTTTTCTCACAGGCAGCGCAGTGGCAGTGTATTTTTTTTCGAAAGGAAGTCGATAGAGTGGCTCACCCCCCTATAGCTATGGATAGGTGCTTAAACCTAAGATTGAATCACCCTATTCAATACATAAACACTAAACAAATTTGAATGGATAGGTAAGCACTCAACCACTGTGGAGAAGGCACAATATTTAATATAGGGTATAGGTACAATAAAATGGAATAAAACTCACACTGTAAAACTAGTTGGGAATAAGGTGCAAATTCACGTTACAACAGATAATGTCCTTTTCAACTGATATCAGCGTTGAATGGCCGGCATCTGCATCCTTTGATGTAACGTTACATCCGAAAAATCGCGAAGAAAATCGCAAGTTGCAATAGTCCTATATTCAATTGATATACACTGCTCAAAAAAAATAAAGGGAACACTTAAACACCACAATGTAACTCCAAGTCAATCACACTTCTGTGAAATCAAACTGTCCACTTAGGAAGCAACACTGAGTGACAATCAATTTCACATGCTGTTGTGAAAATGGGATAGACAACAGGTGGAAATTATAGGCAATTAGCAAGACACCCCCAATAAAGGAGTGGTTCTGCAGGTGGTGATCACAGACCACTTCTCAGTTCCTATGCTTCCTGGCTGATGTTTTGGTCACTTTTGAATGCTGGCGGTGCTTTCACTCTAGTGGTAGCATGAGACGGAGTCTACAACCCACACAAGTGGCTCAGGTAGTGCAGCTTATCCAGGATGGCACATCAATGCGAGCTGTGGCAAGAAGGTTTGCTGTGTCTGTCAGCGTAGTGTCCAGAGCATGGAGGCGCTACCAGGAGACAGGCCAGTACATCGGGAGACGTGGAGGAGGCCATAGGAGGGCAACAACCCAGCAGCAGGACCGCTACCTCCGCCTTTGTGCAAGGAGGAACAGGAGGAGCACTGCCAGAGCCCTGCAAAATGACCTCCAGCAGGCCACAAATGTGCATGTGTCTGCTCAAACGGTCAGAAACAGACTCCATGAGGGTGATATGAGGGCCCGACGTCCACAGGTGGGGGTTGTGCTTACAGCCCAACACCGTGCAGGACGTTTGGCATTTGCCAGAGAACACCAAGATTGGCAAATTCACCACTGGCGCCCTGTGCTCTTCACAGATGAAAGCAGGTTCACACTGAGCACATGTGACAGACGTGACAGAGTCTTGAGATGCCGTGGAGAACGTTCTGCTGCCTGCAACATCCTCCAGCATGACCGGTTTGGCATTGGGTCAGTAATGGTGTGGGGTGGCATTTCTTTGGAGGGCTGCACAGCCCTCCATGTGCTTGCCAGAGGTAGCCTGACTGCCATTAGGTACCGAGATGAGATCCTCAGACCCCTTGTGAGACCATATGCTGGTGCGGTTGGCCCTGGGTTCCTCCTAATGCAAGACAATGCTAGACCTCATGTGGCTGGAGTGTGTCAGCAGTTCCTGCAAGACGAAGGCATTGATGCTATGGACTGGCCCGCCCGTTCCCCAGACCTGAATCCAATTGAGCACATCTGGGACATCATGTCTCACTCTATCCACCAACGTCACGTTGCACCACAGACTGTCCAGGAGTTGGCAGATGCTTTAGTCCAGGTCTGGGAGGAGATCCCTCAGGAGACCGTCCGCCACCTCATCAGGAGCATGCACAGGCGTTGTAGGGAGGTCATACAGGCACGTGGAAGCCACACACACTACTGAGCCTCATTTTGACTTGTTTTAAGGACATTACATCAAAGTTGGATTAGCCTGTAGTGTGTTTTTCCACTTTAATTTTGAGGGTGACTCCAAATCCAGACCTCTATGGGTTGAAAAATTTGATTTCCATTTTTTTTTTTTGTGTGATTTTGTTGTGAGCACATTCAACTATGTAAAGAACAAAGTATTTCAGAAGAATATTTAATTAATTCAGATGTAGGATGTGTTATTTTTGTGTTCCCTTTATTTTTTTGAGCAGTGTATAACAAGTCAGTGGTTGCTACTAGACCCCCGCCTAACCTGTTGGTAAGGGATCTTCACACTAACTAGTGTGCATTCCAATGTATTTTCGGGTTGGTAGTTACTTATATTGGTGGCAACCTTTACATTTGGATATAACGTTGCATCCACCAAAATCGCATCCGAAGGGGGCACAAATGATTATATTGCCGCACTATGATGGTGTTATGCGGATAATCGATTGCTCACTGAGCACTCTAATTAAAATATAACTTTTATTTTCCTTTTGTTAAACTCTATATTCCACACAGAAAAAAAAAACTTATTAAAAGGTATATGGAGGACTTGGACCTGTGGGCACAGTGTCTGTATTATTCTAGATAGTCAGGAGGACTTGTTATTTCACACAAAAATCATATACAGGCTACTTGTGTCTAGCATGTGTAATTACACTTTAATGTCTGTAGGTGTCGCCCGACACCACATATATGATCAGTCGCGCCGCACTTTGTTACTAATTGTTGCGTCTTAGGCTCTACCTTGATTGTGTGTCCTCCACTGACTATTTTGAGGTACTTATGCCGTTCATGTATTCCTACTCTGGCCCTCAGGGGGGTTCGGCGTCTGCAGATCGACTTTCCCTAAGTCATTCTCAGCCCTACCATCGTTGTTAAAATGTTAAAGACAAAGCTCCCCCAACATGTTTCACCGCACCAGCGGCATCTTCAGGGGAATGGAGCTACTATCAACACGAGTGTTTCCTAACTCCACGTCTTTATATCAGTGGGGTGGGTTTCATTTAGAAGTCGCCTATCAATTTGCGATCTCGTGTTGATTGATGTCTGCTACGGCCAATCACATATTACTTTCGGGTAAACTCTGCGCTTGCGTCCCACGAATTAAAAAATTTATCAATCCTGCCGACATGAGGGTGTATGTTCAGACAACTGATCACATGCAAAACCCAAGGAGTGGTGTATATATAGCATCATGCCCCTGCCCTAGGTTGTATGTGGGTAAAACCACTCAGGAATTGAGGCGTCGGATATCAGGCCATCTAAGCTCAATAGAATCGGAGAAAGATACACCCATTGCAAGACATATAAAATATATACATGGGAATAAAAAAATCAGTATTACGTTTCTGGGGCATAGAGAAACTAACCATGGGCCCCAAGGGAGGCAATCTTGACAAAAAACTTTTACAGAATGAAGCAAGATGGATCCAACGACTCAATACATAGAGTCTGGTTGGCTTGAATGAGGGCTTCACATACACAGCATTTATATGATACCTTGTTTTGAGAATAAAATAAAATACCATAAACAAATGTTAGAGAGGTCAGAGACCTATATGGAAAATATATTTTCTACGTATTCTTCTCTCTATGATATGTTGTAGCAAATGACTACAAAAAATATATAAAAATTAACTAAATTAAGATTCGATCAGAAAAAAATATAGGCCATCGCATATTAAAGGGAAATTCAAGAGGTGCATTCTGAAATAAAAAATTAATAAAAAATAATAAACAATGGATTATGGATAATATAGACATCTTTAAAAGTCTGGAAAAATGTATGTAAAAAAGTAATAGGAATTGACTTTGAACATCTATATAAAACCGTACAACAATAAAATCTCTCAGTTTCGGTATATGTGAAAAAATCATAATAATTATGGACATATGACAACTGACTCCAGAGACTGAGATATTTATCCATATAAGAATACCTTGTGATTCCAAAGATCCACCCTGTAAGATATGGACCATCACCATGGAGTGCTTCTGGATTGTCGATCTTGGGTTTTCTGATTTGGAGTCCTAACATATATACTGGACCACAGGGAAGAGAAAATACTAATATCATTGCATGCGATGCAGAACAGCAGATACATAAATGAGGCGATATAGATTCTAATGGAGCTATGTAAAGATAAAAAGTGCCAATATAGGCGTTTTACAAGTGATATGCAGAGATATCGGAATATCAGCACTCATACATGCGCATTACATGGAAAAGAGGACAATAATTCCAAGTCCGGACACCCCTTAATCGATGAGAAGGATGGAATCCTTTGATTCTATACCCCCCCCCCCCCCCCTCTTCCAAAAACTCTCTAAATGCAAAGCATGGAGGACACAGGGAAGAATCGGAGAAATGAGGAGATAATCAAAGTCCCTGAGTATGTACCTCTAGCCTGGTGAAATAAGAACTGGTAATAAATCTATCTCCCAACGCATGCGTACAAACTTACCGGTGAAAAAGTTCTCTAACACCAGACGCAAGCGCAGAGGACATGGAGAGAAGAAAATCAAAGTCCCTGAGTATGCAGCTCTAAATCTAATTCCTGACGCATGCGCATTAAGTTGCTGAGTGAAAAATCTACAAACACCGGACGCAGGCGCAGAAGATAGGGGGAGGTAGGTGGTAGGTGAGAAACAAGGAAATCGAAGTCCCAGAGCATGCGCACATGAGGTGGGGATCTAGCTGACAATGCGTCTATCTTTTCACGCATGCGCATAAATCTTATCAGTGGGAGAAAGTTTCAAACACTTGACGCATGCGCAGAATATACCCTGAAAAATCAAAAGACATTAGACGCAAGCGCAGAGTTTACCCGAAAGTAATATGTGATTGGCCGTAGCAGACATCAATCAACACGAGATAGCAATGTGATAGGCGACTTCTAAATGAAACCCACCCCACTGATATAAAGACGTGGAGTTAGGAAACACTCGTGTTGATAGTAGCTCCATTCCCCTGAAGATGCCGCTGGTGCGGTGAAACATGTTGGGGGAGCTTTGTCTTTAACATTTTAACAACGATGGTAGGGCTGAGAATGACTTAGGGAAAGTCGATCTGCAGACGCCGAACCCCCCTGAGGGCCAGAGTAGGAATACATGAACGGCATAAGTACCTGAAAATAGTCAGTGGAGGACACACAATCAAGGTAGAGCCTAAGACGCAACAATTAGTAACAAAGTGCGGCGCGACTGATCATATATGTGGTGTCGGGCGACACCTACAGACATTAAAGTGTAATTACACATGCTAGACACAAGTAGCCTGTATATGATTTTTGTGTGAAATAACAAGTCCTCCTGACTATCTAGAATAATACAGACACTGTGCCCACAGGTCCAAGTCCTCCATATACCTTTTAATAAGTTTTTTTTTTCTGTGTGGAATATAGAGTTTAACAAAAGGAAAATAAAAGTAATATTTTAATTATAGGACCAAAAACGGGAAATTATAGTCAGTAGACTATTGGAATAATTGAATTAACTTCCTGAGTTAGTGGGTCATCTGAAAATATCACTGAGCACTCACCCTACCTGTTGATGTGTAGTCTTCGCACTGGTTGGTGTGCGCTTCATTGTGTATCTTCTCAGGGTGGATTTGTACCTGTGTTATGATAACCACTGAGGAAGAGGTCAGCAAGACTACACATCAACAGGTGGGGTGAGTGCTCAGTGAGCAATCGATTATCCGCATAACACCATCATAGTGCGGCAATATAATCATTTGTGCCCCCTTCGGATGCGATTTTGGTGGATCCAAACGTAAAGGTTGCCACCAATATAAGTAACTACCCACCCGAAAATACATTGGAATGCACACTAGTTAGTGTGAAGATCCCTTACCAACAGGTTAGGCGGGGGTCTAGTAGCAACCACTGACTTGTTATAAACCAATTGAATATAGGACTATTGCAACTTACGATTTTTTGGATGTAACGTTACATCAAAGGATGCAGATGCCGGCCATTCAATGCTGATATCAGTTGAAAAGGACATTATCTGTTGTAACGTGAATTTGCACCTTATTCCCAGCTAGTTTTACAGTGTGTTCGAGTTTTAGTATATTTTAGTATATTTTATAGTGTATTTTATTCCATTTTATTGTACCTATACCCTATATTAAATATTGTGCCTGCTCTACGGTGGTGGAGTGCTTACCTATCCATTCAAATTTGTTTAGTGTATTTTTTTCATTGTTGCTGATCATGTTGGTAGGGCCTCATGCACACGGCCGTTGTGCGGCCATTCCGTGCATTCGGGACCGCAATTTGAGGTCCCCAATGCACGGGGAACATCCGTGCGGCGTCCGGGACGGATCGAGACCTATTCAAATTGAATGGGTCCGTGATCCGTCCGCACCGCAAAAAAATAGAACATGTTCTATTTGTTTGCGGTGCAGAGGCAAGTACAGAAACACCACGGAAGCACTCTGTAGTGCTTCTGTGGAGTTCCGTCCCGCACTGCAGCTCTGGATTGCGGAACCATTCGAGTGAATGGGTCCGCATCCGTGATGCGGGGAGAACACGGCCAGTGCCCGCATATTGCGGACCTGCTGTTTGTGGGCCGCAATACGGCCATGGCTGGGCAACGGCCGTGTGCATGAGGCCTTAGTAGGAGAAAGCCAGCAAGTAACTTGCTGTTGGAAGCAGATTACTAATTTGTGGTTACTGTGCCCCATATGATTACAGTGAGTGACTGACAGTATCACCATGATGAGGTGTAGGGGTCTCATCAACTCAACTTCCTGCATCCCAGTCATCATTCACCATTCTCATTTCTTTTGCTTTCTTACAACTTGTTTTCATCCCTAGGATCATATCCCAGGTTCTGTACAGCACTTCAGCCTTGTCTGTTTTTCCACCCAAATCTAGTTTCACACTTCCGGTGTGAGTTCCGGCAGACAATGTTGGGAATCGGCTGGACACAAACTGCAGCATGCAGCAGTTTGTGTCTCACAGATTCTCTGCATTGTCTGCCGGAATGTTGCCGAATATCCGCTGGACCCCATTATACTTATTTGGGCCGGTGGACATACTGTGTACGTCTGGCAGCGCCGGAACAGTTTTGGCTCACAATCACTGATGGAAATCACTGACCGAACACTGATGTGTGAATGAGACTTAGGGCTGTATTGCGGTGCGCATACGGCGGGTCCGAAATACACGGGCACCGGCCGTGTGCACTCCACATCACGGATGTGGACCCATTCACTTGAATGGGTCCGCAAACCCGGAGATGCGGTGTGGATCGCGGACCTCATTCAAGTGAATGGGTCCGCGATCCGCATGTGGCTGCCCCACGGTTGGTGCCCATGCATTGCGGTCCGCAGCACGGGCCTGGTTAGCACACGGTCATGTGCATGCGCCCTTAAAGGATAACTGTCACATTTAGACCCCAATTTCAATTTTCATATACAGTACAGACCAAAAGTTTGGACACACCTTCTCATTCAAAGATTTTTCTTTATTTTCATAACTATGAAGGCATCAAAACTATGAATTAACACATTTGGAATTATATACATTATAAACAAGTGTGAAACAACTGAAAATATGTCATATTCTAGGTTCTTCAAAGTAGCCACCTTTTGCTTTGATTACTGCTTTGCACACTCTTGGCATTCTCTTGATGAGCTTCAAGAGGTAGTCCCCTGAAATGGTCTTCCAACAGTCTTGAAGGAGTTCCCAGAGATGCTTAGCACTTGTTGGCCCTTTTGCCTTCACTCTGCGGTCCAGCTCACCCCAAACCATCTCGATTGGGTTCAGGTCCGGTGACTGTGGAGGCCAGGTCATCTGGCGCAGCACCCCATCACTCTCCTTCATGGTCAAATAGCCCTTACTTTCAAAGTTTTCCCAATTTTTCGGCTGACTGACTGACCTTCATTTCTTAAAGTAATGATGGCCACTCGTTTTTCTTTACTTAGCTGCTTTTTTCTTGCCATAATACAAATTCTAACAGTCTATTCAGTAGGACTATCAGCTGTGTATCCACCTGACTTCTCCTCAACGCAACTGATGGTCCCAACCCCATTTATAAGGCAAGAAATCCCACTTATTAAACCTGACAGGGCACACCTGTGAAGTGAAAACCATTTCAGGGGACTACCTCTTGAAGCTCATCAAGAGAATGCCAACAGTGTGCAAAGCAGTAAAAAACAGATCCATTATTTTGAGCATCAGTTTGTGTCAGTTCCGTCAGAGATCAGTTATTTTTGACGGGAGAAAAAGTCCTGCTTGTATTACTTTTTCTCCCGTCAAAAATGTGGTCTGTCGCATGCAAGTGGATGAGATAAGTAATTTATTATTTCTTTTTATGTTCATATTAGCGGGGAAGGCGAGGGCATTATATATGGGGGCACAACTGGGGGCTATTCTAACTACTGGGTGGCACTAAGAGGGGCATTATCTATACTGAAGGCACTAGTCTGTCACCAGTTTTATGGTGTCCCAAGGGCAACATAAACTAGTGACAGGTCCTTACCAAAATGCTAGGTCACTTTCTTTAATTGACTCGGCTGTTTTGCCAAAATCTTGTATTGAACAGCTCCAGTGCATGCTGAACGAGTCCCCATATTCACGAGCTCCTGGCTCTCCCCGCCTACCTGCTACTGATTCACTTGGAAATAGACGTCAGAGTTAGGTGGGCAGGGAGAGCCGTGAGCTCATGACTATGGGGACTCATTGGCATGTGCTGGAGCTGTTAGGATTTAAAGGGGTTGTGCAGCGATTTTTATTCATGACCTATCCTCTGGGCGTCGGACCCTTGCCGAGGATAGGTCATCAATTTAAGGGTCCATTCACACATCCATGTGTGTTTTGTGGATCCGCAAAACACGGACACCGGCAATGTGCGTTCTGCATTTTGCGGACCGCACATCGCCGGCACTTAATAGAAAATGCTTAATCTTGTACGCATTTGCGGACAAGAATAGGACATGTTCTATTTTTTTCGGGAACGGAATTGCGGACCCAGAAGTGCGGATCCGCAATTCCGTATCCGGGCAGCACATAGTGCGGCCCCATAGAAATGAATGGGTCTGCAATTCCGTTCAGCAAAATGCGGAACAGAATTGCGGACGTGTGAATGGGGCCTAAATTGCTGCACAACCCCTTGTGAAGGCAGCAGAAAACTGGTGACTGATTCCCTTTAATGGCCGTTTAGATGCAACGGCAGTTAGAAACGGACAGAAAATGACTGCCCAAATGGTTGAAAATTGCCACGAAAATCTAAGAGTGAGTAAGTTTTTAACAGCTGTTTGTTTGCACTGTGCTGTGCATGTAGCCTTAGTCCACCCCTTGATCTGCAGGCTGGGTTTCCAAGTTCATTTCATATGGTTTTTGAAGCCAAAATCAGGTGTGGATCATAAAGGAAGAGGAAGTATAAAGGAAAGATACCGCCTCACCTCTTTCTTTTTTTTTTTATCCACTTCTGATTTTGGCTTCAAACTCTGCTTGTCTGACATTATTAATGCTTATGGCTGGCAGGCACCTGCAGTAGTAGTTGCAGTACCAATCGCCTCCAGTGGCCTACCTTCAAAGCAGCAGACCACCCAACTGCTATGGGGCCCAACACTGAACTCCTTCTTCTCTTCCCAACATGAAAACACTGCATCCTCCACCGGGGGAACTCAGTGCAAAGCGATTAGTACAGCTTCCATTACAGTCAGTGATAACTATAAATTTCTATGCACTGAGCTCCCCCTAGTGGTGCCTGCAGGCAGCCAGCTTTGTAAAATATTAACTGAAGGGAAGCAGTGATTTTGAGCTGTATAGGGTAGATTTTTCAATGTATTTAAGCCAGTTGTCAGGTGTAAATATATTAAGAAATACAGTTGCAGTAAGATAAAGTGGATGAAGCCAAGTACGACTTTTTTTAACTTTTTTTTTTTAAAATAAAAATTCACTCCAAAATAAAAATTCATCAGAAATATGGGGCTTTGTGCTTTGTATTCTGTGTTGCCTGGGGGAGATTCACGCATGTGTACTTGGGTAGGCAGGGGGGCACATACTAAGTTTATCTATGGGGACCTATGAGATCTGTGTATGCCTCTGCTCACTTCATCCTCCCTATACTTTCCAAACTGCTTGAAACCATCATTGTAACTTTACAAAAATTCACCAAAGGTATCCTTGATATTTTAGGTGAGCATGGATCCTACTCTGCCACAGTTCCAGCTCCACAATATACCTCTGAAGTTAGAAGTACACACAATAGAAACTGCAAATGCAAACAATGATTTTCCTCCATAACAAATGATAAGGAGGCGCTAAACAGATAGCGAAAAAAATCCTTGGAAGGGCTTATTCACACGACCGTATGTATTTAGCGGTCCGCAAAAAACGGATCAGCAAAAAATACAGATGACGTCCGTGTGCATTCCGTATTTTGCGGAACGGAACAGCTGGCCCCTAATAGAACAGTCCTATCCTTGTCCATGATGCGGACAATAATAGGACATGGTCTATCTTTTTGCAGAACAGAAATATGGAAACAGAATGCACACGGAGTAACTTCCGTTTTTTTGGCGGACACATTGAAATGAATGGTTCTGCATACGGTCTGCAAAAAAACGGAACGGACACGGAAAGAAAATATGTTTGTGTGCATGAGCCCGTAAGGTAGAAATGTACACAAGTCTGGGATTTTAACACTGATCTCCAGTACAAATTGCAGTTTGTCCGGCCACTTGAATGGGATGGGCTGCAGTACCAGGCACAGGTGCTCATAAGGGTGACCCACTTTGTATATGTAAATAAAAAACGGCATGATTCTGGTGTTGATTAGCGAGGTACAGGCGGGCGGTTCAAAAGCTTGCTGATCAAACAAATGTGGATTGGATGTGAACCAAAAATTCCTCGTGTGCATGGGGCGTTAGTGTATTGATGACCAAAGCCACTGTGAATGACACGTTGGCCAACGACCTAATGTGTGTGGAGAGCATCATCAGTGACAGATAATTATATTTGCCTGATCTTTTTGTTCTTCCAGGATAAGCCACTGTAAGGCCCCTTTCACACGGGTGTGAATTCCGCGCGGGTGCAATGCGTGAGGTGAATGCATTGCACCCGCACTGAATCCGGACCCATTAATTTCTATGGGGCTGTGCACATGAGCAGTTTTTGCATCGTTGCATCGCAAGACCAATAAACCATTTTTTACTGCATTCATTGTACAGGATAAATTACATGATAATTGTGTAGTGTAAGTCATTACAGACGCAGTTATACCAAATTACCAGGGGATTTTATTTTTGCAATTTTTCCATTTAAAAGCTTTTATTCCAATGGGGAAATTCCAATGGGGAAAAAGGTGTGTGAATTTTTTTTTATTTAACTATTTATTTACATTTTTTTAAACCTTTTTTTTGACCATTTCCTTGTCCCACAAGAGGACTTTAAGATTGCTTCTATAATACCCTGTACTGCTTATGCAGTGCAGAGTATGATACTGTCAGTGCTATACTGACAGTCACCAGCAGGCTGCGCCAGAGAGGTACAGCCTTATGGGAAATATACTTCAGACAGCCTGGGGCCTTCATTAGGCCCCAGGCTGCCGTGCGAAGACATCGGCACACCGCAGTCTCATTCGTGGGGTGCGATGAGAGGCAGAAGGAGCTCTCTCCCTCTCCACAGCACGTAAAAAGGTGGTGGCCTAGTCTAAGGCATGTTAGTGACCACCATAAAAAGTTATATGGGTGGTCACTAACAGGTTATTATTAACAGGCCTTATTCAAATAGTACTTGTTTGGTCAGTGATTGTGAGCCAAACCAAGCATGGAGCCTACACGGCACAAGTATAAGGTATAATGAAAAGATTTCCTCCTCTTCTATGTTTTTGACCTGACCATGTGCCCTTCTAGCAGGGGCGGAAATGGAGAGCAGAGTGCCCCTGTGCAAAGAATGTGCCTGCCCCCCCTCTTCCCTTAGTGCTTTAGTGCACCTAGCCTTTCTACTGCCAAAGGCAAAAATTTAAATCCCCCCCCATGCCAAATTCTCAACCTAACCCCTTTCCTCCAGCCCTACTGTTAAAGACATACTTGGAAACCATTACATACAGCGCTACAAACATACAGGAGAATACGGCACACATACCTCTTACATCCAGTGATGTCTTCTCTGATATAGACATTCTCTTTCCTCATTTTCTCCAGTCAGACCAGACTGCCATTATTATTATTATTATTATTATTATTATTATTATTAAAGTGCCATTCATTCCATAGTGCAGTACATATGATAAGGGGTATACATGCATAATACAGACAATTGCACTAATCATGAACAAAACGAGTTACAGACTGGTACAGGAGGAGAGAGGGCCCTGCCCGTGAGGGCTTACAATCTGCCATGATGACTTCTTTCAGCCATCTCTTGTCTCTGCAGAGTTTAACAAAAAGAATAAATAAAATAGCAAACTAACAAAATAAAAATAAAAGTGTATCCATAATGTCCCCCAAAAATAATTGCGCTAGTGCTCCCCAAAGTCCCACCAATATAAATAATTATCTGCCAGATTGCACTTAGTGTTAACAGCACCCCCAATAGTAATACTGTCCCTATTGTGCCCCAAAAGTAATAATGCCCCCATAGTGCCCATACTAGTAATCATGTTTCTCGTAGTCCCCCAGTAGTAATACTTCTCCTTACAATATGTGCCAGTAGAAAAATGCCCCCTTATAATGTGCACCAGTACAAAAATACCCCCCTATAATGTGTGACAATACAAAAAATACACATTTCCTTCCAGATCAGACTACCATATCAGACCTCAAATCAGATCCTCAAATCAAACTGCCATATCAGATCCTCAGACCCCCATATCAGATCAGACCCCCTTATCAAATCCTCAGACCCCCATATCAGATCTTCAGACTCCCTTATCACATCCTCAGAACCTCATATCAGATGCTCAGACCCCCATATCAGATGCTCAGACCCCCATATCAGATGCTCAGGCCCCCATATCATATGCTCAGACCCCCATATCAGATGGCCAGGCCCCCATATCAATGCTCAGACTAGGCCCCCATATCAGATGCTCAGACCCCCATATCAGACGCTCAGATCCACATATCAAATGCTCAGGCCCCCATATCAGACGCTCAGGCCCCCATATCAGACACTCGGGCCCCCATATCAGACGCTCAGACCCACATATCAGATGCTCAGGCCCCCATATCATATGCTCAGGCCCCCATATCGATGCTAAGACCCCCATATCAGATGCTGAGGCTCCCATATTCATGCTCAGACCCCCATATCAGATGCTCAGACCTCAGATCAGACTCAAAATAAACTTACCTCTCATTATCCGCCGCTGCTCTCCATTTCCGGTGTCCTCTCCTGCAGTCCCCACTCACTGCTCTCCTCCGCCCCATGCTGCACTGTCACTGAACTGCGTGCAGCGCCAGGTCATAGTGCGTGTTGTACGTCCTGATGCTGTACGCAGTCAGTACAGTGCAGCGCAGCCCAGCCCAGAGGAGACCAGGGAGGAGGGGTGAGTACAGCTCTTCACTCCCCCACCTCCTGCAGACTAGTGAGCGCTTCCATAATGGATGCGCTCACTAGTATTAAAGTGCTGAATTGGCTGCACATATGGTATGTCCGCCCCTGCCTTCTAGTACATGTGACCTCTAAGGCCAGTGATTGGCCACAACAGTCACGAGTCCAGGGCAATGCCGGTTTTTAGCTTGGCACAGGTTCTGAAGATTGAGTTAGCTGTTATCCGTTACTAAGGCGATACAAGACCAGTTCTGGCCACCAGCCGGTGAGGAAACAACATTGCTTGCCAGCATGGGAGCTACGGAAACAGTGTAGCACAGCAAACTATGATGTTTCCCTAACTCAGAAACAGTATAGCTTGCTGTGCTACATTGCTAAGGTGAGATGAGACAACCCCTGTAGGCTAGGGCTACACGACTACACAACAAAAAAGGTGCAACTACACTGCAACACGTGTCGTGTGACATTTACGTCGCAGGAAAGTCGTGCAGAATTTTTTGTAATGATAGTCAATGGTGCCACGACTGAGACTGCGACCCGACAGTCGCACAAAAATCCAACTAGGATGGATTTTTTTGCGACTTTCGTGTCACAGTCACAGCATGTCACATGTGGCAGTGTGACACCATTGACTATCATTAGAAAATAATCTTGCACGACTTTTCAGTGACATAGCCCATATTCAAAAGCTCTAAATAAGAAAATTGAAAGGTCTCACCAGGATTCCTGACTATTCACTAGAAGCAGGGCCGGGACAAGGGGTAGGTGGGGATGCGCAGCGTCTAGGGTGCCAGATGAGAGAGGTACAATTAGAAAAAATTATGTGTTACAGCGTTGCACTTGTAAGTTTAATTTAATTTTCAAGGCAGCCTCCTCTCCCTGGTCTGTGTGGAGTGATCTCAGCCCCAGCAGTGCTTTTGGCTGATTTAATCGACATTGATGAGAGGGATAAAGTGTGCTGCGCAGCAGTTTAATATTTGACAGAGCGGAACCCTTGTCCCTGTTGTCTCACTGCACCTTCTGCTGCCCCTGCCCCCAGTGCCTCACTGATCCTCCTGCTCCCCCTGTCCCAAGTGCCTCACGGCCCCCTCCTTGCCCCAGTTGTCTCACTGTCACTGCCCCCTCTACTAGCCCTCTGCCCCAAGTGCCTCATTACCCCATCTGCTCCCCCTACCCCAAGTGCCTCACTGCCCCTTCTGCTCCCCCTGCCCCCTCTGCTGCCCTCCTGCCCCAAGTGCCTCACTTCCCCCTCTGCTCTCCTCCTCCCCTATGTCCCACTGCCCCCTCTTGCCCCCATATGCCTCATTTCCCCCTCTGCTCCCCCTACCACAAGTGTCTCACTGTCCTCTCTGTCCCCACCCCCCCAACCGCAAGTGCCTCACTGCCCCCTCTGCTGCCCCAAGTGTCCCACTGCCCCCTATGCTCCCTCCTTTCTCCAAGTGCCTCACTGCCCCATCTGGTCCCCCTGCCCCATGTGGATCACTGTCCCCCCCACCACTACCACAAGTATCTCACTTCCCCCTGCCCCAAGTGCCTCTGTCACCTCTGCTCTCCCTTCCCCAGGTGCCTCACTACCCTCTCTGCTCCCCCTGCCCCGTGCCTCACTGATCCTCCTGCTCCCCCTGCCCCAAGTGCTTCACTACCCTCTCTGCTTCCCCACCCCAAGTGCCTCACTGTCCCTTCTGCTCCCCCTGCACTAGTTGCTTCGCTGTTCCTTCTCTGCCCTGCCCCACAGGTGCCTAATGTCCTCTTTGTCTCAGCTGCCTCACTGCTCCCCTCGCAGCAGATGCTTCACTGTCCCTTATCCTCCCCTGCCCCAGGTGCCTCACTGTGTGACCCTCCACACACAAACAGCCCCAGTTACCTCACAGTATTTGCTGCCAGTGGCACATACACTAACAGATATGGGGGGCAGGAAGTGTTCCAGGCAGTGGCTTTATAACCAAGCAGCTGTGCCTAAGTTGCCTCCCCACACCTACGATGGCTGCAGCAGACTACCCGCTATGGGCCTCCACTAATGGTGCATACTCCACTGGTAGGGAGTTGCCCTTGCCAAAAAAAAGGTCACACACTCTAATATTTTGTTGTGCCGCCTTTAGCTTTGATTACGGGACACATTCGCTGTGGCATCGTTTCCACAAGCTTCTACAATGTCACAACATTTATTTCTGTCATCGTTGCATTGATTTGTTTCCCCAAGATCTTGTAATGGTAGATTTGGGCCACTGCGCGAAGTCTTAATTTGCACATCCCAAAGATTCTCAATAGGGTTAAGGTCTGGACTCTGTGGTGGCCAATCCACGTGTGAAAATGATGTCTCATGCTCCCTGAACAACTCTTTCACAATTTGAGCCCGATGAATCCTGGCATTGTCATCTTGGAATATGCCCGTGCCATCAGGGAAGAACAAATCCATTGATGGAATAACCTGGTCATTCAGTATATTCAGTGCTGAACCTAGACCTGACCAACTGGGGGGCTCTTACCTATTTGCTTATTTAAATCCAGGTGGTGACCTTTTTTTGGGCTAGGCAGTGTATATGTAAAAATGTGCCTGTGAGTGTAAGATGGGCTCCTAATGGTGCCACTGTGTGTATGTAAAAGCATATTGCTTGTGCATGTAAGTGACAAGGTGTACATGTGTGTAAAAACATATTCAGATGTTTTTGATGGATTTTTGTACTTTTTGTTTTTAACAAAAGTATGGTGAGGGATACTTTTCTTCAGACATAGGTAGATGTAGGCTTGGTGGTGTTACTGTATTAATGTAGTAGGTATCAGATCATTTAAAAACTTTAGATGCTGAGACAGTGTCTGGCCTCCTTGGTGACATGTCCTTGAGCGGCATGTCACTGCTGGATCATGTACTGCTTGGGAACAAGTCACGTCTGAGGGCAGTGATTGGCTACAACGGCGCATGTGACCTCGTTGTTGTAGGGACCAACGTGCAGGGACGGGACATTAAAAATGAATTCCTGGACAACCCATTTAATAGGCTTGTCTGAGACAACCCTAATAAATGGGGAGCAGACAGGCTTATAAACAAATATAAAAGCTTGATTCACCTGATAAAGATCCCACCAGTCCAGTGTTGTGAATCCGGAAGTGATGACGTCACATCTGTCATTTATGTGACAGCTCAGCCAATAACTGGCCTCTATGGTAACATGAGAATGGTATGTGACCATTGAGACCAGTGATTGGCATAGAGCTCACTTGAACGATGGCTGTCCCATCATCACTTCTGGACCAATTGGGACCAGAAGCCCTGGGGCAGGACCCACACCACTGGGGCAAAGGGACCTTTAACAGGAGAGGGAAGCTTCCCTCAATGTTCCCCGATGCGGTCCAGGGGATATGCACTCAAAGGCTTTACTGTTATTTTTTGGGGGGAAGATTGAATGAATGTGCCATCAGTGAGAAGAAGGTTATTATGCGGCAGTGTCTGCTGAGTTGCGCCATGAAAGTTACTGCTTTTAGTGCTTTTGTGTCACAGATATAGCAGTCAGTATTAGTGAATTAATTCTATGGCCCTGATAGGACCTGCGCTGGAGGAGGAAGGGTCATTTGTGACTAAGAATTACCTGCCTCCTCCGGCTCTCTGTGCTGCAGAATGAAATCTACGCCAGCGCAGCTGCTGTAGATTTCAGTCATTATTTACGCCAGTTTCTGGGGTAAATGGTGATGAATATGCCCAGACTGATGGAACTGCCCTTGTCACAACCTCACTCTGCCATCGTCACACCCACTTTTCGTAGACTTGGTGAGGATGGTGTAAAATGCATATTACTACAAAAGTTGCAAATGCATTGAAAAGTCGCAAATCCAGTGGATTTGTGACTGTCCTATGCCAAAAACGGGTGTCACAGCAGGAATAAATCAGGGCCTGCAGATGCAGCAGAGTTAACAGTCACAGTCATAACACGTTAACTAGATGTGATAACTCACCAAGCGTGACTGTTAACCCTGCTGCATCCGTATGTGTGCAATTTGCCTTAACTACCTACGGCACCAAAATGCCTTGTCCTGGCCCTGACTAGAAGACATAGTCGGAGACACTAAAAGGTTTACACATAGGTGATGCGTGTTGGCAGAGGGAGCACACGTTTACCCTACAATCATATTTACTTGTTCTAATGCATTTCATCCTCTGGTTATTGAGGAACCTTAAGTTAACATACAAAAGGGTTCCTACATATAAGAAGAAGAACTTGAGTGTTGACCAGTTTCTCAGTACTCCTTATTGTAGTATGATTTGCATAACCCCTAATGAATCCTCCAGAGGATAAAAGCGTTGAAAGCAAATCAAGGCGATTGTAGGGAACCATACATAAGGCAGCTTGTCACTGCCCTTGAAAGGGTGGGAACTATTAGGTTATCAAAATGAGCACTCTCCCAACACAGATTACCTATATGTAAAGAACAACCCTGGAGTGTTTCCTACCATGCCTTTTGGTGAATGCACAGGAATTCCGGTGAGATCTTTCAGGTTTTCTTGTTTAGAGCATTTGCACATCATTTACACATGGATGGTCTTTAGAGAATACCTGTCGCCTGTACTCACATAATGTCATGCATACAAGTCATTAGAGTTGAGTTCGGGTAGGAACGCACAGCATTATAAATCATTATAATGCCACAGGTCGAAGTCATAGGAGCAGCATTCAGGATGTGAAATACCTCTGATACAAGGAGTGTATTTCTCACACTGAATATGCTCCTTACACACTTGGATTAGTAGAACTACAGGTAACAGCACTCTGCTAGTCAATTGCACAAAGATATAAGCAAACACTGAAAGAATAAATGCTTGGTGGTCATACTTACTGCAAATGCAGCTAGAAGCTCTTTGCGAATATAATTGATCAAAAATATTTCGGGCCCATCTACCGGTCGTCAAGGTAGCTTCAGTCTGACACTGTCAGCACTGAACTGTGGTACATTCTGCATAGACACATATTTAGGGCTCATGCACACGTCTGCGCCCTGTGCCTGTGCTGCGGACCGGACATAGCGGTTCCGCAATGCATGGACACCGGCCGCGTGCCCGCCGTTTGCAGATGTGTACCCTTTCACTTGAATGGGTCCGTGATCCGCAATATTCAGTCCGCACTGCACAATTGTTTTCTGATATAAACATGCCAGGAGAGGTGGCAGATAATCTCGAATAGTCTAACCACGCCTAAAATTTCAGATGTCAGTGCCAGACAAATTTTGGGTCAAAGTCTGCTGGTATTTAGTAAAATGCATTACACTAGGGATGCCCAACCTGCGGCTCTCCAGCTGTTGTAAAACTACAACTCCTAGCATTCCCTGCTGACTGCTGTACGCTGATAGCTGTAGGCTGTCCTGGCATTCTGGGAGTTGTAGTTTTGCAACAGCTGGAGGGCCACAGGTTGGGCATCCCTGCGGATTACACCATTGATTTTTTTTTACAAAAACCCTTAGACCACTGGCAGCAAAATGGCTCTAAAGTGTAACTGAACCTCCAGCATAGTAAACATTTGGGTATCTGGGGCTTCTTTGTATGTAGACTCATTTTACACTATGACAATGATTTACATGACTGTCACATTTTGTTTTATCTGACCATTTCACTAAATTCCACTGGCTGCAATAACGTTTTTGTAGGGTTCAGATGTCTTATTCTGTAGCTTGCATGTAATTTATGACAAGGCCTCCTTGACAGCACAGGTCCTATCATGACCAGCTCAGCAGACGCGGGTCTCGATGAATCAGGGCCTATATGCTTTGGGTTTGTCTTTGGCATTCTTCACATTCTCATTGTTGTACTTCTGGCAGTACGCTCTTGCTTCCTCTTAACACATTGTCTACTCTTTCTTCTCTTTTAATTGCCCTAATTGTGGTTAATGGTAATTTCAAATTCTACTGGGGTTTTTTTTCACAATGGTTTGCTAATCGGTACAGGTGTACAAACTTCTGTTGGATGGGTAACAAAGGGATTTCACATGTTCATATCCTCATACAGTATGTGGGGAATGTATCGTTGTAGGTGTTTTTGAGATTTGTTGTCAGATTGGAGTTGTTATGCATACCTGGGTTCACCTGAGGGCATACCTTCTGTGGAGTTCAGCATCTACTCTAAAAATTCTGATCAAATATTCATACCAAATTTTTAGGTGGGGCTGGAAGGTGCAGTGCTCAGAAAAGTCGTAAAATGTTTGCACAAGTGACCCCAAAAAGTTGTAAAGTCCGTACTAGAGACTTTTTAAAGCCAGATTTCTGGTGTGCAGGGCTTGATAAATTCCCCCAGGTGTTTATACCCCAGGGAAACAGATCATTAGCTTGGAAAAGATAACATTATACAGCATGTAAAAATTACAAAACATCAATAAAAAATAAATTAGATTTTTACAAGAGGAAATCACACTGATTGCAGGGAAATACATTTATATGCAGTTGACTGTAACCCAATTTTCATATCTGTATCTTCCACTTCATCAAACCTTTACTATAGGCTGTTTAAAAAAGTCTAACTCAGCTCATTTCTAATAGCATCATAACAAATAAGGCCAGGTTCATATCTGTATTTAGATTTCCATTTTTCTGATCCATCAGATGAATAGTAAAAAAAAACACACAAAATAACGGATCTGTTACTTTGAACATTAATTATGATCAATTTATTCCGTCATAGATCAGTTATTTTTGATAGGAGAACAAGTCTTGCATGAAAGACTTTTTCTTACATCAAAAATAACTGATCTCTGATGCACAAAACAAGACGAGTCAGCTATTTTAGTGTAGACTGATGCTAACTGAGCACAACTGATACTCAAAATAATTAATGTTTTTTTATTTCCTCTTTCGGAAAGCTGAACACAGATGTGAACCCGGCCCAAGATACTAGTAATCCACTGAAAAGCTCTCTGGTGCTCTCCCTTTTGCAGCAATTTCTGTGCTGCTGTCAAGCATACTGCTATAGTACCATTCTTCTCCACTAGCCGGTGCTATATGATTGTAAATAGTCACCGCATAGTATGTCTGTCACACCTGCGTGTCCTGAAAAGTTCCCGTCCTGTCTGGGGAGCACGCTGGCTGTAGAGTGCTTGTGTCAAACGCAAGACCAGACTGTACCTCTTCATCTCTTTAGCTGTACCCAAATCGGTAGAAACTGAGAGGACGTTCTGGAACTTGTGGTGTCACAACAACCAATTTGTCATTTGGGCACGGCCACGCGGTCATTTTTCCTGATGCAGCTTTGGAAGCCAAAACCGGGAATGAATTCATAAAAAGAGGAGAAGTCGTATCTGTCTCTCATTTTATGATCCACTCTTGATTTTGGCTTCCAAACCTGCATCAGAAAAAACCTAACCATGGGGACATATCCTCAGGGCTCATGCATACAAACGTATTTTTTGTCCTTGCCCATCAATGTCCACTTCAATGGGGAAAGGACTCTGTGTGCATTCCGTATCCATATGTCTGTTCCTCAAAAAAATAGAACATTACGGGCTGGCCCTTCCGTCCCGCAAAATGTGGAATGTACACGGCAGGTATCCGTGTTTTGCTTATCTGCAATTTGCGGACCGCAAAACAACAACGGTTGTATGCATGACCCCTTAGTGTGCAAATCATCAGATACTGTGTTAAACAATGCCTTTTTGAAGAGACCTAAGTAATTGGAGCGTTTGCTGTTTCTTATTCATATGGCTTTTTATTTGAATATTTTGTTTCCATATCTCTATACCTCTGACTCTACATTTTAAAGAACACATGCAGATACTCAATGATACTACAGGAGACTGTATCTGCTTCTCATACATACCTTGATTTCAGGTTGTAGCTGTGTTTCCAATATTTCGCAATTCTCCCAGGATTCCATTTTCTCTATCTTTTTTTTTATTTTTTATGCATATTTTATATTTTATTTTCAGCATATGACTGCTACAAATACTGTCACATGTTACACCCCTTCTGGGATATCGTCCCGTAAACTGAACAATTTTTCTTCAGTGAACTTTCACAGTAAGATAAATATACTAAAATAAAACATTTAGTATTTTGTCAACATGAAGCCTCACAAACCGCAGTGTTATAAATCTTACAAATAAAAATGATGTACATTTAATATCTAAAACAACAAAAAGGGCGTACTGCATGGACCACTTGTTCTGTCGTTGCTATGCTATCCTGCTATGGACTTTGTAGCAATGAGCACCTTGTGTAATAATTATTGATGCAGCATGTGCCTTTGGGCTCACGATTAAATTCTATCTGCGTGTCTTTACCATGAAACAAGCGATGCAAACACTAGAGGGAACATAACAAGCAGTTATGTATTGCATGTGGAATGTTAACATATACATTGGCTGTGCAGTCCGTCCATCACATATCATATGACTGGAGAGTGGGATTTCCCAGAGTTCCCTGCTCAGGGACCCCTTCCCCCAACATAAAGCTCCTGGGAAAGGAATTCCTCCTGCAGGACCAGTCTACCCCCCCTCGGCCCCCCCTCCCTTCCCATCACTCCTCCCCCTCCTCCCAGGCAGAGGATGCTCTGAGCAGCACATTACTCCTGCCCCACACAAGCTTTGTTCCAGCACAAGAAAAGGGGACCTGCCTGCCTGGCCAGGGAACATTAGGATCTCTAATTAGTTGTCTGCCACACACCCAGGGTAACTTAGATTCACACACATTCACTGCATGACCTAGCTATATAGATATATAGGTATAGAGATATACATATTTGTATATAGAGTATATATCTAAATATATACTGCTCAAGACTTTCTGGATAATAGTTTTAACTCAATATTTCCCAACCTCTTAATCCTGTTTTGCTAAGGACATTCATTGTCTTTTGTGTTCACATCTATGTATTCTAACGTGTAAAATGTAGCAATAATGAGAAATTACAGAGCTCCCTCAGTGCAATAAAAGCCTCAGAGCAATGCTTTTTAAGGGGATAGCCTCGGTGCTTTACCTTTTTGTATTCAAGGCTTGACTCATGTTGCATAGTGTTCTCCCTTCCTAATACGCTGACTTTGGTTATTGCCATTGCATAGGACTTGTGTCTGTCTTTGCGTATGCCTTTCCCATGAAGGCAGCTTTTATGGATGGGTTTATTGATTAAGCATCTTATATAGAAATGCAGCTCACCTTGTAAACACCCTGCACATACACACCCCTCTGCAGTAATAGTCCCTGACATCAGTACTGTAGAGCTACATTTAAGAAACAGTTCTGTTCACGTTCTGGGATTTTTATACAATGCAAAACAAATATTTTAATTTTCTACAGATAGATCCATCTAGATAGATCTCATTATTTATATAGCATTGCCATATCATACAATGCTGTACAGAGAATGCGCTGTCATTCTCTGTCTTTTCCTGAGCAGCTGAAGGGTATATTCAGACACAGCAGATTTGTTGCAGACATTTCTGCAAATGAAAACTCTATTCCCTACATCTGAATGGGAGCTGTTTCTGCTACCTTTGCATGGATTTGTGCAGGCCCCATTTGGATGTATGGGACAGATGCAGAAGTTTCTGCAACAAATACTTGCGGGCAGTATATATTTTTTCCAGCTAGAGAACACTTGTACAGAAGTTTAATATGGCTGAAGCAATAGATGACATAATATCCATAAATATCTAAAGAGGATAGGACTATATTTTTTGTCTACTGCCAGTAGACAACATAAAAATCACATACAACTTCATCATTAAATTCATATTAGTTTATCAATTGCTTTATTGATTTTACTGACTTATATAGCGCTGACATATTCCTCAGCGCTTTACAGACGTTGCCATCACTTGCTGTACCCAGCAGGGCTCACAATCTAAGTTCCCTATCAGTTTGTTTTTGGAATGTGGGCAGAAACCAGTGTACCCGGAGCAAACCCACACAAACATGGGGAGAATCATACAAACATCGTCCTTGGATTGGAACCTAGGACCCCCGTGTTGTAAATCACCAGTGCTAATCACTGAGCCACCACCATGCTTTCAGATTAACAGCTGAGAAAATGCAGGATTATTATGGAATATATTATATAACACTTTGTGTAGAGAAACTGTTCACTACATTCATATATATTATGGATAAATCAAACAACAGTCTATAATCATATACAGTAGTAGTAGGTCCACATATGATCATGAAATTAGTAAAGAGAAGATGTAACTCCAGTTACTGAGAATAAAAACAGATTTATTTCTATTTACAATTTTTTCTCACATTGGCTCCATATTTTCCAAATATATATATTTTTAAAGTGACGAATCCTCTTGTGATGATCAGGAGACAAAGCCTTAGTCACCGCGTATGGTGAAAAGCAAAAATATTAAATGGTTTTTAATAGAGTTAACATTGTATTGGAAATGTATGTTCACATTCAGTCTGCTTACAGTGATTTATAGCAGTGTCCTTTTTAGGTAATGTACATTTGTATTTATATACTGCCAAGCACATGCAAACACTTTATAGGACAGACACTAGAATTCAGAGAATTCTAATCTGATCCAGGGAACAGTGAAACATACATGGGGTCAGCGGTTGTAAGGACTCCAAAAGAGGGCAGACAGCACAGTATATATCAGCACCTAATAACTGGATAGATACACCAAAAACACAGATATTTTGGTAGAATTCATTTTGCATTGTTTATTATCTGTTTAATAATTAAAAATCAATATCTGTGTGGACAGTCACCTCCACTATAGTCTATAGAAGGCATACAAAAGTTTTTTTAAAAATTGACAGTGGATGCTCTGCATCCATTCACAACTTCTTTTCCAGTAAAAGACTTAAAGAGGACCGTTACCACAAAATGCAATGCAATCTGAAAGCACTATGTTATAGAGCAGGAGGAGCTGAGCAGATTCATATATATTTTATGCAGGGAAAAGGCTGTAAAACATGTAATTTATACATTTCTATCTTTGCTTATTTTCACCTCCTATGAATACCTATCGGTACAAGAGGGAGGTGTTATCCATGACAGAGTTCTCTCTTATGCACACTTCTACACGCGATGCTATCAATCACTGATACCACCTCCCTCCTGTACCAATAGGTATTCAGAGGAGGGGTAAAAAAACACCCCCAAAAAAAAAAAAAAAAATATATATATATATATATATATATATATATATATATATATATTACTCAGCTCAACTTCTCCTGCTCTACAACATGGTGCTTTCAGATTGCATTCCATTTGATAGTGAAAGGAACCTGTCACGTTCAACATGGTATCTGAGATAAAGGCAGCATGGTATAGAGCAAAAGGAAATGAGCAGATTAATATATAGTTTTAGAGGAAATGATTCAGTATAACTTGGAATTTACTCATTTATATCTATACTCATTCTGGGCTTTGAAGTCAAGAAGGCGGTCCTATCAGTGATTGACAACCTTCCCTCTATGACTGTGTATACACAGATAGATGTCAATCACAGATAGCATTGTCTCCTTGACTTCAAAGCCTAGAATGATCAGGAATTTAAATGAATGAAATACAAATTTTACAGAATCTTTAACTACAAAACTATATACCAATCTGCTCAACTCTTCCTGCTCTATAACATGGTGCCCCTAGCTTACATTTTATTTTCATGGTGACAGGTTCCCTTTAAAGATATAGATCATAAAAGGCGTTTTTTTCTGTCTTTACAAGACCACAAATATAATTCTATAAAAGGACGTGTCTAAATGAGGTTTCACTCTTCCTTAGCATAGTAAAATGAAGGGGCATTCCTACTGCCAAGATTAAACCATCCAAGTTTCCTGCCCTCAATGCGTGGTTGACGAAGATAAAGAATGGCCTGGGCCACCTCACAAAACAAGGATCACCAGAAATTGAATTACTGATATAGACGGAAAGACAATCATACGCACCTTGCAGCTATTTTGACATTAAGATACTATTGTCAGTGTACAGTAGATTGAAGAATAGGATTCAATGAAACACTGCGCAGTAATTAAAAAATGTGAATATAGGTAGCTGGAAATCTTTACTTAAGTGGTTGTCCCACGAAAAATATAATACAGTTTTCAAACCAGCTCCTGGATCTGAATACTTTTGTAATTGCATGTAATTAAATTTTTTGTATAGCCACTGAGTTATTCAATACAATGTATATGTACAGTGCCGCCTGCTGTTTTTTCTTTTTATCATTTCTTTGTCCTGATCACTCAGATGGCCGCACATGCTCAGTTTCATCTTTCAACTGCCTCCTGAGTTGTGATTGGGAGAGCATGGACACGCCCCCTGACCTGCAGTAGAAAAGACACTCCTCCTGAGCTTTCAGCTTGATATAAATCTAGCGGAGCAATGAATGGGGAGATCTCTGGATCCATGTGAGGTACAGGGCTGGTTCTAGCTGTGTTAGAAAGAGATTGTCATGTACTATATGATGTCTGTTTTTAATTTTTTACATTATTCATGGGATAACCCATTTAATGGTATATGGTGAGTATATTTGGATAACATATTGAATAGCTCGTCAACTTTTATTTTCAGATAGATCATCATTATTAAATCATTTAAAAATGGTTCAGACTATTTCTGTGAAGCTAAAAAAAGCAACGTATGCAGATTACTCAAGTATACTAATTCTAGGTTTAAGAAAGGCATGCTTTTTGGGCTGTGGTATATATGTACAACATCAGTGAATGAAGATATATAATACTTTTCATTTATTTACCTGCTGTTATGCATTGATTTGGGAATGCTACATTGTTCTTAAACCACAGGCATTCCTCTGTAATATTAAAAACCCATTCACAAATACTTTACATGCAGTACTACAAATGCAGTTCTCTACTGAAACAGTTCTAGAAACGAGTTCATTAAATAAAACACTATGTTTGACCCACTTTTGCCTTAAACCAAACCTGTAATATATGAGCCCATCTCCAGCTAATAAGAGTCAATCACATCCCATAAACTGAGTATTTCTGTCCCTTATTTCAGCAATCGGTAGGGATCCCAACACCTGGAGCTCTACCAATCAAAATTTCTGACTTGTCTCTATAAAATAACAGAGTTCTATGATAGTGCAAGCACTATTCAAGCTGTGCTCATGGTGCGGTGTATGCTGGAGGTATACTTCAGGAAATATTCCCAAGGCATACCTCCACACCAGCCTCTGATATTGATCTATATACAGTATAAGCATTCAGTGGCATATTTTATCCATATATTCCCATTATAAAAAAAACTGTATACCCAGGGGTGCACCTAGCCTTTCTGCTGCCTGAGGAAAAAAACTTCCCCAATGCCAATTTCTTAACCTAACCCCTTTGCCACAATGAAAGCGCTCATTGCCCATGTCCCTTCTGCTGCCCCCCTCTTGCCCCTACCTGGTGCTGCCCCACTTGGCCTCATTGGTGGTGCACCCCTGTGTATACCTTATAGTACAATTTTTTGCAGGTTGCCTCTGATTTAAATAACATAGTTGACCATGTTTTACAATATAGTTTTTTTTAACGAAGAATACTTCCTTAATACCCACAAAAAGACACTCTTTTGGCATATGGCAGGTCAGTGGAGTCCTATGATGACAAATGCTTACAAATGCAATGTAAAATCTGCCTAATGGTGGATTTAGGTGAGCAGATAATCGTTAAGCAAATAATTTGAACCCCAACATTTCATGTTAGACCAGGGATGGCCAACCTGCGGCTCTCGAGCTGTTATAAAGCTACAACTCCCACCATGCCCTGCTGTAGGCTGATAGCTGTAGGCAGACTGGGCATGCTGGGAGTTTTAGTTTTGCAACAGCTGGAGAGCCGTAGGTTGGCCATGCCTGTGTTAAACGATAATCGTGTAGTGTAAGTTTATGTAGTAACTTAATGATTGAACTTAAAATGCTCATTCAACGCTTGTAAAATTGTTCATGCGAACGAATGAATTATCATTTATCGTTACTGAATTATGGTAATATAAAGGGACATTGTGTGATCTTTTAGCGATGTGAACAATGTAAAAATAGGCATGTTTTAAAGGGCTTCTGTCACCCCACTAAAGTCATTATTTTTTTTTTGGGCTACTTAAATTCCTTATACTGCGATATATCAATATATAATGCTCTTACTGATTTTCGTTCTGTAGTTTCTTCAAAAAACTGACTTTTATAATATGTAAATTACCTCTCTACCAGCAAGTAGGGCGGCTACTTGCTGGTAGCAGCCGCATCCTCCTTTCATAATGACGCCCCCTCCTCATGCTAATTGACAGGGCCAGCGAACGCGCTCGTCCTCTGACTGGCCCTGTCTGCGTTCAAAATTTCGCGCCTGCACCGTACCGGTCTTCAGTCGGCGCAGGCGCACTGAGAGGAGGACGCTCGCTCGGCCGCTCCATCCTCAATGCGCCTGCGCCGATGACATCACATCTACATCCGGCGCAGGCGCACTGAGGAAGGAGCGGCCAAGCGAGCGTCCTCCTATCAGTGCGCCTGACCGGTACGGCGAAGGCACGAGATTTAAAACGAGGACGAGTGCGTTCGCTGGCCCTGTCAATCAACATGAGGAGGGGGCGTCATTATGAAAGGAGGATGCAGCTGCTACCAGCAAGTAGCCGCCCTACTTGCTGATAGAGAGGTAATTTACATATTATAAAAGTCTGTTTTTTGAAGAAACTACAGAACCAAAATCAGTAAGAGCATTATATATTGATATATCGCAGTATAAGGAATTTAAGTAGCCAAAAAAAATAAAAATGACTTTAGTGGGGTGACAGAAGCCCTTTAAGTATATCATTGCTGTCTAAATACAGTGAACATTCCTCGATTATGTGAGTATACAATCGCATGCGAATGAATTTGTGCACAATAATATTTACATAAAAATGCAGGTTTGTCATCGGCTTTGAATTGCTAAATGCGATCATGTCGTTAATCACCTAAATGATTATCTACTTGTCTATATCCGCCATTACTGGATTTCTTACAGCTACCAAAACAATCTACCATTTAATCTGCAATTTTAAGGTGGTTCCAAAACCATGCTCAGAATATTTTCTGCTTTATAATCCTCCAAATCTTAACCAGAGAAGCGCAGTTTTATGAGGGGCCACTCTTTTATAGTGAGAGGAAATTAAAACTTTTTAGAGGTCACAGAACTAGTGATATGTGGGATAAAGTAGTAATCATGGGATCTGATATTTCCTGGACTTGTCAGTAATTCCATATAAAAAAAAAACACTACAATTAGCCCCATCCAAATATGAAATGGCTGCTTACAGAAAAGGATGCATTTTACTAAATAAATGTATAAATGATATGTTTAATGTCCATTGCACAACTAAAGGAAACTTTTAAGGGAATACAGTGGGATGCGAAAGTTTGGGCAACCTTGTTAATCGTCATGATTTTCCTGTATAAATTGTTGGTTGTTACGATAAAAAATGTCAGTTAAATGTATCATATAGGAGACACACACAGTGATATTTGAGAAGTGAAATGAAGTTTATTGGATTTACAGAAAGTGTGCTATAATTGTTTAAACAAAATTAGGCAGGTGCATAAATTTGGGCACCACAAAAAAGAAATGAAATCAATATTTAGTAGATTTGCAGAAATTCCAGCCTCTAAACGCTTCCTGTAGGTTCCAATGAGAGTCTGGATTCTAGTTGAAGGTATTTTGGACCATTCCTCTTTACAAAACATCTTTAGTTCATTCAGGTTTGATGGCTTCCGAGCATGGACAGCTCTCTTTAAGTCACACCACAGATTTTCAATTCTATTCAGGTCTGGGGACTGAGATGGCCATTCCAGAACGTGGTACTTGTTCCTCTGCATAAATGCCTTAGTGGATTTTGAGCAGTGTTTAGGGTTGTTGTCTTGTTGAAAGATCCAGCCCCGGCGCAGCTTCAGCTTTGTCACTGATTCCTGGACATTGGTCTCCAGAATCTGCTGATACTGAGTGGAATCCATGCGTCCCTCAACTATGACAAGATTCCCAGTCCCTGCACTGGCCACACAGCCCCACAGCATGATGGAACCACCACCATATTTTACTGTAGGTAGCAGGTGTTTTTCTTGGAATGCTGTGTTCTTTTTCCTCCATGCATAACCCCCCTTGTTATGGCCAAATAACTCAATTTTAGTTTCATCAGTCCACAGCACCTTATTCCAAAATGAAGCTGGCTTGTCCAAATGTGCTTTAGCCCACCTCAAGCGGCACTTTTTGTGCTGTGGGGTGGAGAAAAGGCTTCCTCTGCATCACTCTCGCATACAGCATCTCCTTGTGTGAAGTGCGCCGAATGGTTGAACGATGCACAGTGACTCCATCTGCAGCAAGATGATGTTGTAGGTCTTTGGTGCTGGTCTGTGGGTTGACTCTGACTGTTCTCACCATTCGTCGCTTCTGTCTATCCGAGATTTTTCTTGGTCTGCCACTTCGAGCCTTAACTTGAATTGAGCCTATGGTCTTCCATTTCCTCAATATGTTCCTAACTGTGGAAACAGACAGCTGAAATCTCTGAGACAGCTTTCTGTATCCTTCCCCTAAACCATGATGGTGAACAATCTTTGTCTTCAGGTCATTTGAGAGTTGTTTTGAGACCCCCATGTTGCTACTCTTCAGAGAAAATGAAAAGAGGAGGGAAACTTACAATTGACCCCCTTAAATACTCTTTCTCATAATTGGATTCACCTGTGTATGTAGGTCAGGGGTCACTGAGCTTACCAAGCCAATTTGAGTTCCAATAATTAGTTCTAAAGGTTTTGGAATCAATAAAATGACAACAGTGCCCAAATTTTTGCACCTGCCAAATCTTGTTTAAACAATTATAGCACACTTTCTGTAAATCCAATAAACTTCATTTCACTTCTCAAATATCACTGTGTGTGTCTCCTATATGATATATTTAACTGACATTTTTTATCATAACAACCAACGATTTATACAGGAAAATCATGACGATAAACAAGGTTGCCCAAACTTTCGCATCCCTCTGTATATCCATATAACTCTATTTTTATGTCCAGAAATGTTTCATAATCATATTACAAATAAAAAAATATATTGTAAAATAATGGGATATGCAATCAAACAGCCTAATTCAACTACTAGAATAAATATAGATAAACTTCTATGCAACAATCCGTCTAGTTACACAGATGACAACTCCCTTGGGAGCTGTATTTGCAGGTATATTGGTTGTCGCCAAGGTTTCCCAAAAACAGATATAACTAAATAATGGCCGAATAGGACTTTTAAACAATTTGACAAAAGAGAACAACTCAAGCACATAATAATAGTAATAATAATAATAATAATGATAATAATAACAACAATAATAGTATGCCAACTTAAAGGGAAACTTTTACTAAAATATAATGTCTTCTTCCTTCTTTTTTTAGTTAAATTGACACTGTGACTTGAGAATTCTGAAATTCTAAAACTAAAATAATGTCATAAAATGCTAAATATAAAAGCTTTATAAGTGTCACCTCATGTTTAAAGATTAAGTAATAAATATGTTCTTGTTTTACTTGCTTTACTCTAGTTTATTGAAACTGTTGCCTGATGCTGCTACACTTCACAATTAGAAGGCTTTGTTCTTTTATAGATGTATTACTCCTGGGTAAACATTTTTTCATGTAAATAGCTGATATCAATTTGGATTTAAGAGCCAACCAGCTAATTGAATGTCTTGTACTTCAAGTAATAATTATATGAACTTTTTTCTGAACTTAACTTGTATACAAGTCAATAGGTAACAGAAACCCCCAGTTATCAGAGTCATTGTGCCAGTAGCAGGAACAAAAAAACATGATTTATAGGTTGAATTTAGCTGAAATTTTAGAAGTACTTCACTGAAACCAAACTGTATGATTTTTTTCCCCCAATTATTTTAACAAATTGGACAACTCAAAAGTCACATTATATTTATGACAATATTTTTTTTATTCACTTTAAAATATCTAATGTCTTTTATATATGTGGATGAGAGTGCTTATGACACACTAGAAGCATATTATGGTAAGGTTTAGTCACTTTACTATATTGTATGTACATTTTCTACCATTGACTGTATTACAGAAACTTTATTTATCAAAGCTTGGCTTTAGAGTCCAGCACTTTTGGATTAGTATTTCTGTTCTTAATTTCTACTGGGACATGAGCTGAGAAAATGAATTTGTCTTTTACTGCTTTGTATGTTGAAGTATATTTTATTAAAGGAATTATATAAAAATCAGCATAGATCTGTCAAAAATGGTAAAAAGCTATAATTACATCATCTGTGTTTTCCGTCTTCCTTGTAATTTTTATCTTCAAATAGTTTTGTGGGTAAAGATTCAGTAATCCTTATAATTTATGCATTTAAGTCTCTACTATTTCTGACCTCAGTTGTACATGGGAGAGGTGTTATCAGTGATTGATAGTATTCCCTGTGTAAGTGTGTATACATAGATAGCTGTGAGTCACAGATGGTTAGGCATGGTATGGTCTTAAGTTCACAAAGAGCAGAGGTTTAAATGTTTATATGTTAGTCAATGGGGACGGATGCGTTTTCTATGACACAATCTGGCACAATAGAAAATGGATCCGTCCTCCATTGACTTTCAATGGTGTTTAAGACGGATCCGTCTTGGCTATGTTAAAGATAATACAAACGGATCCGTTCATAACGGATGCAGATGGTTGTATTATCTGAACGGATCCATCTGTGCAGATCCATAACGGATCTGCACCAAACACGAGTGTAAAAGTAGCCTAATCTTAATTTAGTGTTTAATAAAAAAATACTAGCTTCAATTGGTGGTATCTATCTAGAGCTCCCCCAAACTGACACTATCTGCCAACAAATATCTTTTGTATGTTAAGCCCCTTTGCATATGTCCTGCAATAGAGCTTTATTTCTCTCTTCATTATATAGAAACACTGGAGGAAAACTGATTCCAAACCTGATCATGCATTCTAGTGGGAGCAGTTTTGGTATCTGATACATCAGTTGTGATGCCAGATGTCTTCAGGCAAACGGGAAATGGGAAACTTATTGTCAGCCAACACTCAATGGAAGAAGAGTGATACTCCTCCAAAACTGGGACCCATCTGTAGATAGCTGTTTCACCAGTACAGCGTAGAATACTGGTTTGTTTGGATCATGTTCCTTAAGGTCCCTTTAGATGGGATGATACAGCAAGTGATTGTCAGGAAGGAAGTGTTTCTTCCTGGTAAGCACCTGCTTGTCAGTGAAGGAGACCGCTGTATTTACATGAAGCAATCTCCTCCACAGTATAGAGAGGGCTTATATTAATGCCTTTGCTTGTTCCTATACAGATGCAAAGTTTTTACCTGAGGAAGGGGACCTAGCTTCCCGAAACGCGTTGTATGTCTTTTGCTGAATAAAATCCAGAGGAATTCACTTACCTATTCAAGTTCTTTGCGCCTAAAGGGAAAACCATCATTGTCATCCTCCTGGGGGTCAGGCGTTCCATTTGGAGGCACCATACCTGCTGGCTGCAGACCTCACACATTTGGATCAACATATTCTATTTTTAATAGTGTTGTGCTTATCATAGCACAACCAAACAAGGTGAGTCTCTATTTTGGAGTTCATTATACCCTGGCCACCACCTGGACGTATTTACCCCATGCTGCGCCTTTTTGTGTTTACACAGTAAACCTTGCGATTCGGAAAAATAGGACACTACCAAAGACTGTGAGGGAACAATACGTCTGTGATGTTTTACTGAGAAAAAGTATCCAGATCTATTCTGTCATAAGATATGAAATTGTTAATAACAGTTATGTTTTATTAACTGATGGTCAACTTAGTTAAATATGTTCAGTCTGTGTAATGCTCACCACTGACAAAAATTAAGATCTTCATTTGTGGTTAAAATTCGTTTTTATTTTTTATTTATTCAAATTGCTAAACAATTGAATAATGTTGGATATATTAAGAGTTGCACAACTAACCCAGAAATAATGGTAGGTGCTCTGATCGGTATGATACCTCCAATCACGTGTAAAAATTATATATTAAAAAAGATCGATCGGCACTCAATATCTGCTACACGCTGATAGCATTTTAATAATAAACAATAAAATAGTAAAAATGCAATTGCCAATTGTTCACACTAAAAACGAAATTGTACACTCTAAAAGCAAGATACACAAAAATCCCCAAAATACGTAGAGTTGACCTAGTTTATGCTTGTATAAACACCAAAGTCCTGCATAAAACTATTCGAATGTCAGTGCAGATAATCTGTAAAAATCGCACCAAGATGGTATTGCTGTTCATCCGATTTTGTTGCGATTATTTTGCAATTATTGTTTGCGATTTTTACTCAATACATATTTATATCGATGCAACCTATTCCTGTATTGAGGATGGACTTGAATCCTATATTGGACTTAAATGATGGTTACTCGACAAAAGTCACATCCGATTATTTGCAATGTTCGTCCTATTAATAATCGCACGAATTGAACATTATTATATCTACGATTTTTCGTGAGATTTTTCGTGGATTATCCCAACATGTGTTTTCAGGATCTCTGCGGATTTCGATTTTACCACTTTAAACTTTCGTATATATATGCGGTACTCACTAGTAGATGGGTTTCTCCGGGTGTTTATCCGTGCTGTGTGGCGTCCCACATGTAAAGCAGCCGGTGTACGCTTACCTCTGAGATCGCAGTATGTCTCGTGAGATTACCGCAGGTGTATGGCTCGGTTAAAGGTTTTGCAATCACAGCGTCATCGCATCGAATTTCCTCTGTTTTCTCCACTATTTGCTATAGAGTGGAAGGCTCTTGTTGGTTTGTTGTTATAATCGCTTCAAAGATTGATGGAAAAGATTATCTATGCCGGCATATTGTAGTCAATCTTCTTATAGATGATGAGGTATTTTCCAATGGTAACCAGACGCGTTTCGGAGCTTTATTAGACTTGCTCCTTCATCAGTGGTATGATGTTACTGCCAAAAATACCTCTTATATATCCCAAAAACTCTGCCTCTCGGATTTGTAATAATCTCCGGTTTGGATTTTACTCCATGGATCATAGGTCCCTTCAAATTGGGTTCATAAAATCACATACACATTGCATATGTGGTCCAAAAATGGTTAGAAAGGTGAAAGACCAAAATATAACACAAATAAAACAAAAAACGCATATGCGTTTTACTTGCGTATCCATGCGGTTTTTCACAAACTTGTGCGTTTTTTTGTCTACACGTCAAAGGAAGTGTGTTCTACCATCCCATATAACCAGGAGCCTTTTCACCCCTGCATCTCAAAGATAGAGTTTTTTTTTTTTTTTGTTTTTTCTATTTGAAATGAAAATACAATAAAGGATGAGATAGGACAGACTTCCTTTACTAAAGGTACGCATACTTGATTATAGATATGTGTTTACTTGCTCTAAAAATTAGAACCATAAAGATTAAAACCATGAAAATTAAAACTATAAAATACATCGATGTTAATCTTGCATTTTTCCTGCAATTATTATTGTAGAGACCTTTTCATATTGATAGTAGAATTGAATATATGGAAATTGTCAGGGATGGAAGAAGATGGTATGGGGCGGGTTCCCTTCACTAAGGACAGAACCCCAGTTTTAAAATTGCCAGGGTTCTTCATCGGTGAAGGGACCCCGCCCTGAAACTCTCAAAAACCCGAACAACTCCATATCTGCATTGAGACCCACCGGCATCAATGTATTAAACTCAAAAATTCTTCTTGATTCCATTCTTGACATTTGTTTAATATAGTCCCCTCCCCTCCAATGTTGTTCCACCTTATCTATTGCCACAAATGTAAGACCACTCGGATCTTGGTTATGATGATCCCTAAAATAATTAGATAATGGATGTTTCATATAACCACTTTTGATATTAGACATATGTTCCGAGATACGCTTTTTGAGAGTTATTTTTGTTCTGCCCACGTACTGTTTTGCACATGGGCATGTAATAACATATATAACACCTGTAGAGGTACATGTGAGGAACTCTTTGATTGTATGTTTATGCTGGTTACTTGTGGCAATGATTTCAGTGGTTTTTCCTAGGAAAAGAGGTACTGGTACAATTTCTGCATGGCCCACATCTAAAAAACCCTTTCAATTGTATCCAATTTTGTATGGTTCCCACCTTTTTTATATCATTTTTTACAGTGGGTGCTACTTGCAACCCAAAATTGGGGGCCTTGGTAAAAGTCACCTGGGGTATGGGTGGAATAAGTGTACCTATTACCTTATCTTTTTGTAAATAGTGCCAATGTTCTTGCACAATATGCTTTATTTTCTTGTATTGGTTATTGAACGGTATTATAATTCGCATATTTTCAACCATATCCATATTTGGGACTTTAATTTTTTTTTTGTTTAGTGAAGAAACTAGTTCTTTCTAACTCTCTAACTCTCTTCAATGAGATCTCCACCAATTTTAAAGGATATTGTTTCTCAATGAATTGGTTTTGCATAGTTAATGCTTCTTCTTCAAACTTCACATCTGAAGTGCAATTTCTTTTTAATCTGCGAAATTGACCATAAGGTACATTCAATAGCCACCTGGGCAGGTGACAGCTAGTAAACAAAATAAAACTATTTTTAGCAGTGGGTTTGTGATAAGTATTGCATATAACTCTATTGTCCTGTGTGGTTATTTGTATGTCCAGGTATTCTATAGAAGTTTCACAAATATTAGAAGTAAAGTGTAAATTGACCTCATTAGTATTTATATCTACCAGAAATTGGTTGAGGGCCTCTCTATCTTTTTTCCAAATGAATATGACATCGTCGATGTACCGTTGCCAGAGCACCAAGCTTGTCCCCAGTATGGGAGCAATGTGGTGGTCCTCCCATTGTGCCATGAATAAATTGGCGTAACTGGGGGCAAACCTGGTGCCCATGGCGGTACCTTGTATTTGTTGGTAATATTGAGATTCAAACCAGAAATAATTATGGTTTAGTATGAAATGAACTCCATTTACCATAAATCCTATCTGTTGGTTTGTAAGTCTACCCTCCTTCTTCAATTGATCTTCCATTGCTTTTATGCCTTGTTGATGATCAATGCTGATGATCGTATATAACGATTGGGCGTCCAATGTCCCTATTATCCATTCAGGATCAACCTCTAATGATTCTAGAATTTCAATAATTTGAGTGGTATCTTTTAAATAGGATCTTATTTTTTTCACTGTCGGTTGTAACAATGTGTCTATATACTGGGATAAATTGGACATCAGGGATCCAATTCCCCATACAATTGGCCATCCCGTTTTTTTTTTTGGATCTTTGTGGAGTTTCGGTATGCAATAGAAGACCGGAATTCTTTGTTGAATTGTGATGATGAATTAATATTCTTGTTCTAACAGAATATAACTTTTCAGGCCTTCTTCGCATATTGCTACTAATATCTCTTGAAACACCTGTGTGGGATCTGATCTCAATTTCATATATGTCTTGGGGTCTTCAAGTTGTTTTTTACACTCTCCATTATACTTATCCACATCTAAAATGACAGATGCACCTCCCTTGTCAGCGGGACGGATGACAATATTATTTTGAGATTGCAATTGTCTAATGGCTTCTCTTTCTTGTCTTGTTAAATTATTCCCTCTGGTAGTATCTATCTTTAATTTACGTATGTCATATTCAATACATTTGTGAAAAGTTGTTATCTCCTGACTTAGTTCCTGTCTAGGGTACTTAGTTGATTTGGGTTTTAGGCTCGTGTGTTGATATTTATTTACTGTATCTTTTTTAAATTCTTCTTTGATGGGGTTCTTAATAAAATATTTTTTAAGGCATAATTGTCGTATAAACTTTTCAGCTACTATATATGTGTCGAATTTGTTAAGTTTGTTAGTGGGGGCAAATTTCAAACCTTTATTCAATAAAGAAATCTGTGCATTAGTTAGTGTAATACTACTTAAATTCACTATAGTGCTTTGTGTTTCTTCTAATACTTGTTGTATCTTGGTCTTACATCTCTTTCCTCTTCTTGTTGTTTTCTTCTTTCGTGTTGGTTTGACTCGTGATATTTTCTCTGTGTTTGGTACTTGTGGGCTCTCTGTGGTTGAGGGGTCTGAAAATATAAATTGGTTCTGTGTTCGTGTTCTTGGTTGGGATACCTGTCTCTGAGGTTGTACTGGTGTCTCTCTGGTGATTGTGGTTGATCTATATGTATCGGTGACTTGTGTATCCGTCCTCGTGTCCGTGGTTTGTGATGAGGGAGAGTTGTGTCTAAAAAAGGTTCCTCTGACAAGGTTTCAAATCTATTATTAACGGGTACAGTATAGGTATTGTGTGGATCTACCTCTCTAAATTGTCCCTTTCCTTTAGATTCCACGACCTTTTCCTCGTCTTGTCTGGGTTTGCCCCCATTATTTAATTTTTTCTTCTTCTTATTCATCAATTCATATTCTGTTTTATCTAGGCTTTTGCATAATCTTGATTGCCAGTTGTTAAATTCCTCATTAATTGGGAATTTATCAAATTTTGCCTTCAGGAGGTCCAATCTTGTAGTGACTTCCTCTAAGATTTCTGATCTCCGCTTTATTATCAACTGTATCAAGATTATTGATTGATCATGCAGTGTTTTGTTCCACTGTATGTCAAACTCTTTACTACATAAATCCTGTGCTGGAGTTTTATATAATAATAGCCCCTTTGGTATTTAATTATATGTCAGATATTGTTGAAGGGATTTAACTACCCATCTTTGTCTTAATTGTTTTAACAGCAAAGTTTCAATTTCTCTAAATGGCTCTGTCATAGTTTCTACCTGTTTCATTGTATCTTCACTGGATGTATCAAATGTAAAGGTCTCTAATGTCATCCTTTTACTCTCAGCATGGCTCCAGATATCCATTCTGTCTGGGAAGTGTGCACACTCCCAAATGGAGGTATATAGTAAGTAAGTCTGGATATATTAAGAGTTGCACAACTAACCCAAAAATAATGGTAGGTGCTCTGATTGGTATGATACCTCCAATCACGTGTAAAAATTATATATTAAAAAAGATCGATCGGCACTCAGTATCTGCTCCACGCTGATAGCATTTTAATAATAAACAATAAAATAGTAAAAATGCAATTGCCAATTGTTCACACTAAAAACAAAATTGTACACTCTAAAAGCAAGATACACAAAAATCCAAAAAATACGTAGAGTTGACCTAGTTTATGCTTGTATAAAGACCAGAGTCCTGCATAAAACTATTCGAATGTCAGTGCAGATAATCTGTAAAAATCGCACCAAGATGGTATTGCTGTTCATCAGATTTTGTTGCGATTATTTTGCAGTGATTGTTTGCGATTTTTACTCAATACATATTTATATCGATGCAACCTATTCCTGTATTGAGGATGGACTTGAATACTGTATTGGACTTAAATGATGGTTACTCGACAAAAGTCACATCCGATTATTTGCAATGTTCGTCCTATTAATAATCGCACGAATTGAACATTATTATATCTACGATTTTTCGTGAGATTTTCGTGGATTATCCCAACATGTGTTTTCAGGATCTCTGCGGATTTCGATTTTACCACTTTAAACTTTCGTATATATATGCGGTACTCACTAGTAGATGGGTTTCTCCGGGTGTTTATCCGTACTGGGTGGCGTCCCACATGTAAAGCAGCCGGTGTACGCTTACCTCTGAGATCCCAGTATGTCTCGTGAGATTACCGCAGGTGTATGGCTCGGTTGAAGGTTTTACAATCACAGCGTCATTGCATCGAATTTCCTCTGTTTTCTCCACTATTTGCTATAGAGTGGAAGGCTCTTGTTGGTTTGTTGTTATAATCGCTTCAAAGATTGATGGAAAAGATTATCTATGCCGGCATATTGTAGTCAATCTTCTTATAGATGATGAAGTATTTTCCAATGGTAACCAGACGCGTTTCGGGGCTTTATTAGACTTGCTCCTTCACCAGTGGTATGATGTTACTGCCAAAAATACCTCTTATATATCCCAAAAACTCTGCCTCTCGGATTTGTAATAATCTCCGGTTTGGATTTTACTCCATGGATCATAGCTCCCTTCAAATTGGGTTGATTAAATCACATACACATTGCACATGTGGTCCAAAAATGGTTAGAAAGGTGAAAGACCAAAATATAACACAAATAAAACAAAAAACGCATATGTGTTTTACTTGCGGTATCCATGTGGTTTTTCACAAACTTGTGCGTTTTTTTGTCTACAAGTCAAAGGAAGTGTGTTCTACCATCCCATATAACCAGGAGGCTTTTCACCCCTGCATCTCAAAGATAGAGTTTTTTTTTGTTTTTTTGTTTTTTCTATTTGAAATGAAAATACAATAAAGGATGAGATAGGACAGACTTCCTTTACTAAAGGTACGCATACTTGATTATACATATGTGTTTACTTGCTCTAAAAATTAGAACCATAAAGATTAAAACCATGAAAATTAAAACTATAAAATACATCAATGTTAATCTTGCGTTTTTCCTGCAATTATTATTGTAGAGACCTTTTCATATGACACAATCTGGCACAATAGAAAATGGATCCGTCCTCCATTGACTTTCAATGGTGTTCAAGACGGATCCGTCTTGGCTATGTTAAAGATAATACAAACGGATCCGTTCATAACAGATGCAGATGGTTGTATTATCTGAACGGATCCGTCTGTGCAGATCCATAACGGATCTGCACCAAACACGAGTGTGAAAGTAGCCTAATCTTAATTTAGTGTTTAATAAAAATACTAGCTTCAATTGGTGGTATCTATCTAGAGCTCCCCCAAACTGACACTATCTGCCAACAAATATCTTTTGTATGTTAAGCCCCTTTGCATATGTCCTGCAATAGAGCTTTATTTCTCTCTGCATTATATAGAAACACTGGAGGAAAACTGATTCCAAACCTGATCATGCATTCTAGTGGGAGCAGTTTTGGTATCTGATACATCAGTTGTGATGCCAGATGTCTTCAGGCAAACGGGAAATGGGAAACTTATTGCCAGCCAACACTCAATGGAAGAAGAGTGATACTCCTCCAAAACTGGGACCCATCTGTAGATAGCTGTTTCACCAGTACAGCGCAGAATACTGGTTTGTTTGGATCATGTTCCTTAAGGTCCCTTTAGATGGGATGATACAGCAAGCGATTGTCAGGAAGGAAGGGTTTCCTTCCTGGTAAGCACCTGCTTGTCAGTGAAGGAGACCGCTGTATTTACATGAAGCAATCTCCTCCACAGTATAGAGAGGGCTTATATTAATGCCTTTGCTTGTTCCTATACAGATGCAAAGTTTTTACCTGAGGAAGGGGACCTAGCTTCCCGAAACGCGTTGTATGTCTTTTGCTGAATAAAATCCAGAGGAATTCACTTACCTATTCAAGTTCTTTGCGCCTAAAGGGAAAACCATCATTGTCATCCTCCTGGGGGTCAGGCGTTCCATTTGGAGGCACCATACCTGCTGGCTGCAGACCTCACACATTTGGATCAACATATCCACAATATCAACAATAGTGTTGTGCTTATCATAGCACAACCAAACAAGGTGAGTCTCTATTTTGGAGTTCATTATACCCTGGCCACCACCTGGACGTATTTACCCCATGCTGCGCCTTTTTGTGTTTACACAGTAAACCTTGCGATTCTGAAAAATAGGACACTACCATAGACTGTGAGGAAACAATACGTCTGTGATGTTTTACTGAGAAAAAGTATCCAGATCTATTCTGTCATAAGATATGAAATTGTTAATAACAGTTATGTTTTATTAACTGATGGTCAACTTTGTTAGATATGTTCAGTCTGTGTGTAATGCTCACCACTGACAAAAATTAAGATCTTCATTTGTGGTTAAAATTCGTTTTTATTTTTTATTTATTCAAATTACTAAACAATTGAATAATATTACATACACTTGCAATCTAGTTCATGATAATAAAAAAAAAATTGTTTTTTTTAATATAATTTTCGAGGCCATAATCTACTTAAATTAGGGGTATATGCCACACACAGGAAAACACTGAAAATTTCCAATTATAGAACCATTTTAAAGATCTTTCCAGAAATATGCAACATCATATTGCCGAACAATATATGTTTAGGTCAATGCAGACCAAAAGGGATAGTCCAGACTAAAGTTTTCAGTCAGTTTGTGTTAGGAGAAACATTATTTTCAACTCAAAACAGTTAAAATAAGCCAACATCTTTCCAAAATTATCATCTGAGGTCTAATGTTGTCCATAAACTTTTAGAAATACATAGATTAATAGTTGCCTAAACCTTTGTGAGAAAAAAAATAATGGTGCAGGAGCAATGCTCAGAGCATTCTGTCCCGTTGTCTTTCATTGGCTATTGACTGTGGCATCTAAGGGCAGTTGCAGAGGTAGTCTGGCTGTGCCTCACAACTACTTCATGATGGATATGCTCATCAGTGGTTAAACGTGTCTGGGTTACATTTAGATCTATTGTAATAAAAGATAAGTATTACTGACTGAGGATAATAAACCAATTGTTAAAGCCGCTCTCTGCTGAAAATCTGAAAATGTGAGTTTCATTGGTCAATTATTTTATTTCCCCTTTCATGATATACAGTGGGAACCAGGAAACAGACAGGTTTGACCATCACAATAACATGGAGGGAATATAGTGGTCACCAAATAATCTACTTTCTTAATTTTGCAGGGCTAAATGGAGTCTTTCACCTAAAATCACCATTATAGAATACTAACATCAGGATCTCCATTACATTCCCCATATTAGAATGCTACCTTCCATATTGCTGTCCATCGCCAATTTTCTCAGAAAAACACTTTTATTCAATATGTTAATTAGCTTCTGAAGGTACCCAGGGGCAGCGTTCATGCGGCCGTTGCCCAGGCTCCTCGTCGCATTTCAAACGAAACCCCTCTGGACCGCCCTAGGTTCTTCTTATTACGTCCTCCTCTTAGTGAGAAATCCAGCGCCAGCTCCGTTCAACTAATTCGCCGTGCCTGCGCACTTCATTCCCCATTATTGTATTACGGATAAGGATAGTACTGTTCTTTTAGGGGCCAGCTGTTCCATGCCTCAAAATACAGAATGCATACAGATGTCATCTGTATTTTCTGTAGATCCATTTTTTGCGCCCTGCAAAATACATACGGTCGTGTGCATGAGGCCTAATTTCTAAAAAAAAATAGCAATTTCCAACATTTTAATTTCTCTGCTTTTAAAACAGAAAGTTATACTTAACATTCCCCATATGTCTTATGTTGGCATCATTTTGAAAATATCATTTTATTTTTTAGGACGTTAGAAGAACTAGAATTTTAGAAGCAATTCTTAAAACTTTTAAGAAAATTTCCAAAATCCACTTTTTAAGAACTAGTTCAGTTATGAAATTGCTTTGTGGGGCTTACATAATAGGAACCACCCATAAATGACTCTATTTTAGAAATGACAACCCTCAAGTTATTCAAAACTGATTTTACAAACTTTGTTAACCCTTTAGGAGTTCTACAAGAATTAACTGAAAATAGAGATGAAATTTAAAAATTTAACTTTTTCTGTAGATTTTCCATTTTAATACATTTTTTCTGTAACACATCAAGGGTTAACAGCCAAACAAAACTCAATATTTATTACCCTGATTCTGCAGTTTACACAAAAACCTGATATGTGGTCGTAAACTGCTGTACGGGCACACGGCAGGGCGTAGAAGGAAAGGAACGCCATATGGTTTTTGGAAGGCAGATTTTGCTGGATTGATTTTTAGGCATCATGTGCCATTTAAAGTCCCCCTCATGCACCATACAGTAGAAACTTGCAAAAAGTGACCCCATTTTGTAAACTATGTGATAAGGTGACAGTTTTATTGATACTATTTTGGGGTATATATGATTTTTGATCACTCTATTTTATGCTTTTTATGAGGCAAAGTAATCAGAAAATGGCTGTTCTGGCACAGTTTTTATTTTTTACAATGTTCAGCTGACAGGTTACATCATGTGCTATTTTTATAGAGCAGGTTGTTATGGACGCGACAATATTAAATATGTCTACTTTTTTTGTTGTTTGTTTCAGTTTTACATAATAAAGCATTTTTGTGTCTGTTTTTTCTGAAAGCCAGATTTTTATTTTATTCTTCTGCCGATTGTCTTGTGCAGGGGCTCATTTTTTGCAAGAAGAGTTGAAGTTTTTATTGGTACCATTTTTGGGTACATATGATTTTTTTGATCATTCAATATTGCACTTTATGTGGCAAGGTGACCAGAAAATTGGTTGTTTTAGCACGGTTTAAATTTTTTATTTTTAACAGCGTTTACCTGACGAAGTAGATCATGTGATGTTTTTATAGAGCAGGTAGTTATGGAGGCAGCAAAATCTAATATGTCTACTTTCTTTTATTTATTTCACTTTAACACAATAAAAGCATTTTTGAAACAAAAAAATCATGTTTTAGTGTCTCCACTTTCTGAGAGCCATATTTTTTTGGGGCCGATTGTCTTATGTATGGGCTAATTTTTGCGGGATGAGGTGATGGCTTGATTGGCACTATTTTGGGGTACATATAACTTTTTGATCGCTTGGTATTGTACTTTTTGTGATGCCACGCTTTTTTTTTATTTTTTTTTATAAAGCCGGTCGTTATGGATGTGGCAATACCTAATATGTGTGTTTTTTCTTTTTTTTCTATTTTTTTAGGGGAAAGGCACGTTGTTGTTTTTTTTACTTGAAACTTTATTTTTTTATTATTAAAAACACTTTTTTTTACTTTATTTTTGTCCCACTCTAGGACTTCAACTTTTGGGGGTCTGATCCCCTCTGCACTGCATTACAATACATCTGTATTGTAATGCATTGCCTGTTAGTGTATTACACACTGTAATACACTAACAGTTGCCTAGGAGACCCAGCCTGGGGCTGGATCTCCTAGGCTTCCGTAGAAGGCAGGTCCCGATGCAAGGCATGGGGCTGTCTTCTCACCTATCGCGTACCCGTCAACACAGAGTCGGAACCCGATAGGAACCCTGACTGACCGCAAGCACTTTCTATGCCGCGGTCAGCGCTGACCGCGGAATAGAAAGGGTTAATCTGCCGGCATTGACTTTTACAGCGATGCTGGCCGATACAGCAGGGGCCCGGCTGTCAGTGACTGCCGGGCCCCTGCACTGATCGAGTGTACACCACTCCAATGCCCGATCAGCATGACGTAGCAGTACGTCAAATTGCGGAAAGTCACTTCCCGCTATGACATACTATTACATCATATGTCAGGAAGGGGTTAATGCTTTGTTCCAATTTTTGCTTTTTATTTCCATTGTTCTATTCACTTACAGGAGCAGAGCAACAAAAATAACAGAAGTACTTTTATTGTCAATTGATAAAAATTAATGGCACCCGACAGACCACATTGACTATAATGGGATCCTTTGAGTTTGTCAGGGGGGCGTCTTTTTACTAGATAAAAAAGAGCAGCACAATGTGCTATTTTGTCTGGAATCTTTAACAGAATCTCTGACGGAGACCCCTAACAGAGACCCTGATGCAGATGTGAACATAGCCTCCGGGTTTGCTCCTATCACTCCATAGTGTATATGAATATTGTGATACTAGGGTATATAACCTTTATGATGTCACAGTTTACCAATGATGTTTGATATGTGGGAATCAAAATTCATATGACCATTACATAACTTTCTATCCATTTATATAGCATAACGACTGTCTCACTGATATTGACAGGGCGCTTTTTCTAAATACAAAGTGAAAGTGCAAATTTATGCAAGTGCAAAATGAGTTATAAATCTTGGATTGCGTCATTATGTTTCTATATAAAAGTCTTTAATCTCCACTTACCTCATGAAAACACAACATGTGGTGTTACCTAATGAAATAGCCAGCCCAGACTCTTGAGTATTAACAAAAAAAGAATTCCTAGCACTAAAAACTAATTAGTGATACCACAGCCATGTATAGGTTTCATCATGCTGAACATTATATGTAAAATAAAAGCTATCACCCATTAGTATAGCAGGATCGGTGATTTTTCTGTAAATGCTATTGAAGAATTGACATTTATATGGTACTTTTTGATCCTCAATCCTTGAAACCTAGTGAGCAAGAGCTGTCACATATTCCGGATGGTAAACTGATTCCATCCTGACTGAAAATGCTTGGCATAGAGGAAAGCAACAGACAAACCCTTTAACACAGCAGCTGTCATGTTAAAGGGGTCAGTGGTGAGCGAATTTTGCCATGTGGGAGGTGCTGTAAGCTGCTTATTTCCCCTGCTACAGGGGAAATGTAGTATCACATGCAAACATGGTGGGGTGTCCAATCTAAGACGTGCAGGCATAGCAAGTGACCACTGCCACTGCTGAGGTCGATGACTGGCTGGCAGAGTTGATGTGAGTGTAGACAGACTGTCACATTTTCGTTCCAGCGGGGACTTAAAACAGATGAGGTGACTTTATTTTTAGTCCCTGCAGCCTGTCTGGCAATATGAAAAGGGGTTCCCATTATTGGAGAACCCCTTTAAATAACCAAGGTTGGTAACCTTCTGACAAAACTATGCTTTAAATGGTGGCACAAACATTTTTCCAATGCTAGGACAAAGATGGCCAATTTTTTTTATTTTTACAGACATATCACCTCTGTTGTCCATGAGCTGTATCTGATATTGGAGCTTAGAACCACTTCAATGAATGGTGCTAAGCTGCTGCAACAGAGCGGCACTCTTTTTGAAAGAAAAAAAAAGCAAATTTTTTTCAGATCTCATACAACCTCTCTCAATTCCTTGTTTGAAACCTCCATCTCTGATTTCCTCATATTTGACAGATCTAGCAATCATTTTGGCTTACTTTAGAAATGGAAAGCACAACAGAGATGTGAACAGAGCCTTAGTCATTCATGTAGGAATGTTTAGGATCTAGTGGCTTATTCCTACGGGTCAAGTGAGGTATTGGCTCACTCTCTAATATGAAGTACTTTAGTACCCTATTTTTTGGTATCTGGTGGATTAGTGTCCCCAGTCTGCTTTAGCCAAAGGTTTTTATAACGATTCAGGTTCTAGATATCAGAAACTTGAGAGTGCTTTGTGAACACTCCTGCCAATGTCTGTGGACTAGACAGCTTAGGTGAAAGCATTTACTGAATACTCTTCATCCTGGCACTGGATGCAGTCATCCACATGCTTAGCCCTAAGTGCTAAATGATTGCCCTCTTCCTATGGTTCTGATACTTATTATTACTGATAATCACTTTTATTGCTGAAAATAAATGTGGGAACTACCACAATTTCCAATAACTCCTCCCTTAATATCCTTCTTTCCATAAAAAATATATGGGGTATGTGTGCCAGGAGATCTGCCATTTTCCCCGTTACTTTCATCTTCTCACAATCGTGTCTGCAAAAGGAGATCAAGTACTCTAAGCTGCACTTCTTTGGCTAGGCTCTTCCCTCAGCAAGTTTTCTACAAGACTGCTTTAGGGCTCATGCACACGACCATGTGCTGCCCGTGGCCGTATTGCGGCCCACATACGGCAGGTCCTCAAAACACAGGGCACCGACCCTGTGCAGTCACATCACGGATTACGGACCTATTCACTTCAATGGGTCCGCAATTACGGGAGATGCGGTGCGGAAGCACGGATCGGAAGCCCACGGAAGCACTACGGTGTGCTTCTGTGGTGTTTCTGGCTGTGCCTCCGCACCTCAAAAAAGTAGTGCATGCACTACTTTTTTGCAGTGCTGACCCTCGGATGCGGATCGTGGACCCCATTCAAGTGAATTGCAGTCCGCAGCATGGGCACGGAGCCCTTACGTTCATGGGCATGTGCCCTTAAGCCTTATTCACACATCCGTGTCTGTGCTCAAATCTGTGAGCAGGCTGTCAGTGATGCATCCGTGTTGGGTCTGTGTGTCCGTTTTTTGCTGTCCGTGTTGCAACCGTGTTTCACTGACACTGAACAGCTGAAAAATAATTTTCAAAGCTTCTCTTCCTAATAATCCGTGAAACACGAATGACATCCGTGGTTTTCATAGACCCATAGACTATAATGGACATGATGGATCCGTGAACAAAATAGGGCATGCATCCGTGCTAAAAACAGTGACCCCCGGACCGTGCTAAAACACTGATGTGTGAATACACACATTAAAATGAATGGGGACGTGTGCTGTCCGTGCAGAACACGTACAGCACACGTCCGTGAAACATTGACGTGTGAATGAGGCTTTAGGAGAACATTTTACCTGTTTACTTTATAATTAAAGTGTCAGTTGGATTAGAAGCAATTATTACCTATTCAATGGACCCCCCCCCCTTCCCCCACCTCCTTCTCTGGCTGGAACCCCCATCAATCACTAGAATAGGAAACCAGTGGATATCGGATAATTGCTTCTGACTGGAATATGTTTGGCTTTTCTTTAAGCATATTGTATTGTTGATAATGTATGTAAAACAATATTCTTTCCATGTTTTCCATGTCAAAACTCCTAAAAACTGTTGTTTCAGCACTGACCACTGAACATTCAGAACAGGCTGACACTTCAGGTTCTGTAAATATTACTCTTTTAGCAGTCCTCTCATTATTATCACAGACAGAATTATAATGATACCTCTATTATAAAGCTGGAGGCAGAGGACATAAGATGACACCGTTGACAATAGGTGAAAGGACAGCTTTCATCCAAAACCTTTTATTGTAGTCAAAAGTATTTTTCTGCAAACATGGTGTTAACTACAATTTAATGTGTCACATCATTTTGTGTAAACCTGTACAGTTCCACAGAAAGCATAAAAGTTACTTTGTTGCGCAGAGATACACGAAAGAAAGGTGTGTAGCTCAGAACTAATCCAATAGTTTAGATATTGGAATCCTACATTGAGGGATTTTTAAATGCTGCTTATGTTTGCATTTTATTTTAGACTAAAAAATAATATACTTGGTGCAAGACTAGTAAAAGAAATGGTGCAATGGAGTATTTTTGAAACTGTAGAACATTCCTTAAAATAATATGGGAACATGTAGAATGCTTTGCATTGATGTATTGTCTAATTTGCCTTATGAAGTGCAGAATTTTTTTCTAGAAATCAGATTGTATAATTTATTGATTTAAAATCGCTTTATTCAGTTGTCAGAACACAAACATGCATACTGTGAAGCAGCACAGGCTGAAAAACAGTACAATAACTATTACACGCATGTTTAGTATTGCAGGGGTGCAATGTAGGGCAGATCCTGTGTTCTACATTATGCGCCACACCGACATTCAGTATTTAGTTTACAGAGCTCTAGTGCCACCATATCTTGACTGCTTTACTGTGTTGAGTCTTTATCTGCGTAAAGATATTGACTAAATAGAATGGGATAAATGCTACAAAAATGGCAGGAGGTCTTATCAAGAAAGGGAATGTGTGACTGAAATTTTTTCTGCCAGTTAAAACCAGATAGCGACACTTTTTTTCTAATCTGCTTTTATTTCTAGATATTTTGAATCCTATTTCCCGAACATGATTATGGGGCTGCCCTATTGTCTGCGCTGTTCTTAACAGCATTTAGGAAGCTTTTAGAAAATTGCTTTAGAGCATCTACATGGGCACTAAACACATTGGACAGGAGGGAACCTCATTGTCTTACATAAGAGAGTCTTTTAGGCACACTCTGTCACCTGGGCAGAGGTCATTTTACAAGGAAAGAATAGATAAGCTTTGGCAATCACCTATTATTAATGGTAGATCTGGTGTTATCTATATGTAGGTGGTGTCTGTCATTCTAGTACTGCCTGCGGTGATAAGCAGATAACTGCAGTTAAGTGATCTTTACAGATCAAGAAGTGGCACCTATTATTAGGCTTAGTTGCCAGTGCAACAACTGCAGTATTTTAGTTGTTTTTATATAGATATTGACATGAAAAATTAAAAAATAACCACAATTTTTTTAAAATAAAAATATGTTTAATATAAAAACATGATTTAAGCAAAAGGTCATTTTCTAATGACACATTCCCTTTAAGGAGCTTCATTTGTTCTTTAAGCCTGGATCCTGGAGGAAAAATTGGAAAGGAGGGCCATGACTGAAACATTTTAATATGTAAAAAATTTCAATACGGTTCAGAAAAGTGTTTTCAATAATAAACCAAACAGGAAAGCAAGCAGCACCATATGAAATCAGTTGGTGGGTGGAAGATAAGAAGCACTGTGAGAAATATCTATTTTACTAAAAGTACTAGAAGTAGTTAGAAAATCTAGGGTAAGTGAAATTAAACATGCCTGGGATATACATATATTTATCCTAAGTAAAAAATTAAATGGAAGCAATATAAGGGCAGACATGATGGACCATGTGGTCTTCTGCTGTCATTTAATGAACCTGTACATACAGAACAAGAGACTTTCTAGATAGATCTTAACAACCTAGTAGAGGAATTCATTAATCACCTATATGAATAAAATTCAAAGTATATGTACATTTAATATCAATCCTTTTTCTACTACAGTACTTTGAAATATAGAACACTTCTTACAATAACACTTTACAACTATTATTAATTCATAGCAGCAAAAACATATCAAAATGGATTCCATATTCTGTTGACTTAGGAAGCAGGTAAAACCCGGTGTCTTTTATACAGTATATATATATATATATATATATATATATATATATTCATGTTCTCACATTTGCATCCACAAAATGTAATCTAAAATAAACCAGCATTTTATTATTGTATTATAAATTATTTCAACTGTGCTAACAGAAAATGAGCTGAAATCTAAACTTGCATTATCCTTTATCAGAACACCAGCAATGTAATGTTATAACACAAATGTATTATGTTATGCAATCCAAAAGGTATATTGTTTCCTGATGTTGATTACATATAACCACATAAAGACTTTTGTATAAAACAAATTGAAACCGTTTTTATAAACAGCTATAAAACGATGGCGACGGAGTCCCAGATTTATCATTTATAAATAAGTGAATTTATTATGCTTACTATAAGCAGATTGTAAATATATGTATTCAGAGCTAAAGATACTTTAACATAATATACAAATCACACAGTTATTTTTCTCTCTCAATATGGCAATTGATTTTATGTGTTTTTTGTTTTCATACGTATGTTTTTTTTTTATAATAAAGTTTATTAGACTCATGTTTTTCTTTATTTTTCCATTTTCAGATTTAGTGTCACACAAACATGTGTCATTACAGGCACAGAAATATTCATAAGCCTTGAACATTTTCATTGCTGTCATCTGATTACCATTAATCAATAATTCTGAAATCTCTACATATATTAAAGGGTTTCTATCACTTCGTTTCACCTATTTAGCTTTCAGACACTAGCGATCCGCTAGTGTCTGCTTTATCTAACCATCCTAATATAAGAGCTTATTGTCCTGCCGTTTAGCTAAAAAAATAACATATAGATATGCAAATGAGCCTCTAGGTGCTATGGGGGCGTGATTAGCACCTAGAGGCTCCGTCTACCTTAACAAACTGCCGCCGCCCAGCGCGTCCCTCCAGCCCGCCCATCTCCTCCGGAATGCGATGCTCCTCGTATTCGGCGCATGCGCAGTGAATGTCTGATCGCTTCCCTGCTCAGACATCTCCACTGCGCCTGCGCCGATGACGTCATAGTGCTCCGAGGAACAGGCGCAGTGGAGATGTCTGAGCAGGGAAGCGATCAGACATTCACTGCGCATGCGCAGAACAGAGACGCGCACGGAGAGGATCGCTTCAGCTGGAGATGGGCGGGCTGGAGGGACGCGCTGGGCGGCGGCAGTTTGTTAAGGTAGACGGAGCCTCTAGGTGCTAATCACGCCCCCATAGCACCTAGAGGCTCATTTGCATATCTATATAAGTTATTTTTTTAGCTAAACGGCAGGACAATAAGCTCTTATATTAGGATGGTTAGATAAAGCAGACACTAGCGGATCGCTAGTGTCTGAAAGCTAAATAGGTGAAACAAAGTGATAGAAACCCTTTAAGAGTATCTTCAGACATGGGAGATATTTGTAGCAATTTCTGCAACATTTACACCACTTTTGCCAACTATATCTGAAAGGTTCTTAATTGTATACTATAACGATACCATAGACTATTATGGGTCTCATGCTAAAAGAGAGGCCTTATGACTAGAGATGAGCGAATCGGAGCTGACGAAGTCGAATTTATTCCGAATTTTAGGAAAAATTTGATTCTGAACGAATGCAAATTTCCTCGCGCTTCATGGTAACGAATCTCAATTTTTTCCTAACATGGCAGCTAGCTGTCTACAATGGTGGCTGAAATGGCGGCTACACGTGTGAGGACATGGGGCAAGGAACTCTGGGAAGGAGGGATGACCCATAATGCCATGCATGCAGCCATTCAGCAGCCAGCCAGCCCGGTGATGTCACAGCCCTATAAATACGGCAGCCATCTTAGAGTCTGCCATTCACTATCGTACTTTATTCAGGGACAGATGTGTATGCAGGCGCTAGGGAGAGTGAAAGAAAAACGAATTGTTAAAAAAAAAAGGAAAGAAGCGATTTACTAGTGCAGGGAAAGGATAGTGAGAGGAATCATTTCACAGGCAGGGAGAGACGTGTGCAGATGCTAGTTTATTGTCATATTTCACTACAATACAATAAAAATAGATGCAGTTCACATTTGGTGTTATTTGCGGTAAAGGCGTTTATTGCCATATTTCTAGAGAAAAAGAGACTAAGTTCATATTTGCTGTTATTTGCCCTAAAAGCGTTTATTGTAATTTTTCACTACAATATGAGAAAAATAGACGCAGTTCACATTTTGTGTTATTTGCGCTAAAAGTGTTTATTGTCATATTTCCAGCGAAAAAGAGAAAAATATTCACAGTTCACTTTTTCTGTAATTTACTTAGAAATCGTTTAGTGCCCTATTTTAGTCCAATACGAGAAATATATACGCAGTTCACTTTTGCTGTTATTTACGCTGAAATCGTTTCGTTGCCAATTTCAAATCCTTTAGTTGCCTATCTCAGTAAAAAAAGAAAAATATATTTGGCGCTTTTAGGGGTGTTTTAATTAGCTTTTTATTTAGTTCAGCTTAAAGTATGTCAGACAGAGAAGTGCCAGGCCCTGCACAGGGGAGTGTCAGAGGCGTAAATGATTCTGGCGCAGGCAGAGGTCGCAGCAGAGTAAGGGGGCGTGGCAGCAGGGGTTTCTTCCCAAGGCCTCAGGTTCACATGTCAGCTAGCGGTCGTGCATTGACCAGCAACCCAGCGGTTCTTGATTAGTTGACTGGATCTTCGACTTCGTCGCAAGTGACAGCAGCACCAGCAGCCTGAGTCTAGAGTTGCTGATGAGCAGCTTTCTTCATGAGCAAGGTGAAGAAACTACTCACCAGCAGCTGCAGATGCTGGAGCATGACCTGAACAAGCAGGTGGTGGCATACTTTGACAGCAGCCTGCCAGCTGTCATAGAAGATCCGCTGGACTACTGGGCAGCAAAACTGTATTTGTGGCCGCAACTGGCTGAGTTTGCCCTGGAAAAGCTGTCCTACCCGGCCAGTAGTGTGGCATCAGAGCAGGTGTTTAGTGCGGCGAGGCCATAGTTACCCCAAGAAGAACTCGCCTGTCCACCCAAAGTGTAGAGACTTACCTTTGTCAAGATGAATCAGGCGTGGATCAGCCAGGATTTCCACCCACCAATGCCTTATGCATCAGATTAGATCATCCATATCCACATTATGTCACCATGTCACTCTGTGGTATCATGCTGCTGCTCCCATGTCCACACTGTCACCATGCCACTCTGTGGATCCAGCGCACCCTATTACAATTGCTCCCAGATTTTGACCTCTGAAGAAGGCCACTCTGGCCGAAACGTACGGTCATTATACTCACCGATTGTGACTACCATTATGACATGGGGATTGTAACTGGATCAGGTTAATGATGTAAAGTGATACTATATAATTAAAACTTGAATAATTGCAAATCCAAGAAGCTGTGTGCTGCAATTTTCTACTACTCTGTGGTATCATGCTGCTGCTGCCATGTCCACACTGTGTCACCATGCCACTCTCTGGCCTCCTGATGCTGCCATCTCCACACTATGTCACCATGCCACTTTGTGGCCTCCTGATGCTGCCATGTCCACACTATGTCACCTTGCCACTCTGTGGTATCATACTGCTGCTGCTGCCATCTCCACACTGTGTCACCTTGCCACTTTGTGGCCTCCTGATGCTGCCATGTCCACACTATGTCACCTTGCCACTCTGTGGCCTCCTGATGCTGCCATCTCCACACTATGTCACCGTGCCACTCTGTGGCCTAATCATACTGCTGCTGTCACCTCTACACGTTGTCATTGTGCAACTCTGTGGCCTCCTTAAGCTGCCGCCACCTCCAGACCCTGTCATTGTGCCACTTGGTGGTCTCTTCATGCTGCTTGCACCTCACTACTATGTCATAGGGCCACTGTGTGGACTTCTTATGCTTTTACCAGCCTCTCCACTCTATGACGGGGTCGCTATTGTCCTTGTTTGGCATTCTTGAAATCACCATTTATTTGATCTTTCTTCTGATCGGTCAGAAGGAAGGAAAAATGAGACGCACAATGGATCCTGTCTGTGTAGCAGCTGTAAGGTCGCATCAGAATTGGCTTATGATTTGGTAGGCAAAAGCAGGAGTGGGTACTAAACACAGAAGACATGCAAATATTACCTTCACGTGTCATCTCTGTTTTAGATCCACTCCTGTTTTTTTTGGCATCACCAATACTGATGGATTACTGAGCAAATGCTGACCGAGTGAAGGCAAATGCTCCCCAGACAGGATCCGTTTTTTGTGGGTTATTGTTCTGACGGATCAGAGGAAGGGCAAAATAAGTGACTTCAACACAAACTTACTGCTGACACCCACTCCACTCTGTCTGGGGGGCTCTACATGTATAAGCGTTTAATAGAACAGTTTCTGTAGACATCTATGTGGAATCAGCTGCCGACAGTGAAAAAGGAGTGTGCTTCTTCTTGACGCTAACATGGACCTGTAAGGCTGAATTAATACTTAATTTATTTGGTCAGTTTTGGCCCCCTGACTGCCCAAATAAGTGAAGTGTGCAGTGATTCTAAGAGCGACGCCTGTCACCTGCGTCTCATACTGACTCACAGTATTATTTCACTACCCCAGCACACTCCCTATGCGTGTTACTGCAAGGCACAGTGTTCTACACCCGTATAAAGGCTCTATGCAGCCCGGAAATAGCCATTTTTTTATCGCGATTCGTCTCGAATATATTCGAATCGAAGGGACTGTTTTCAGAAAATTCGGCGAACTGGCCAAATTGAATTTGAGAAATTCGCTCATCTCTACTTATGACATATGTTTAACTTTTCTCTAACTGTACTGAAAAGTATAGTCACCTCCATCTTTAAGTTCACTATAAACATATAGGTGCATACACTGTACACTGAATGTAGTTGGCAAGCATGGTGTGAACACTTCAGTTATTTGATCAGTTATTTCCATCAGTGATTGTGAGCCAAAACGGGTCAAAAACACAGAACAGGAGCAGATCTTTCCCTTATACCTGTTCTCTGAGGAGGTTTCACTACTGGTTTTAGCTCACAATAACTGATGGAAATAACTGATCAAATAACTGAAGTGTGAACTCAGCCTAAATGGGTAAGATTTTTCCTAAACATTCATATTATCTTCCAAAGTATAAGAGTATGTTCACACCCAGCAAATCTCTGTAACTGCACTATGCATCTGTTTGTAACAATCCCTGTACATTCTGCAGAAACAGTTTTTCAGTTGCAGAAATGCCTGCAACAAGATTTCCCCTTTTATGAATCAAGGCTTAGAAACTTGGCCCTGATAGGGAAAAGATGGAAAGATATAGATGATTTTTCCTCTATTTTTTATTGGTTAAAGATGGCATCAAATTTCCAGTATTATGTTAATGGGCAAACTTCTAAAGCTGGATATGCAGAGTTATGAGTAATTAGTTTGTGAGACATAGCTCTATATTAAGTGATTGCTTTAACCCCTTATAGACCGCTGGCACATCTTTCTACGGTGGTCAATAAGGGACCTTAAAGGGTTTGGCCCATATCAGACTTTGATAGGATATGCCAGATAGGTGCAGGTCCCACCTGTGGGATCCACTCCTAACTCCAGAAAGAACCTCTGAAGTGAAGGAGTGCACACCGCGCATGTGTGGATGCTCTCAATTCACTGCTATGGAAGTTCCAAAAATTTTCCAAAGTCCCATAGCAGTGAATGAAGTGTGCACGACCATCTCTCCAGTCACCTATATGGGATTGCCCGAAGTAGCCAAGCCAGTGCTTGGCTATTTTTAGAACTCCCATAGTGGTGAATGGGGGGGTGGCCATGCTTGCGCTGTGCGCTGTCCTTCACTTTGGGTGGCCCGTTTCAGAGATAGGTGCTGATCCCAGAGGTGGTACCCTGACCTATCTCACATTGATAGCATAGCCTAGCAATATGCCATCAACGTCTGAGATGAGACAACCCCTTCAAGCTAGGCCGTTGACTTTTTATCACGACCTAGTCTAAGCGATGCAGGGGTTGCCGATGCAGGGAAGACCAGGCGCTATGCTGTCTTATGACAGCCGGGCTCTTATTCTAACAGCCCAGATTGGCAGAACAGCTACCCTGGCCACTTATAGAGCCTCTGTCAGCATGATCAATCCTATTAAACAAGGCATATTGCTTATTATACTTATGCTGATTAGAATGATACCTTACTTATCTTTGTAGGTTGCAGCATTGTGGAGATATGAGGAGTTTTATTTTTATGCAAATCAAGCAGCCTCAAGGGGCAGGCTGTAGTGCTTTGAGCACGGCTACAGCTACACCCCTAGTGCTCATTACACTCCGCCCTCCCCTTTAATTGACAGCACTAATAGCCCTCACTAAAAAATCATATGTTATATGGAGTCATTGGTGTCAGTGTGTTTTATTAAAATCATTCATTCCCCAAGGAATGCATTATTTTGATAATGTGCTGTGGCTTATATGTATGCAATCATTGGTGGCAGTGGAGCCTCTGCAGAGGGGAGTGGGCACTGTGCAGAGAGGAATAGAAATTGATCAAAAAAGTCTTATGTACCTCAAAATACCAATGAAAACCACAAGTTGCCCCCCAAAAGAACAATCCCTCACACAGCTTTGTAGAAAAAAGTATATGTAAAAGTTATGGGTCTTGGGACATTAATGCAAAAACATTTTCTTTTTGCAAAAGTAGTAAAACGTAATAAAAACTATATATTTGGTATTGCTGTGATCATATTAACCCAGACAGTAACGTTATCATGTTATTTATGCAGCAAAGTGAATGTCACAAAATGTACAATGTAAATAGACAATGGCTGTATTATTTTTTTTGTTGCTCCCTAGAAAGAGTTAATAAAAGTTAATTAATGAGTTATATGTACCCTAAAATGGTGCCATTAAAATCTGCAACTTGTTCCACAAAAAACAAGCCCTCATACGGCTACCTCAAAGGAAAAATAAAAAAAGTTATAGCTCTTCGAATGTGACAATCAAAAAAATGAAAAAAAATTCTTGGGCTCAAAATGCATGCAGAGGAAGGGGTTAAAGAATAATTTGTAAATTCTACAGCTTTCAGAGTTTGCTCTTCAGCTACATCACTATGAAAATTCTAAATGAACTAATTATTAAGTGATATTTCAATTTGTATGTTTCTGATTTTACCATTACTAAGGCCTCATGCACATGACTGTTGTGTGCATCCGTGTCCTTTGTTCCGTTTTCCATGATTTTCTGTGGACATTCAATAGGGCCGTGGAAAACTCGGAAAATGCACCGTTTGTAATCCGCGTCCATGATCCGTGTTTCCAGTCCGTCAAAAAAATACAGGACCTGTCCTATTTTTTTGACGGACAACGGTTTGCGGACCCATTCAAGTCAATGGGTCTGTGAAAAAACACGGAGGCACACAAGATTGTCATCCGCGTCCGTGATCCGTGTATCCGCGTCCGTGATCCGTGTCACTTTTCTTGTCTGGTGATCCTCCAAAAATCAAGGAAGACACACGGAAAAAAAAAAACGGACACGGATCATGGAACAACCGATCCCCGTTTTGCGAACCGTGAAAAAATACTGTCGTGTGCATGAGGCCTTTAAGGCTAATTTTACATGAGCGTGTAACATATTCTGTGTGACGGCCATATTTTCCATACTGAACATCACTCCTCTGACCCGAACTCACCACATCATAATGACTTTTGATGCTGTGAGTTCATGCCTGACTACAGTTCTACTGTACTCATATAATGCCATGAAATACAGCTGTAGTTTCCCAGACTGAACAGTCTTATATGAAATTAGCCTAAGGCTAGGGCTACACACAGACCTTTTGTAGTGAGATTTTCCCATTTTCGCTATTAAAGCTTGACAGTTAAAATTAAACTCTCTGCAAAAAGGCTGTGTGTAGCCTTAGGATACATCCACACATCGTGGGTCTGCTGTGGATGTTCTGCAGCAGAATATCCTCAGTGTATCTGGCTAAATCTGCATTCGGAAAAATGATGCCACACCAAATGCAGATTTTACTGTGGATTTCAGTACACAAATGCTGCGGATTGTGTGAAGATTTCCGCTTTTGCACAGCAGAAATATGCAACATAAATTGACATGCTATGGATTTAAAAATCTACGCCAAATTTGAAGTTCATGTCTACAGTGTGTAGATGAGTATTGAGTATTGTGTAAATGCTGCTGATTTTCCAAGCGCAGCATTTATGCTACATCGCTGCAGTATCCTTAGGTTGGAATCAAACATAGAGATTTCTAACCAATATCAATAATTGGTTATTGTGGATTGTTTACACAGATATTTTGTTAGGATTGAAGCAATGTAAAAACTTTTTATATCTATTCTCATCTTAGTAAAATAAAAGCATCATCTTGCCAGTAATAGTTGTGATTCAGAACTCTGCAAGTCACAAAGCTAACCCTACCTTAGATGCCACCACACACTTATTCGGCTGACAGATATTGCTTCTTACAGCCCCCATACACATGCAAGCATGCATGTGGTCTCAATACACAGAGGAGAATCTCTCTTGAAAACAAGAGGATGAGATGTTTTTCCCTAACTACTGCTGTTGGGAGAGACACAGGCTACAACTAAAACCATTAGATGGCTAGCTGGTCCCTCAGAAATTGGCAGATCTGGCTGACATTCATCTATTGTGTATGCCCATACTAGTAATTGTCAGATTAGACACATTTCTATCAGAATAACAAAAAATAGACGAAAATCAGGGAAATAAATGGTTAAATTTTTAGCTAGCTTTACAGCAGTAATTTATGATAATATTGCTCTGAAATTGGCCCAAAACAGTTTTTCTACTGGTTAAGGCCTCTTTCACACTACCGTTTTTTTTTTTTCCGTTTTGCGGGCCGTTTTTTGCGTTCCGTATACGGAACCATTCATTTCAATGGTTCCGCAAAAAAAACGGAATGCACTCCGTATGCATTCCGTTTCCGTATTTCGGTTTTTCCGTTCCGTTGAAAGATAGAACATGTCCTATTATTGCCTGCAAATCACGTTCCGTGGCTCCATTCAAGTCAATGGGTCCACAAAAAATACGGAACACATACGGAAATGCATCCGTATGTCTTCCGTATCCGTTCCGTTTTTGCGTAACCATCTATTGAAAATGTTATGCCCAGCCCAATTTTTTCTATGTAATTACTGTATACTGTATATGCCATACGGAAAAACGGAACGGAAACACAACGGAAACAAAAAAACTGAACAACGAATCCGTGAAAAACGGACCGCAAAACATTGAAATAGCCATACGGTAGTGTGAAAGAGGCCTAAATCAGATAGTCTGGACACTGTAGATATATTCTCTCCACTTGCTACCACCCTGTCCCATTCAGTTTGTTTGTAACTAGGTCAAGGGTTATAGGAAGGAACTGGTGACTTGCAATCATGCTAAGTGCAAACTTTTCTTTCTTTAGTTCTGCTTGTGCTCGCACATATTTAGTATTTTTTTATGTTTTAGCAGATATTCTATAAACAACAACATAGCATAACATAAATGCTATGAAAACCCAAGTTCATAACAAAATTCGCAAATTTTCCTGCGCATTTTTGCACGTCAGATCTTTTATATTTAAGCCTAGAGCTTTATGCCTCAACATCAGCAGAAATGTGTGATCTTGTGACCATGAACGTATAAAAGTGTTACATTTACATTATTTACAGCTTTACATAAAAAGAGCCAAGGATCAACCAAACAAAACATATACAAATAGGCTCTTGAGCCGTTGTCACCGTCCTAAGCATGGAGGAAATTTTCCCAAAACAAGCAATACCACATACATATGATGAATAAATGTTCCTTCATGTAACAAAATGGCGTTTTCGGCTGCATGTTTGGCTCAATTTACATAACATGAAGTATGTATGGGTATCTGACTCATCGTGAGTCATGAATGGTAATTCATTCTGAGGCACACTGAAAGTAATGCGTCATTTGAGAACCACTGCTCATTGTTAAAGAGTTAAAGGGGTTGACCATTTTAGGAGAACCATTTTCATATACCCTATTAGGAAATTCTCAGTAAATAGAGGTGGGTCCCCTGTTCAGGACTTTCATCTCTTGGCAAGAATGTAGAGAAATCACAAAGAGCATCTCTTGCTCTGGAGGATGTGTCCCGTCACGCCTTACAAAGACAGCCCATCAATTTGAATGGGCATTGTATAATGCTTAAAGAGAACCTGTCACCACAAAATCCAGTGCAATCAGCAGGCAGCATGTTATAGAGCAGAAGGAGCTGAGCAGATTGATATATAGCTTTGTCAAAAGATTCAATAAAACTTTTGATCATCTTTTTAACAAGGGACCGATTAAACAATTAGAAATTGTCCAGAGTAGAGAACCCCTTTAAGCTCTGCATTCCACAATGTACTTGTTGTCCTTATGGTTGAATATGTATGTATAAGCCTTTCTGAGTGTGTATAATATACAAATTTGTATAATGAAACAGAGTTACATACATTAAGTTGAAGATTAAAAATGACCTATATTAAAAGTGACAGTGCCCCCATCAAACTCTGTAAATGAAAAACCATCTCCATTTATTTCTTAATTTCTTTGAGACTGTACTTGAATAAATACTATTCCATACTCCCTTGACAACAATCTGGAAGCATGCAGTGTGATTCATCTATTGAATGGTGTGTCATCAGTGAATCACTGAAATATTTGAAGAATAAATATATATTATCATATAGTGGGTCATTTATGTTTCCAAACTCTGTTACTAAAATAAACTGTAGTTGATCATGTTCAGCTTTACCAGACACAGTAACTCATAAAATATGATTATGAGCAGCCTTAGAAATATGAACAGTCACCAGCAGAATACCTCTGTAGAGTAGAATGCTTCTGTACCTCTAAAGCAGTGTGAAATACTAACATAGATAAATATAGAGAGAGGACGATACTAACTAAACCAACTAAAGATGTTCTTTTTAGAGTTGTGAATTTCAGTTCTATCACTTCTGCTGACAGTTACAAATTTATTTGTATATTTTTGTATTCTTAGTATATACAGGTGAAACTTGAAAAATTAGAATATCGTGCAAAGTTCATTTATTTCAGTAATCCAATTTAAAAGGTGAAACTAACATATGAGAGACTCATTACATGCAAAGAGAGATATTTCAAGCCTTTATTTGTTATAATTTGGATGATTATGGCTTACAGCTTATAAAACCCCAAAGTCACAATTTTGAGGTCCCCTTTGCTCAGTAGGTATGGACTAATTACCTGACTAGAGTGTGACACTTTGAGCCTAGAATATTAAACCTTTTCACAAAATTCAAATTTTAAGCTGCATTAATGCAATTCCTTTTCATTTGCATTACTGAAATAAATGGACTTTTGCACGATATTCTAATTTTTCGAGTTTCACCTGCATGTATATAGCTATATGTATGATGGGATCAGCATTGTTAAAATATAAGAACATGCTAGGAATAGAGAAGAGGTCTTGCATTTTGCCATAGTAATTAATCACCTATTTGGCAAGTGCTGATCCTGCATTCATTCCTGTTGAACTCAGCATAAGGTAGAATGCTCTGAGTTGATTTACAACAGTTTGCTCATATTCTGGTGCAGCCAGATGCATTAACAGTATACAATATATAGCCAAACTATTTACCAGGAATACAAGGAATGTAGCTGCAGGTACTTAAACGAGTATATGCTACATTCATGTTTGCCCTGCATTCCATGCTTTATTTTTTGTAGAAGAAATTCATTTTGGAAAGGGCTATATGGGTAACAAGTGTTGGAGGCAGCTATGCAAAGCTTAGGGATCTTATTAGAAGGACTGGAAAATATTTAGTAATGCACTGTCATGTGAAGCTTCAGTAATATCAATTTTCATCCAAAGTTTGGGGGGAGGGGGGTGGTAGTAGTCCTGCAATTGTGTGTCCAACTTCCAATGGTTTACTTATTGATCAAAGGGGGGGGGTTGAATATTGAGAATCCAAATGATCTCTAACATAATGTTGCAATGCTCCTGTGCAGAGAGGTGAAATACCATTTTGGACAGTGACCACTATGCTTTACCTAGTCTAGGCTCGGTAAGAATCCCAGCATTTTGCCATTACTTACTTTGCCCTTCAAGCTAGTCAAAAGTTTTCAGATTTTTGGCTACAGATACCATCTTATGGCTATGGTGTCAATAAGACTTCAAACTGACATGTCCAATCTCAGTTTTCACCAACAGGACAAGTCCAGTTGCAACCTCTCTGATCCCATTGTTTCCTTTCATGCCCCAAGCAATCATATATTTGTGTTGGGGGAGGAACACTAATCAACCATACAAGTAAAAAATTCAACTTTGTAATGTATCTTTAATTAGAGGACAGTGGCATTGCGTTTTTCTGCCTGCAGTCTCTCTGTAAATAATCATAAACCTTTTCAATCTTCCAAAAATCTGTCCAGAGCAGTGTATAGGCAGCCTTCTACATTATGGGGGCCTCAAGCAGAATGGTAGCCTTATATGCTTAGTCCTTCTCCCTTACAGTCTATAAGAGAGTAGCCATTTCTGTATCTTCACGGTCTGTAACTCTAGAGTCCACAGATATTTTACTGCACAGGCTGAGCAGATTCTGTTATCCATATACACACACTGTCCTGTGTCACATAGGAGATAAAGAACAGTGCATGTAGAGCAGAAGACCACACACATAACTGTATACTGTACAGTACACATACGGAAGGGTAGCCAGTGGCTGCAAGGTGAGCACTGCAAGACCACTAGTTACCTACAAATGATATGATGCATGTAGATTGTAAGCCCTCACGGGCAGGGCCCTCTCTCCTTCTGTACCAGTTTGTAACTTGTCTTGTTTATGATTAGTGCAGTTGTCTGTATTATGTATGTGCACCGCTTATCATATGTGCAGCGCTATGGAATGAATGGCGCTTTAATAATAATATGAAGAATACAGGGAGGAGGGGTGCATCTGGGATTTATCTCCTTTTGTGAGACTGTGATACTGTGAGAACAAAAATGAAACAGAAGTTGGGGTGAGGCACCTGATTAGCTGAGTGTATTAAACACAGCACTAACATCACCTCAGGAGGTATGGAGATAGAAATATGACATTTCTAAATGCATGCTCAGGGGTAAAATACAATGGCATCCATAAAAGTATATGTTAATGTATAGTTTTTTTTCCTGACTCTGCAGGATGGAAAAGCATAGTGTACTACACTTTTGCATCTTTTTTTTCCAAACAAATATGTTAAACAAGGAACAAAACCGTGATGTAAACATCCCCTGAGACACAACTTCTGGCTTAACTAGATCAATATACATCTGCAGCTTGAATATGCTTATCCTTTATTTTTTTTTTTAACAGGTTAAGGACCTGGGACGAGAATGCTTGTCCTAAACGGCCGTTACTATGTGCCCCAGGACAAGCATTCTCATCCTGCAGTCCATCCCCTGCCCCACATGTAGTGCCGCAAATCAGCGACAGGGGCTGGCTGTTATTGGCAGCCAAACCCCTGTTGCATCCACGAGCATCGGTGATAACACCAGTGCCAGTGTATTAACTCATAAGTCACATATGGGAGGTTCACACTCCTTCTCCTGATCCATGGGGTTCACGCGCTGCAGTGATGGGGACCTGATGGTTGGCATAGCAGCCCCAAGCCTTTCAAAGGCCTTGGGGTCCGGCAGCTACGGAGGCCTATGAGGCTGGGTCTCTTAGGCAAACTATCAGTGTAATACACTGTATAATAAACTGATAGTCAATGCAATACAATACGGTTTCAACTTCAAAAATGCCCCTTTCCCATGAAAAGAGATATATTAGGTCTTGCCGCGTCCGTAACAACCTGCTCACTAAAAATATCACATGATTTACCCCGTCAGGTGACCACCATAAAAAAATAAAAATAACCTGTGCAAAAAAAGCAATTTTTTCTCACCTTACATCACAAAAAGTGTAATGCCAAGCGATCAAAAAGTCGTATGTATCCTAAAATAGTACAAATCAAACCATAACCTCATCCCACAAAAAATAAAACCCTACATAAGACAATCGCCTGAAAAATAAAAATAAATATGGCTTTCAGAAAATGGAGACACAAAAAATGATTTTATTTTTTCAAAAATGCTTTTATTGTGTAAAACTATATTTTCAAAATGACATATTAGGTATCGCCATGTCCGTAACAACCTGCTCTATAAAAATATCACATGATCCAACACATCCGGTGAACGCCATAAAAAAAGTAAAATAAAAACTCTGCCATTTTTTATCACCTTACATAACAAAAAGTGTAATACTAAGCGATCAAAAAGTCATATGTACCTCAAAATAATACCAATTAAACCGTCACCTCATGCAGCAAAAAATGAGCCCCACATAAGACAATTGCCTGAAAAATAAAAATAAATATGGCTTTCAGAAAATGGAGACACAAAAACATGATTGTTTCTTTCAAAAATGCTTTTATTGTGTAAAACCAAAATAAATATAAATAATTAGACAAATTAGGTATTGCTGTGTCCATAACAACCTGCTCTATAAAAATATCACATGAACGTTCGTGTGACCCTATAGCACAACATAACATGGCTTAGATGAAACATTACTGGCAATGTGCAAGAAACCCCACATGCTTAATAATTAAACAAAGGCATGAAAAATATATACCAGGAGAAGGCTATAGGCGAAACGTATGTTGGGGTTACAGCTGCTTAGTGGTCTGTATTCACTTTTTTATACTGCCATATATTTTTCATGCCTTTGCTTTATTATTAAACATTATTATTTGCTACATTATTAAACATGTGGGGTTCCTTGCACATTGCCAGTCTTAATCCTCTAGTATGGCATTCAGCAGTGTTGATATATGATTACCACTATAGGCACTTCCATTCTATAAGCGCTCTTATTAAGCGCTGATATATTCCTCAGTATCCTACAGACATTATCATTGCTTACCGTCCTAAATAGAGCTCACAACAATCTAAGTTCCCTGTCAGTATGTTTTTGGAGTGTAGGAAACCAGAGTACCTGGAGAAAACCCATGCAAAGATAAGGATAACATATAAACTCCATTCAGATGTTGGTCTTGGTCTGATTTGAACCTAGGACCCCAGCATTACAAGGCACCAGTGCTTACCAGATCAGACCACAAAATAAAGAGACCCACAAAAATAACTAGAGATCCAACATTCCCTAAATAAAAATAGACCAAAGACCAAACCCTCTAAATAAATACAGACCCCAGACCAAACTAAATACAGGCCCCCTAAAAGACATAAATACAGCCTCAAGACAAGACCTCCAAAATAAATATGCACCCCAGACACTAAAGCCTCATTCACATATCAGTGTTCGGTCAGTGATTTTCATCAGTGATTGGGAGCCAAAACCAGGATTGGAGCCTCCACAGACATAAGGTATGAGGGAAAGATCTGCACCTGTTCTGTGCTTAGACCGGCACCTGGTTTTGGCTCATAATCACTGATGGAAATCACTGAACAAACACGGACATGTGAATGAGGCATAACACAGAGCACCTCCCACTATCCTCCTCAGTGGAGCTTTGTACTGTATACTGTAGCTACATTTGTAGACGACCTTTACAGATAGTCATGTGACTGCAAGTCCTTCAACACCTTTTACTAGTTTTTGATTTCAAAATGATTTAATAAAATATTCAATTTTATTTTTACACCATATTGTGGTTTTTACTAGGTGGTGAATAGGGATGAGCAAAATTTTGAAAAATTTGATTCGATAACTTCACCGAAGTTAGCTAAGACGTTTGATTTGTTCTGAATTAATTTGTCACAAATTGCTATAAATCAGGTATACCCAGGCCACTCTGCCTTAGGCCGCTTGCACACGACCATATGTATTTTGCGGAACAGAACAGCTGGCCCTTAATAGAACAGTACTATCCTTGTCCGTAATGCGGACAATAATAGGACATGTTCTATTTTTTTGCAGGACGGATCTACGGAAACGGAATGCACATGGAATACCTTGAGGTTTTTTTTTTGCAGACCCATTGAAATGAATGGTTCTATATACGGTCCGCAAAAAAAACTGAGCGGACACGGAAAGAAAATACGTTCGTGTGCAAGAGGCTTTAGGGTACAGCCACACGGAGCAGCCCTGCTGTGTTCCTGGACTTCTTACTTTCACTTTGTAACACATGCAGCAGCCATTTTAGGAAAAACTGATTAGTTACCATGAAGTGCAAGGAAATTCGGATTTGTTGCGATTCGGACGGAATTCAGCTTTGAATGCTTTGCTCATAACTAATGGCGACATTTACATTCTGCTTAACATACATTTCTTATCAGTTCACTACAGTTTTTTCTGGGTATTTATTTCTCCTTCACTTTCACTGACTCAAAGGGGAAGCTGCATTCAGTTGTCTATTGACAGGCAGGAAGGTTAGTTGTTTGTCATTGCAGATACTGATGCCATCCATCTGTATATTCTCAGACAGTCCACGGACATAGGAAACTTTAATACAGTGTCCATAACAAAAAAAAACACATTTGGGATTTGTTTTATCAAATTATTAGCAGTTGCCAGTTTCCCAGTAAAATGGGGTCTTATTATTTGAAGCTATAGATACATATCACTTATCATCTTTAAACTCTATTTTCTTCATCTGTCATGCATTAACATTGTATCACAGTTTATCAACATAGATTTGTCCTATAAAATTATATAAAATATATCAATATTCTAATATCCCTTCCCAACCTCCTTTAGGGTGCTGTCACACACAGGGGTTTTTTTAGCACTTTTTTTTATAGCCAGGAAATTGCCTTTTTCACAATTCTTTTTTAGGGGTGTTGTTGTTTTTTGTGACACATTGTTTTTATTGGTGTTTTTTTTTTTCTTCCTTTATAGATAAGTCCATGGGAAAACGCCTGGAAAAAAAATAGTACCACACCCAAAGCATGTGATTTAAAAAGAAAAACTATACTGACAAAAAGAAAATATATAAATCACCTCAAGGTTGAAAAAAACTAACAAAAAAAAAACTGTGCCTGAGCTTAATATTTTCCAGACTTCCATGTAAAATCTGAAGCTGGCAATTTTTGCCTAAAAAACAAACAAACACTACAATAAGCCACTTGTATCTCATGTTTTAGTCCCATATATAACGAGGACCTATAATAGAGATGACTTCTACAGGACAGAACATCTCCTCTAGAGTTTTATTTGTATATGGTCAGACCCTTTAATTATCCAGAGTTATTTTGCAGTCTTGGATGGTATAGATCGATAGAGACATTCATATAACCTTGTAAACACGTATCATTATTTCACATTATCAGCCTTGGAACAAAAGCAACCGCATCATCACATTCGTTTTTACACTTATTCATAAAAAAGGTTGTCCTGTGATTTTGATGGAGTTGTCCAGAAAATAAAAAATAGGAGCTAGAGGGAATAATCACAGTAATAATGTTATATTAGTCAATTACTATACCAATACTGCAGGGAATAGCAACCTTCGGCACTCCGGCTGCTGTGAAACTACAACTCCCAGCATGCAAACATGCTCAGTTGTTATTCTAACTCGCATAAAAGTGAATTGAGCACTCTGGGAGTTGTAGTTTCAGAACACCTGGAGTGCTGGAGGTTGCTGATCCCTGCTATACTATATTATATACCTTGCATGAACCATGTAAACACTTTTCATAGGAAATCAATTTAGTAGTAAAACTGTGCTTGATGAAGAATATGTAATTAAGAAACTATAGAAGTGCACTTCACAGCGACCTCAATAAAGTGGGTTTTAGGTATATATACAGCCACCACACTAAGAGGTGGTCACTGGTACCATTTGGACACAATCACATATTAACAGCCTGTATGTGAATATTCAAGTTTTTTTATTTTTTTTTTACAAAACTTAGGTGGATGATTTTCAGGATATAATTTTTGAAGTCACTCCATGTAATCTTCTTGTCCTGCCCCTTGAACCTCCTCCTTTGTTTGGACTTTTAGCACAGCAGACATCCTCGCTTGACTCTCTCAATCAGACCATTCAGTGTGACTAGAGAAGGAAGGGGATGAGTGAGTAGATTACAGCATCAACCATTACACTGATAAGTGTGGGTATTTTTTTTATCTAGGTCTATCAAGAGCACAATAGAATTGTCATACTGTTATCCGAATTCTACAATCTACTATTTTACTAACCACTTTCCCTCGCAGCAGCAGTAAAACAGTAAAATATACATAGGGTGGCCTATGTATATAGGAGTTTTAGTTCTCTATGATGACAACTACAGAAGGAAAATATTTTAAATTGTATAATGCTGCTAAAATGCAAAAGAAAAACCTTTATAATTTTTTTTTTTCATTTTCTGTGAATAGTGGGTTGTTGTTTTTAAATCCCCCTTTCTGTTAGTCCACATTTTTCATGGAGCATTTTCATGGTGTGTGCATTTTTATTTCTATAAAAAAAAATGCTGTTTAGGTTATAGTGAAAAATAAAGTGCATTACATACAAAGCGTTTTGAATTGTGGTGTTTGGGTGGAGTTTTTTATATATTTTTTTCAGTATGCAGCATACACTGGTTGTGTTTTTTTCCCCTTGATGTTTTTTTTCCATAGACTTCTCAACAGGACTTTAAAAATTCCCTGATGAAAATGCATTTGTAACAAAAAAAAAAAAAAGACGTGAAAAATACAATGATAATTATGTTTTTAAAATCGCTGAAGATAAAAGTGTGTTTGATGTCGGCCAAACATAAGTTGACTGGCTGCGGATATCTGTCTAAACATCTCTTTTCACATACACATTGAACATATGGTTTGTGGATTTTACCATTCTATTATAATCATCGAAATCTGCCAAAATTTACAATGGAAAAGCATGCACATCCTAATAGCATGTGGTCCTTTTTCTGCACATTCTAAAAGGGATTTGGAAGAATTCTATTTATTCGTTTGAATGGGAAAATATTCTCCTATTACCCAATGTGAACATATCCTTAAAGTGACACTCGATGTCATTGATTGTTAATCATAAAAAATAAAAAAATAAAAATTAATATATATATATATATATTTTATAATTTAAATGATTAACAATCAGCGACATCATTTTGAGTGTCACTTATATATATACATATTTAATCATTTAAATTGTATATATCAATTATATATCCATGTAGAAATCTGAGTGATGGAGGTAGGATCACATCCTTCTAAGCTCTCCTCAGGCAGAGCCTCGTGTAGTATATGGCGCACACTATAGGGGAGGGGGCTTGGAGGATATCCCCTTCCGCATTCCTGGCTTTAGGTGCTTCTGTGGGGCAGGATTCACATTCCAATTAGGATGTATTTTAAGTGCCTAATGAAGGGTGGGAGGCTCAGACCCTGTGTACACCTAAACTACGGGTCTTTCTAGTGTGGTGTATTCATCCTAAACAGGACAGTGTGTCATTTTTCATTCAGAATTCCTCCATCTTGTAGTGTTGGTGTGCAGCTGTATACCCCACATGAGAGAAAAGAGCGCCAAATCCAGGCTGTACACATGGCATGGGCGCTCCAGGAAACGTGAAGTTCAAAGCAGGCTGAGCGCCCTCATTGTTCCAGAGGCGAGCTTGTCTGTGTGCAGCAAGCTTCTTTCCTCCCCATACAATCCTATCGAGTATGAGTAGAAAGCCACAGCCATGTGAAGCCGCTCGTGTATTGTGTGCAGCTCGCCACTCCACATGCATGGGGTTCGGCTTTGGCCACCCACCCTAGGAAGTAATGGCATCTACTAGCTCGGCCCTAGCACTGCATTATGCTTTCCTGGAAACAGGAAAGGCACTTCATATTCTCTGTTACTTCACCATATAGAGAAAGTCTCCTCTTGGTGCATTTTGAGGTTTCTAGACAGTCAGCCATTGTTGAGAATAATCTCTATTTTAAAATTTTTTCCCCTGACGTGTTACTATATTAATGAAGCTGCTCCATCATTACAGAATGTATACATTCTCACAGCCCCCTCCCCCCCCCCACCATGTGTGTGTGTGTCTCTCTGCAGGCGGCAAATGCAAAACAGCCTAGGCACCATTAGGGTTAATCGCTGTGTGTGCAGTAACCGGGAAAGGACCCAGGAATGGGCATCTCCGCTTTGTCCCACCCAGTTGTGCTATGAGGGCAGCAGCTGGTGACATGTCAGCAAGGAGGCTCCACTGCAGCTGTCTTGCTAGTGGAAGTGCTAGTTCCTCCTTGGATCTCCATGTCATTTTTCAATTCATTCACAGATTGTAAACCAAAGAAAGGGCAAGTCATTGAGTCCACCCCCTCCCCCTACTGCTTCTCTTCCTATCCTCCCCACACCCCCCCTCCTCCTCCTCCCTGCCCCCTCACCTTCAACCTGATTGACTCAGCAGCTCTAGGGACAGAGGGGAGAAGGGCCCTGCAGGTCATAACCTCTGCAGTCTTCAAAGAGGCAGCTGTCAGGTCTCTCACTGACCAGCCAGGCAAGGTCAGGGGGAAAATAAACACTGCCCCCCCCCCCTTCCTCACAATCACAGGCGGTGCTAAAGATAACAGAATATATGGGTGTATATATATATATATATATATATATATATATATATATATATAATATAGGCGCAGCCTGGATCCGCACGTGTTAGACTCGCCGGCCATCTTCTGTATCTGCGGACAGCAGGGGAAATTCGTTTTTTCCCCCCTTTTCTTCTGCACTCAGAAGGGGCTCACAATGGGGCACACAAAGAAGGAAGCAGCCATAGGCGGAGGAAGGCGACGAGCGTGGTGTGCGGCCTCCTCACACGTCTAGCTGGTTTTCCTGCCGCCATAAAATGTCTTCCTTTAGTCTGGCTGCAGCACAGCAGGTGGCGGCCTATGGGAGCCATGCAGTGTATAGTGTGAGGGCTGCATGTTCTGGAGCGAGAATGATGACACGGGGGTCGTAGCTTGCATGAGGTAACATGTTTATTCAGGACAGTGAAGAGACAATACATAAGACTGCCACATGGGTGATGGCTCCTCTCTCCTGGATGGGCTGGTAGTCATGGCACTTTGATGTCAGGTTCAGACTGATGCCCTTTCATCATTGCACTGCTTCTCTGTTTGTTACAGTAGTGCAACAGGGAAAGAGTGTCAGGCCGCCCAGGGGGTTCTGCAGGCGCCACACTTGTATGTGAGAAGACGCCATTGTGGGTACCACAGACACGTTCAGCTACTAGAAGTGATTCAGCAGTGGGATAAGCCCTGATCTGCTCACCACCCACTGAGCCCTTTTCCTGGGCCTCACAGGTCCCAAAAGAGCACATCGACAGGCCACCCACACGCTGCCCCTGGGGCCCCTCCTACCCACCCACTATCACTCACACACACACACACACTGCCTCCTCGCTTTCTGCCCCTCCCAGGGTAAAGCCTAGAATGTATTGGCTTCTTTGAGGGCATGACGTCATGAGATCATGTGACTGCTTTTTCCCGCCCCTTACAGACTGTGCCAGATGCAGGACAAGAGCTGGAAAGAGAAGCAGAGCAGCACTGCTGCCTCCAGAGCAGGGAGAATGAAGGCACCTCTGCTGTGGTCAGTCATTTCTGGTGAGGGTCTGGCAGCTCTATTTTTATGTAGGGGAGTATATAAGTTCTGAGAGCTGCTGGAAGCTCTTATATAGACACCTACAGTTACACTACTCACCATACATCCCCTTACAAGGTATTTTTAACTCATTAGCGCCCCCTCCACACAGTGGTTTTGCTTCCTCTGTGTCCCTTCCACACGGCAGTTTTGCCTCCCCTGTCCCCCCTCCACATGGTGGTTTTGCCTCCTTAGCCCCCCCTCCACAAAGTGGTTTTGCCTCCTCTGTGCCTCCTCTGTGCCCCCTCTGCACTGTAGTTTTGCCTCCTTAGTGCCCCCACATGGAAGTGCCATCACACAGTAGTTTTGCCTCCTTAGTGCAACCCACATTGTGGTTTTGCCTGGGGAGTGCCCTCCCTCCCCCGCACACTGTGGTTTTGCCTGCAGAGTGCACGGTAGTCCACACACAGATTTTTGCAATACGCCATTCATCTAATCCCATCCAATCTCCTCTGTGCCCCCCTTAGTTCCCAAACACAATAAGAATATCCACTTATTGCCATCTATAAGAGTGAAGTCCCTTAGTGCCCTCAGGCAGTATGATGCCCTCTTTGTGCCTCGCCACAGAGTATGATGCCCCTAAGTGCGCCCCCCCCCCCCATAGCAGGATATCCATTAAGTGTCCCCCACACAGTGATGCCCCCTTAAGTGGACCCACACTGATGCCCTTTAAGTGCCCTCACACATTAGTTATGCTAATCACAGTAGATGTGCCCTTTTACAGTATCTATGCCCCTTTAGTGCCCCCTCACAGAAGATATGTCCCATTAATGCCCGCTCACAGTAAATATATCCACTCCCTCTAGATACACTCCTCCAGGCCTCCCTCTATACTCACTATATATCCTCCTCCTCTCCTCCCTATCTATACACTATATACCCTCCTCCAGTGCTCCCTATCTATACATTATATACCCTCCTCCAGTGCTCCCTATCTATACATTATATACCCTCCTCCAGTGCTCCCTATCTATACATTATATACACTCCTCCAGTGCTCCCTATCTATACACTATATACCCTCCTCCAGTCCTCCCTCTATATATCCTCCTCCAGTCCTCCCTCTATACACACTATATATCCTCCTCCAGTCCTCCCTCTATATACATTATATGCCCTCCTCCAATCCTCCATCTATATACATTATATACTCTCCCCAGTCCTCGCTCTATATACCCTTCCCAGTCCTCCCTCTATATACACTATATACCCTCCTCCAGTTCTTCCTCTATATATACATTATATACCCACTTCCACTCCTCCCTCTATATACTATCCTCCAGTCCTCCGTCTATATACATTATATACTCTCTCCAGTCCTTGCTCTATATACATTATATACCCTCCTCCAGTTCTTACTTTATATATACATTATATACCTGCTTCCACTCCTCCCGTGATCCCTATCTATATACTCTATACCCTCCTCACTCTATATACTCTCCTCCAGTCCTCCTTCTATATACACTATATACCCTCTTCCACTCCTCTCTCTATACACTAGATACCCTCCTCCAGTCCTCCCTCTATTTACACTATATACCCTCCCCCAGTCCTCCTTCTATAGACACTATTTTCCCTCTTCCACTCCTCCCTCTATATACTCTCCTCAGTACTCCCTCTATATACCCTCCTCCCTCTATATACACTATATACCCTCCTCCACTCCTCCCTCTATATACATTATATACACTCCTACTTCTGTATACATTATATACCCTCCTCCAGTGCTTTCTCTATATACCCTCCCCAGTCCTCCCTCTATATACATTATATACACTCCTCCTTCTGTATACATTATATACCCTCCTCCAGTGCTTTCTCTATATACCCTCCCCAGTCCTCCCTCTATATACATTATATACCCTCCTCCAGTCCTCCCTCTATATACCCTCCCCAGTCCTCTATATACATTATATACCCTTCTCCAGTCCTCCCTCTATATACCCTCCCCAGTCCTCTATATACATTATATACCCTTCTCCAGTCCTCCCTCTATATACACTATATACTCTCCCCAGTTCCTCCCACTATATACCCCCCACTCCACCCTCTATATACACTATATACCCTCCCTAGTGCTCCCTCTATATACCCTCTTCCACTCCTCCCTCTATATACACGATATACTCTCCTCAGTACTCCCTCTATATACTCTCCTCCATTCCTCCCTCTATATACATTAAATACACTCCTCCCTCTGTATACATTTTATACCCTCCTCCAGCGCTTCCTCTATATAGCCTCCCCAGTTCTCCCTCTATATACATTATATACCCTTCTCCAGTCCTCCCTCTATATATACACTATATACCCTCCCTAGTCCTCCGTATATATACACTATATACCCTCCTTGTATCGCCTTCTAAGGACATCATATACCCTGCATTAGCCATGAGAGCATATATATAATTTAAGTAGCTTTGTCCAAGGTTGATATCATGGGCAAATGAAAAGGCCTTAATGACCAGACACTTTTTTGTGATTTAGCAGCCCTAAGTATAGAAACTGACACCAAAATAAATGTAAATTGGTTCGCTATTGTCAATCATTCATTGATTATTGTAACGATTATTGTCATGGGCAGTGTCTAGGGTACACGGACACCAGAGCTCTGCACCAAGGAGAGGGCAGAAGCGGAAATAAACTACTTCTATCTCCTCCTCAGACTCAAGCCCAGCACTTAGCTTCATACATATGTGCTTCTTGGTCATTATGGAATTAATACCAAAGAAACAGATGTTTGAATCCAATCCTGCACCCATTTTCAAGCTTGATATTTATTATATACTGGCTTTATTGGGATGTTCCTTCCTTCCTTTAGTTTGACTACAGACATTTGAAGGGAATCTGTCACCCCAATTTGGGACCATTATCTACAGTTATACTGTACATGAGTGGTACTACAAATATGGAGTTCATTGTTTTCTAATGCTCTTGGGAAGAGAACATACTGGGGGGTTCATCCTTAAAGAACTTTTCCAGGAGTTTTATACTGATAACCCCAGAGGTCAACAGTATTTGGAGAGGATCCGACACCCAGGACCCCTGCTGATCAACTGTTTGAGAAAGCCTTGGGGCTTGCAGTAGTGCTGCAGCCTTCTTTGAGAAAACTAAGCACAGCGCTATCCACTGTATAGTGGCTATGCTGTTCACTTCATTGGGGCTGAGCTGTGCCTAGGCCTTGTGACCCATGAATATGATGTCATATGGCCTAGGAAAAGCTGGAGAAACCCCCATCTATCCGATACTGATGACTTGTCCAGAGTAAAGGTCATCAGTATACAACTCCCAGAAAACCCCTTTAATATTACTCTCAAACATGATCTGGCTTAAATATAAGGGCGGCTGGCATAATGTGCAGTCTGAATATGATGTCACAGAAACAACAGTTTAAACTAATTTCTCTTTTTGTACTACAGTACTGAAGTATTACAGTGCTTTTATATCACAGGCTGAACTGGATAAACATATCTTTTTTCATCCTTACAAACTATAGGGGAGATTTATCAAACTGGTACAAAGTAGAACTGACTTAGTTCCCATAGCAAGCAATCAGATTCCACTTTCAATTTTCAAAGGAGCTGTGAAAAATGGAATCTGATTGGTTGCTATGGGAACTAAGTCAGTTGTACTTTACACCAGTTTGATAAATCTCCCCCTATGTTACTAACTTTCAAGTCCCCAAGTGGGACTAAAATAAAAATTAAAAAAATAATAATAATAATTATTGTTCCTTATTTAAAAGGTTTATGAGGGCCAAAAAAATAAGATACAAAACTGGCATTGGGTAGTGGGTCTGGAACCACTGTGTCAACCAACTGGTTTGATTTTGGGCTAAACATAAGGGCATTATCCTGTCAGTCCTCTGGTCTGCACACGTTATACAAGGGTCTGGACTATGCTGCAGGGGAACTACCAGGCTACTTCTGGAAGTAGTCTCTGTGTGGTTGACAGGTAACCCATGGGGGCCAGAGACACAGGTGCAAAGCACTGAAGGATCAGGCAAAACCTTTAGTCATTAACAGACCACAGTCATGGCAGGCGGAGTACATGCAAATCTGAAACAGGTAAGAGGTCAGGGAAGGCAATACAGGGTCAGAATAGTGAAAAGGCTCAAGTTAGGTGGCAGAGGGTGAAAATCATGGAATCAGGTAGAAGTCAGTACACAAGCAGATTATGGCATCCTTGCAGGATCTAGCAAGCTAGTAAACTTGTTGCTCAGGCAGGAAGCTGATTACACAATAGAAACTGCCTAGCAGCTGCACACTTAACCCAAGGAGCTATTAACCCTTGCAATACTCTAGAAGAAGTGAGGTTCAATGAAGAATATCCACAATAGACACACAAGACAACAGAGCGCTGGACCTGCGACAGACGTCCATGCTCACCCAAACTGGCGGGTACTGGCCCCCAATGTAACAATGTCACATCTGTAAGAACCAATACTATAAAAAAAAAAAATTTTGTTGATCAGGCCTCCTGAAACGCCAGAATAAAATGCAATCCAAAGATGTCTGCATCCAAAATTGGTGCTAATAAAGAGGTCAACTCATCCTGTAAAGAATTACCCCTTACACAACACAAAAAAGTTGTGGCTCATAGAATATGGTGACATCACATAACAAAAGGAGCTATCTTGTGCAAAAGTAGTAAAGCAAAAAAACTTTACAGATTTGTTATATTCAGTTTCCATCAATACCTCCAAGGAGCACATACATACATGAATGGGCTATTGTGAGAGCTGCTAGTAACCAGTGATGGCCAGTTCGCAGTGTTCGCCGACGAACACATGCGATCTGCCATCTTTATTCCCAAGCCCGGCGATGCAGAGGTAAGTCCTTACCTGTGCCTGCGCCGCGAGCCGCTCTGAAACACATGCGGTCACCGGGAGCAGGCAGTTCCGAGAAACAGCCTTCATCGGGCTGTTCTCAGAACTGCCTGCTCCCGGTGACCGCATGTGTTTCAGAGCGGCTCGCTGCGCAGGGACAGATAAGGACTTACCTCTGCATCGCCGGGCTTGGGAATAAAGATGGCAGATCGCATGTGTTCGTCGGCAAACACTGCGAACTGGCCATCACTGCTAGTAACTACCATCAAAAACATTCAAGTAACCCTGCATGGCCATTAAATAACTGGATAAATTGTGTGGGCTGCACTTCACTACTGAACAGGTTACAATATATGGTCTGCAGGAACGCCTCATACATTCTGAGACTTCATATACAGGCCACAATACATGTTCTGCAGGGAGAACCTCAAAGGAGTCCATATGGTCTTCAGGAATGCCTCATACACTCTATGCACTTCATATGCAGGCTACAATATATGGTCTGCAAGGAGGACCTCAAAAGAGCCCATATGGTCTGCAGGAACACCTCATACATTCTAAGCACTTCATATACAGGCTAGACTGAATAATGTGCAGGGAGAATGACAAATGACAAAATTCTATGCACTTCGGTACGGAACAGGCCATAATATATGCTCTGCAGGGAGAACCTCAAAAGGAGTCCATGTGGTCTGCAGGAACGCCTCATACATTCTGAGAACTTCATATACAGGCCACAATATATGCTCTGCAGGGAGGACCTCAAAAGGAGCCCATATGGTCTGTAGGAACACCTCATACATTTTATGCACTTCATATACAGGCCACAGTATATGGTCTGCAGGGACAACCTCAAAGGAGCCTATATGGTCTGTAGGAACACCTCATACATTCTGAGCACATCATATAGGATAGACCAGGGATGCTCAACATGCGGCCCTCCAGCTGTTGTAAAACTACAACTCCCACCATGCCCAGCTGTAGGCTGTCTGGGCATGCTGGGAGTTGTAGTTTTGCAACAGCTGGAGGGCCGCAGGTTAGGCATCTCTGGGATGGACAAAAAAATATGCAGGGAGAACCTCAAACAGGACAGTACATTCTAGGCACTTCAGTGCTGAACAGGCTACAATACATGGTCTACAGGGAGGACCTCACAGAAGCCCATATAGTCTGCAGGAACACCATACATGGTGACACATACTCTTACTAAGAACTAAAGTAATAAAAACTCATAACTCCAATTGTGGATAAACTCAGGCTGTGTTGCTTTATTCAGGGTTCCCCAAATATTAAAACCATAATAAATAATTAAATATTAATAAATAATAACATATATTAACCACATTTGAATCATAAATACTCATCCATAAATATTGACCCAAAGTCCACACATTAGCTGGGCGATAAATCCCCACAAATAAAACAACGCAACAATTCATTTAAAGGGAGGGAGGGTCCTTGGTCCTCTTCAACTGCGAGGACCGAAGTGGCGTCTCCCCTTTTTAAACTTCAACTTTTCCCACCGATGTCTCCAACAGTCAATCCGGATCCTAATTTTTCCCGCTGCTGACCCCACAGACCAATTGCATGCTGACCACTACATGGATGGTTGCCAGGCAGAAAATGTCTTTGGACGGGATAAAACTGGAACATACTGTAACTCCTTTTCTGGTAAGCCCTGTAAAACAGAAGAAAAAAAGGGGGGGGGGAGAACCAAGGAGGGGGAAACCACCATACAAAAACACCAAAATGCCTCATAACTCATTAAGAGTGACTGTGCCACCATGTGTTCCCCAAGCTATCTGCTCTGGGGGGCCCTTGATATTCTGAGCACTTCATATACAGGCTAGAAAAATGTGCAGGGAGAATCACAAAAGAGCCAGTACATTCTAGGCACTCCAGTACTGAACAGGCTATAATATTTTCTCCAGAGAGGACCTCTAAGGAGCCCATATGGTCTGTAGGAATGCCTCATACACTCTATGCATGACATATACAGGCTATAATATATGGTATGCAGGGAGAACATCAAAGGATCCCATATTGTCTGTAGGAACATTTCATACATTCTGAGCACTTCATATACAGGCTACAATATATGGTCTGTAGGGAGAACCTGAAAGGAGCCAAAATGGGACTATATACTGGCTCCTTTGAGGTTCTCCTGCAGCCCATACATTGTAGCCTGTTCAGTAGTGTGGTGCTTAGAATGTATTGCCTCCTCTGATTCTTGGCCCATACAGTTTAACCTGTTTATTACTATGAACTTGAGAAGGAATGTTATCCCAGCTCAACACATTAAACATCTTCCCAATATGTCCTCATGGTGCAGGAAAGAAACGCCATGTTATTTAAAAAAAAAAAGAAAAAGTCCAGTCAAACTAAAATAAAAAGTGTAACTGACAGAATTTATCTTGTCCATTATATATGAATTCTAATTTTTATTTCATATTGGGCAAAAATCGATATTTGTAATTAATCAATGGGGGAGAAAAAACACTTCTGTATCTTGATCTCAGAGCCTCAAAGGAGCCAGTACATTCTAGGCACTTCAGTGCTAAACAAACTAAAATGTCTGGATAATGAGAATTTCAGGGAATCTGCAGATTCTAGCCTCCTCAGTAATGAATAGCATAATATCTATAGGCTACATGGAGAAGAATCAAAAGGCACCCATACATTCTAGGCATTTCAGCTCTGAAGCAGCTAGAATGTATGGGCTGCAGTGCAAAACTCAAGAAGTCTGTACATTCTAGACACTTCACTGCTGAACTGGCTAAAATGTAAGGGCTGCGGCAACTCAGTAAAGCCTGTACAATCTAGGCTCAACCCCCTCCCAGACCAATGCTCTCTCTTTTCTCACATACCTCAGACCAAATAGGCCTTCACATGATCTGCCATTACCGAGGGTCCCTGACAGGGAGAGAGCACAGGAGATGACTGCACATGCCTTCTTATGGCCACCCACTAGTTCATAAAAAAAACTAAAAACTTTTTAGCACAAACTGATCTCAGTACCTTATAACAAATATCAACCAAATGTACTATTCACACAAGATGTCACTTTTAGGAAAGGTTCACGCTGAGTTTTTTGGAGGAGGATTTGAGGCAGATTTTCCTGCAGGGTTTTCAGCCAAATCCAGAAGTGGATTCCAAAGGAATTGGAAATATAAAGGAAGCAATTAGAGTTCTTCCTGATGGAGCCCCTTCTGGCTTTAGCTAAAAAATAAATCTGGAAGAAAATCTGCCTCAAGACCACCTCCTCAAAAAACAAAACATGTGAACTGTGATCACACATGACTGATTAACTGCGGATTTACCGTTACGGAATTCCCTACAGCAAAACCAGCAATGTGAATGAGTTGGCAGAAAAAAAATTCACAGCAGAAGCAAAGAATAAAATTTGCGCCTAATCTGCTGCATTTCAGCAACAAAATCAGCCACAAAAATGCACAATGCTTCGTTTTTTTCTGCTACACATTACAAGCAGAAACTAAGCAGATTTTCTGCAGAAGAAAATCTGCAGTTAATCAGTCACTAGAGATGAGCAAAGTTTTGTAAAATTCGATTCGGCTGCTTTGCCGAATAAAAAAAATTATTGAATCCGCTTCGTGATTAATTACTTAGTCACAAAGCGCATTTCTTTGTAAGTAGTCGGTGCAATGACAGGGAGCGGCGCCGCTCTCCGTCATTGTACCCCTCAGATGCCATGTTTTTAGCTGATCACGACATTTGATAAGAATAATACAGTGCAAAATAAAATAAATAAAGACTTACCTGATGCATTTGCTTGAAACGGGCCGGCCGTCGCCATCTTGTTTGAAGGTCTGGCGCAAAATCTTGCGCACTGGATTTCGGCCGAGATCTTCAAGTAAGATGGCAGCGGCCAGCCCTTCGTGAGCAAATGGATGAGGTAAGTATTTAATTTTTTTGACTATTTCAGGTTAAATCCATTTGCTACTGCGAAACACAAAGAAATTCGGCTTTGTGGTGAATTAAATTTTTCCTGCGCTCATCACTGTCAGTCACATGTGAACTCCGCCTTACTCTATACTGGACTTATAAAAAAAAGCCACCAAGTACTTTACACAAGCAGCACACAGGACACTGATGTACACAGGGTATAGAACTATAATAGCACACAGGATACACTTTTTCATGTTCTGCATGTAGCAATCTCAGGGTGATGGTAACACCGTCAATAATAAATAAGCAAACCATATTACAAAGGAGAGAGGTGATGCCAACCGTGTGCCAGTCTATCAGGACGCAAGTATCTTCATGGCATTGTGCACAAGAGGGGAGGTGTCTCAAGGAAAAGACCCTATAAGCAATATTGCACTACTACTCTGATGTCAAAAGCAGAGGCAATATTGATAGGGTTTCTTCCCTAAGGGTCACAACTCACAGAGGGACAGTCCTACAACACCGGGTACCTGTTGGGAAGGAAAGTTCACAGTGGTAAAGCACAGCAACCATGGCATGCATCAGGAACATGATCTAGACTCTACTACAGGAACATTTCATTATTAAATCTGGCCTTAGCGAGCACAGAAATCACCAGCGGAAAGCAACCTTGTGACGTGGAATGCTTCCTTGGCCTCAGGAAACCCTGCAATACATATTTGGGATTTTTAAGAAACTAAAATGTAAAATGGCTGCTCCATGACACCATGTTAGATCCCAGAGGCACAGAGAGCGGCAGTCATCAGTACTACCTAAAGACGCACGCGTTACCTGCTGCTATGGCTTTACTCCGCTCAGCCGTTTTATCACAGTCTACACAAGGAAAAAAACCTGATAGACATTACTACTTTACCATTTTCAACAAACTTCTGCCGTGGTTGATGGCAGCTTTCTATTGATCCTGCTTGTTTAACCTTTCAGGAAATGGAGTGGAGGGTAAAGGGGGGGGGGGGGGGTCTGTTTTCTCATTTTAAGGAAAAGAGACCCCCCCTACGACCCCACACACACCCTCCTCCTTCCACAATCCAATCCCCTCCCCCTCTACAACCAATTCACTTTTTTGACACTTGAGTCTCCTCCTCTCCCTTCTCCTTTCTTCCCTCCACAGACTGGTTTTCCAGCGGATTAAATGAAAGTGGAAACGGGATACAATCCTGTAATTCATGGATTCCTGGCTAATGTATGCATTCCACATTGATCTTACTATTGCATTAAGGATTCCTCACGTTCCACAGAACAGTGTGAGACAGGCCCAGTCTCCTTTGATGTAGCCTTCTAACAAGCAAAAAAAACAACTGATAAACAACTGATCTGTGGCCATCAAGGGGTTACTGGAGACTTGTGGGCACATACATAAGCTGTACCATCTTCTCACACCCCCTTCACTGCACACCGGATGAACAGAGAAGGCTCACTGATGATAAGAAAAATGCCCTGAAAACCCTTCCACTTCTGAACAGCCACTTAATGGGGGCGATCAGGGACAGCCAGCGACTCAATAGGCTCTTCCCTAAACTGTATATACCACACTGCTCAGTGTGACCGGTGTCCTAATAAAGCCATTCATCCGGAGAATGTGTGGCACTTATTAGAACCAACTTTAAACCAAGACACTAGCTAAAGTCTGCTATTTATACCCCAGGAGCGAGATCATGTTCACATATGTTTAGAAGCAACCCCCACTTCATCACATTTCAGAAATGGCCTTTGTCTGATAGGAGACGTCAGCTAATAATACACTGTGCTCTTTGGGATATTCCAGATGAAAGTTTCCCTGGATATTCTTGGCACCTCACGTCTGACATCACTGCGTTATTTTTAAAACAAATGTCACCATATTCCGACTGTACAGAAACCGCTGACGCTTTTATAGGCGTCAAACAGGTTTGTGCAGATGGTCATAAAAGGCAGAAATGGTAAAACTTGCATGGAACCAAAAATAATGTCCTGTTTAGAGACAGGAAGAACTGTCAGAGTAGACAACAGCACTCTATGGCCCCACACCTTATTCAATTCGGGAATTTCCCATCCAAGATAAAAAGGGTTAATCAGCTCCTATTCCCATGATTCCAAGCATTCCAGCATTACCTAGCTAAACCCATGCAGCAAGCTTCTGCAGATCTCCACATACACAGGGGATTCCTGTGCCATGATGCAGGATCCAACCTGCCCAGGTGAGAGCACACTGTCAGCTATCCCTGTAATTCGCCTTTCGGGCTGCTTTTCAAGTCTAACCACGCGAGATGCCCGGGGGGCTTTCAGTCACTCCAGGGTCCTTCCCACCTATGTGGACTGTTTACATGGCATCTGGCTGTCATTTGTAATAAATATATGGTGCAGGTCAGCAGAGAGTTGTCCCCACAGGTCACACATACATTACAGCAGGTATATCTGTCATCAATCATTCATAAGTGGTTTTTAGAGACTTCTGGATAGCTAAGGGCTTGGCACTGTGGTGAATGGGTTGGTACAAAGGACAAGAGGCCAATGCAGCAGTGTCAGTGCTCACTCACAAGGGTCCGATGTGCACTGCGATCCCCTCCCTGTCCCAGGCCGCTTCCTACTCATGAGGGCTTCTTTTAACAAGTTTATGCAACGACAGGATGGAAGCTCTCCCGAGGCTATCCCCTCCCCCTGCTCAGCCCGACCTGATTCACTGCATTCCACAGCCCTCCCCCCGCCTGCACCCCGCACACACTACACACATACATGCTATACACAGCACAGAGCCTGCGGTACAGATACACATATATAGTAGGACTGATCCAGACACACCCTCCTGTCCAGCAGCCTTCATCTCATCTCTACAAATAACTGTCATGGCTGAGCCCCTTCCAGACCAAGACCTGGACGCTGTGGCTCCTGTACAATCATTGTACTGTTATTTATGCTTTCAGTACTTACATCGTGCAAAAGGGATCACAATAATGAACACGTGTAAATACCGAAAGCACCAAAAACGTCATTCCCTCCAAGAATTGCAATACAAATAATACTTACAAGTGCCGCTTGGTACCAATTTCTTGTTAGAGAGGTAGACAGCCACTGGTGTGACCCACAAGGCAGTCTCAACCCTGTATATAGTGGAGACATAGGTATAGGCCATGCCCACACACTTGCATCCATGCTACTACGTCAGGACAAAGCCATGAGGCCTACGCAGGGTGCCAGACGGAATAATACTCTAGCAGGGCCTCATTTTCTAAATGATTCTATGAAGCCACTACCAGCTAGTGTGCCCTAATGCCAGTCTTTCAGAAAGGACAGACCACCATTCCAGGGAATTGCATTTAGCTTAACATGACTGTGCCCTGCCACTAAACAAGGGCAAATCTGCTTTTTTATGGCAATGAAAAACTAAAATGAAACAGGCCTCATAATAATAACCAGCCTACGGCCTAGAAAAGCTAATGTGGGGGAAGGGGGAAAAAATTCTGTAAAGCAGAGTCCATTTCACAGCAACCAGTACAGCACAATTACCCAGTCCGGATAGCCATTGCCTTTTTAAATGTATTCCATTGAAATAAATGAAATAAATAATAATAATAATCATAACATGCATAAAAAGTAAATCTAAACCTGGCATATGTGGGAATGTGTGCCCTCATCTTTAAATACGACATAAAGATTTTGCAATAAATATAGCAATCTATCTATGAAAGTAATACCAGTATATGCTGTTCATGATTCAGGAGGAGAAATAAACAGCGTCGACATACAATGGAGCGATAAATGCTCTGCACAGTCCATACACACCCCTCCCTCTGGCAACAAGGGGTTAAGAAAGGATTCTCTGGCTGTAAGTGTTCCTTTTTTATGCAGGTTGAAGTCAAACAAAAACATACAGAAACCAAGAGTCAGCCTGCAGCACACAGTGGGGCGATGGCCGCCATGAAGGTGGTAATGTCACACTCACACTATTCTCTAATCACCAATTTAGAAGAAGAAGAAGAATAATGCACAGGCAAAGATGGGAGATGTACTGGAATGAAATGCTTTGACAATACTATTGCACTGCTTCATTAAAAAACACAGTAGTGCAACACTGTCAGAGCATCTCTCACCAGTTTACAGGGTCACTCCTGTGTATATCCACTGGATACAGCAGCACAATGCATTACTGATGGGGGTGGGTGGTAAACCAAAAAAATAAAGCTACAATATTTCTAGGAACATTGCAATATTCCGCTCTGGAAAAGACATAGCTGCAGAACTCGAGGCAGCAGGGGCTATGGGTCTGTACACATAAATAAATCTAAAAAAATATAATATATATATGTGTGTGTGTGTGTCTGTGTGTGTATATATATATATATATATATATATATATATATCTATCTCTATCAGATAAATATTAATTAGAAAGAACATAGTATATTAATACTAATAAATTATAGATAGAATATTGCTACTTTCCAAAATGCTTGTTAGCTATTGTACCACAGTCACATGTAACAGGGGGCAATACAGCATCTGAATATAAATCATGGTAAAAAAGTATGTATATATAGTTAAAAAAATATAATAATAATAATGTTGATGAAGAGAAAAGTCATTTAAGCTGAGTATTCAGCCAGAGGTCAATAAGGAAATACCAAAGCAAAAAAGCAAACAATGCAACACCACTCTGCAAATACAATAGTGCCACACTCATGATAGAAAATGTAAAATGCCAATGCTGTATTAGAATTGTTAGATTCTTGGCAAATACATTTTGTACAAAATTATTTATGCCTGTCCGCCGGCGTTAAGGCAATCTCTTTAGGACAGGAACTTAACGCTAAATACCAAATTCACTGGTGCCATACCGGCCTTCAGGGAATGCAGGCTCCACATATATCTCTTGCGGTACCACAATGGCCTCCAATAAATAGGGAAATGCTGTTCATGAAACCTTCAAAAAAGTACCATTCAATGTGGCACTTTGGGCTATGAAAATATAGCAGCGCTTGTCCAGGCATTTGGCCGACAAGATCGAATGTCCAGCTCTAAAACGGAACAAAAAAATGTGCCCCTATTGGCACTGACTGCAGGCAAGCGATGAGGCCCTGCCAACCGATGCCCTTTTAATATTGCACTGCTAATTACACTTTCCAGTAGTACAACAGAAAAAGGGCCGCGGATGACAGTAAAGTTATTGAACTTATGTCCGAATCAGCAGCCAGCTGATAGTCCAGGGCCTGGTATCTATAAAGGCACATCGTCCATACGCATCGGTACAGTAATATTATATAACACAGAGGCTAATTATGTCAGTGAGATATTGTGTAACCTCTACAAATTATCATAAAGCTGTAATGCAAAACTTGGGCAGTGTAAATGCGAATTCAGGAAAGTAAAGGGCATGCCTGTGCCACAGGGCAGAGAACGTGTCCTGGAGAGTTCAGCCCATACATTTCTAATGGTAACATTCTGCACCAATGATGGGGGGGATGGAGGCGATGTGGGTGTGGGAGCATGTACATAAGAAAAGGGAGACATTTATCAATAATGGCGTAATTTCCGCAAAAATACTAACATTACAAATCAAAAGTGGTGATTTGTTTCACCTCATGTATCAAATAGACACGCACCACTTTTAAAATGTGACTTTTTAAATATAAACTTGATTATCCGCCTATTTCTTTCGATTTGCACTATTTTACTGCCAATAGCAGTAAAATGCGACTTTTTTAAACCGAAATGCGCCAGTTCAGCCAACACTGCCAGACCACACTTGCGACTTTTTAAATAGATTTGCGACTTTTTAAGCATGTGTGCGACATTTCCAGTGGTTAATTGCGACTTTTGTCTCAGACTCGGGACATTTGTGTTATTGTTTTTGTTGAATGTCAATTTCATGACAAAACACTGCTGTTTCGCTCATTTATATTAGATAAAAATAAATGCGTCCTGTTTTAAAGGGAACCTGTCACCTGGATTTTGTGTATATGGCTGAGGACATGGGCTGCTAGATGGCCGCTAGCACATCCGCAATACCCAGTCCCCATAGCTCTGTGTGCTTTTATTGGGTAAAAAAAACGATTTGATACATATGCAAATTAACCTGAGATGAGTCCTGTATGTGAGATAAGTCAGGGACAGGACTCATCTCAGGTTAATTTGCATATGTATCCAATAATTTTTTTTTACACAATAAAAGCACACAGAGCTATGGGGACTGGGTATTGCGAATGTGCTAGCGGCCATCTAGCAACCCATGTCCTCAGCTCTATACACAAAATCCCGGTGACAGGTTCCCTTTAATACTTGTCTATCACTTGTTCCCACGACGAGTTGGTTTTTCTTTTCATGAATGCGACTTTTTGACAAGAAGTCACATCTTTATGCCATAAATGCGACTTTTTACACAAAATACCACCAAATAATCTGCGCCACTTTGACATTTTTAACTTATTTCTGGCATGATGCATTCTTTATGGTGAAAATTCAGGAGAAAATAGTTAATATATTTGGCTCAAATTAAAATGCCATTCTTTTTGGTGTATTTTTCGCCATAATTCTGGTGCAATATGCTTAGTAAAGGTCCCCCAATGAACAGGCTGCCACAAATGCGATCCATATCGGTGCACACACATGACAGAGCTGAAGATCAGCGGCAGGGAGCACATTCAGTTCACCATTGCCAACCACCTGGGCATCTCCTGATACCCGAGCAGTCCGTGCAGCAGCCTGGAGGCCCCTCTTGAGTGTCTCCTTCCCTCCCAGCCATAAGAGGGGACGCTGCCCCCCTCAAGGCACTAATTGCTGCTGCAGCCCTCACTACTCCCCTAAGCTCCCGCCATTTCCGCCCATAACTCCCAGATGCTACTCACCAGTCCAGAGCCCCAAATTCATGAATGGTACCTGGCCACAAGAAGCACCTCCTCCTGGAAAAAGTTGACCAAAGAGGCTGGCAAGGACCCTAGGGGCTACCCATGCTCCAGAAGGATCCCCCAGGGCTACATAGCTCGGCCTCTAGCTAGCCGCTGTGCCTCCCCAGAGACATGAGACGTTTCTCCTCCCGGTATAAACCTCATGGCTTCCCAGCTCCATCCTCCAACTTTGACTACTTGACATTCAGCTCCTGCTTGGACAGATCCTGATTTGCATAGCCTTGCTCTCATTGGTCATTGCTTGCGCTAGTCTTTGCCACCTGAGACCCTATTGGATGGTGCATAAGGATATTTAAAAATATTATCCGTCCTGTGATTGGTGGAAGTGACACCACGTCACCGCACGCTCTTTATTTTAACAATGAATGCACAAACACATTCTTCCATTCACAATTTTTTTTTTCTTTGCCCGCCTTTTATTTCCAACTAGATTTTCATTGATTTTGGTCCCAGTAGAGGGGTCCTAGAGAGTAAACCCATCCAAGAGGGAGGACACATGCACATGGGGAAACAGCTCTTAGGGCTCATTCACACGGCCGTAGGTGGACCGTTCTGTGCATTGGGTACCGCAATTTGCGGTCTGCAATGCACGGGCAACCTCTGTACGGCTGCCGAGATGAATCCAAACCCATTCAACTTGAATGGGTCTGTATTTGTCTGTTCCGCAAAAAGATAGAGCAAGTTCTATCTTTTTGCGGAACGGAAGTACCGAACAGAACCCCACGGAAGCACTCCATAGTGCTTCCGTATTGTTCCGTAAATCCGTTCCTCATCTCCAGATTTGGGGACCCATTGAAGTGAATGCGGAATGCACACGGAACGGTGCACATGTATTGCGGATCCGCAAATGCGATGGAGGGGCAACGGTCGTGTAAATGAGTCCTTACCCAGGAGAAGCCCCTAGCCTAAAACGGAAAGGATAGGAACGTGGAAAATGTCAGAGTGGGTGGTGCTATTAAATTGGCGCACATTACGCCTCATTTATCATCCTCTTATCGGCAGAAATGGATCAATTGTTGTGGTGGTACTTTATGGCATAAAGTTGTGATTTTTTTTTTTTTGTCAAAGTCACATTTATGAATAGAAAAACCAACTCGTTTTCGGAAGAAGTGATAGGTAAGTATTAAAACAGGACAATATAAATGAGCTAAACAACAGGGTTTTGTCAGTAAATTGCCATTCATCAAAAACAAAACAATAACACAAACGTATGAGTATGAGACAAAAGTCGCAATTTACCATTGGAAATGTTGGAAATATGTTACAAAAGTCTCAAGTGTAGTCTGGCAGGTTTGGCTGAAAGGGTGCATTTCAGTTTAAAAAAGTCCCATTTTAGTGCTATCGGCGTTAAAATGTCACAAATCGAGAGAAATAGGCAGATAATCAAGTTTAGATTTTAAAAAGGTCATATTTTAAAAGTGGTGTGCGTCTTTTGATCTATGAGGTGAAACAAATCACCAATTGTGATTTGTAATGTTAGTATTTTTTTTTGCGCAAATTACACCATTATTGATAAATGTCCCACTTTGTATACATAATAGAGAACACTAAGGGGCACATTTATTAAGACCAACATTTTAGACGCCGGTCTTAATAAAGCCCCATAGCCAGCTTCTAAATGTAAGAGAGTTTCCAAGCTGTCTTACATTTAGACCATTTTCTATGCCTAAAACATGCCGGCCTATCCCCTTCCCCGCCTGTGCCACGCCTACAATCTTAGACCTGGCGTGAGCAGGAAGAAGTCGCAGATAGCGGCACAACTAACCATTGCGCTACTATCTGCGCCTGAAATATGCTTATTTTAGGCGTTTTTCAGAATAGTAAATGACCCCCTAACTGCATATATCAGTGTGCAGTGAAACAAAGGACCAGAACACCAATTACATACAACAAAGTATCAGAAAACCAAAACATATCGGTAGACAGTGTAATAAAGTAGCAGAACACCAATTATCTCAGTATACAGTGTAACAAAGTATCAGAACACTATATATCAGTGTACAGTGTAACAAAGTATCAAAACAGCCATTATATACAACAAAGTATCAGAACAACAATTATATATCAGTAGACAGTGTAACAAAGTATAAGACACTAATTTATATATCAGTGTACAGTGTATCAAAATATCAGAACATACTATATATTTGCATACAATGTAATAGAGTATCAGAACAACAATTATATATCTATACAGTTTAAAAGTATCAAAGCACTAATTACATATTCGTGAACAGTATAACAAAGTATCAGAACACTATATATCAGTATACAGTATAACTATCTATTAGAAGACTAACATTATATATCATTGTACAGTGAAACAAAGGATAAGAACACTAAATCTATAAGTGTATATTGTAACACACTATCAGAACACCAATGGTATGTCAGTAAACAGTGTAACAAAGTATAAGAACATTAATTAGCAGCATGGTGGCTCAGTGGTTAGCACTGGTGCCTTGCAGCGCTGGGGTCCTAGGTTTGATTCTGACCAAAGACAGCATCTGCGTGGAGTTTGTATGTTCTCCCCGTGTTTGTGCGGTTTTCCACCGGGTATTCCGGTTTCCTCCCACACTCCAAAGACATACTGATGGGGACCTTAGAGTGTGAGCCCCATTGGGGACAGTTGGATGCTAATGTCTGTAAAGTGCTGTGTAATATAGTAGCGCTATATAAGTGCATAAAATAAATTTTATATATCAGTGTAGTGTAACAAAGTATCAGAACACTAATTGTATATATTAGTGTAAAGGGTCACAAAGTATCAGAGCATCAATTACATATCTGTAAAGTGTAATAAAGTTTCAGAACACTATTGATTAGTATACAGTATAACAAGGTATTAGAACACTAATGGTGTGTGTATATATATATATATATATATATATAATTGTACAATGTAACAAAGGATCAGAACACGAATTGTGTATTAGTGAACTGTATAACAAAGTATAAGACTATATATACAGTTGTACAGTGAAACAAAGCATCAGAACATTAACTATAAATCAGTGTACAGCTTTACAAAGTATCAGAACACTACCTGTATTAGGCCCCCTTCACACGAGCGAGTTTTCCGCGAGGGTGCAATCCGTGATGTGAACGCATAGCACCCGCACTGAATCCTGACCCATTAATTTCAATGTGTCTATGTACATGAGTGTTTTTTTTCACGCAGCCCTGGCCCCATAGAAGTGAATGGGGCCTCAGTGAAAAACGCATTGCATCCGCAATGCGTTTTTCACTGATGGTTGCTTTAGAAATGTTGTTTGTAAACCTTCAGTTTTTTTATCACACGCGTGAAAAATGCATCAAAACGCATTGCACCCACGTGGAATAAACTGAACTGAATGCAATCGCAGACAAAACTGACTGAACTTGCTTGCAAAATGGTGCGAGTTTCACTGAACGCACCCTAAACGCATCCGGACCTAATCCGCCACGCTCGTGTGAAAGAGGCCGAAATCAGTCTACAGTGTAACAAAATATCAGACATTTATATATCCGTGTATAAAGCAAACATTTTATATATCTGTGTACAGAGTGACAAAGCATCAGACATGTACAGTACAGACCATAGTTTGGACACACCTTCTCATTCAAAGAGTTTTCTTTATTTTCATGACTATGAAAATTGTAGATTCACACTGAAGGCATCAAAACTATGAATTAACACATGTGGAATTATATACATAACAAACAAGTGTGAAACAACTGAAAATATGTCATATTCTAGGTTCTTCAAAGTAGCCACCTTTTGCTTTGATTACTGCTTTGCACACTCTTGGCATTCTCTTGATGAGCTTCAAGAGGTAGTCCCCTGAAATGGTTTTCACTTCACAGGTGTGCCCTGTCAGGTTTAATAAGTGGGATTTCTTGCCTTATAAATGGGGTTGGGACCATCAGTGGCGTTGAGGAGAAGTCAGGTGGATACACAGCTGATAGTCCTACTGAATAGACTGTTAGAATTTGTATTATGGCAAGAAAAAAGCAGCTAAGTAAAGAAAAACGAGTGGCCATCATTACTTTAAGAAATGAAGGTCAGTCAGTCAGCCGAAAAATTGGGAAAACTTTGAAAGTAAGGGCTATTTGACCATGAAGGAGAGTGATGGGGTGCTGCGCCAGATGACCTGGCCTCCACAGTCACCGGACCTGAACCCAATCGAGATGGTTTGGGGTGAGCTGGACTGCAGAGTGAAGGCAAAAGGGCCAACAAGTGCTAAGCATCTCTGGGAACTCCTTCAAGACTGTTGGAAGACCATTTCAGGGGACTACCTCTTGAAGCTCATCAAGAGAATGCCAAGAGTGTGCAAAGCAGTAATCAAAGCAAAAGGTGGCTACTTTGAAGAACCTAGAATATGACATATTTTCAGTTGTTTCACACTTGTTTGTTATGTATATAATTTCCCATGTGTTAATTCATAGTTTTGATGCCTTCATAGTCATGAAAATAAAGAAAAATCTTTGAATGAGAAGGTGTGTCCAAACTTTTGATCTGTACTGTGTATATCAGTGTACAGTGTAATAAAGTATCAGAACACTACTTTTATATATCCGTGTACAGTGTAACCAAGTATCAGAATCAGTGGCGTACATAGATAAGTAAGGGCCCCATAGCAAGGATCAAACCAGCCCCCCCCCCCCCCCCCCCCCCACAGGACAGAAGGGTTTGTGCCTAAACCCCTTTTAATGACCCTTGGGCCATTTTTTCCACTGCCTCATTTGCTAAAAGTTGTTTCGTTAGAGGGTAGAGTCCAGACCAAGTTTTCACCCCTAGTAGAAGAGGAGATGATCCCTACTAAAACTGGGCCCCCTCTTGACCTGGTTCCCATAGCAGTCCCCTGGTCTGCCGATATGGTAGGAACGCCCCTGATCAGAATGCTACCTGTATTTCTAATTGTACAGTGTAACAAAGTATTAGAACACTACCTTAAATTTGTGTACAGTGTAACAAAGTATCAAACATGTATCTATCAGTGTACAGTGTAACCAAGTATTACAATACTACCTGTATAAATCAGTGTACAGTGTAATAAAGTATCAAACATGTATATAACTGTGTACAGTGTAACAATGTATCAAAACACTACTTGTATATATCAGTGTAAAGTGAAACAAAGTATCAGAATTGTTTATATCATTGTAAAGTGTAATAAAGTAACAGAGAACTCAAATTGTATATAACACTGTGCAGCGTAACAAAGTGTCAGAGAACACAAACTATATATATCAGTGTAACCAAGCATCACCATATGCTAGCAGTAACATGCAGAGCAGAGAGGGGTGTGATCTATGGCTTCCTAACTGGTGTGGACATCCTGGGAGTTGTAGTATGTTACCTGACTCTACATCCACTAACCTTTTGTAGTGACCATAAGATTTGCAGTGTCCCAATATGTTCCATGCAGTTTGATATCTAGGACATGAGATGTATCACCAGCATTACATTTGTCACTCTACTTCCCTGCATGCTCAGACCTCATGGGTGAGTAACAACAATCTGCTCAGACAGTAATCACAATTGCACTTGCCTCCATGACTTTGTGTGTACCAGGCAGATATGATTAGGCTGCATTTCTGAATTGTCCATTTTTCATTGGAAGGGAGGGGGTTTCTCCTTGGTGGACCTTTGGCAGGGTTTTGGGAGATGGGAAAAGCAGTGGGCTGTGAAATCAGACATTCCTGTCCAATGGAGCTGAGATTATAGCGGGGGCATTGCTAGGTTAAAACATTTGGGGCCTGGGCCCCGGATGTTTTGTCCCAGGCCCCGAATGTACTGCCTGCCAGATAGATACTACTGTATTGCCGTCCTGAGGATGGCAATACAATTGAATCTAATGCACTGCAAGAGCTGAAGGACCTGTAATGACATCACAGTCCATGTGATCAATGCTAAAGGCAGTGGTTGAGAAGGACCTGCGATGATGTCACCAGTGCAGGAGAGGATGGTGCTGAGCAGTGAAGTGGAGAAGTCCTGGGGGAAAAGCTGTGGTGAGCTACATGAGGAGAGGTAAGTGAAGGGATGGATTCCCAGTGTGAGAGGCAGAGTAATGCTGGGAGCGATGTTATTTATATGGGACTCTGTGTTAGAGGTGGCTGGGGAAGGAATGATGTTATTTATATGGCACTGAATGTTGGAGGGGGCTGAGGGAGGGATGTTATTTACATGGGACTATGTGTTGGAGGTGGCTGGGGAAGGGATGATATTTATATGGGACGGAATGTTGGAGGGGGCCGAGGGAGGGATGTTGAAGGTGGCTCTGGGAGGGAGTTGTTATTTACATCGGACTGTATGTTGATGGCGGCTGGGAGAGGGAGTGATGTTTCTTACATGGGACTGAATGTTGAGGGGGTGATGTTGTTTACATGGGGTTGCATGTTAGAGGTGGCTGTGGAGGGGGTGATACTTTTTACATGAGACTGTATGTTGAAGGCGGCTGGGGAGGGGGTGCTGTTATTTACATGGGACTGTATATTGGAGGGCTGAAGGGAGACAAGTGATGTTATTTACATGGGACTATTTAGGAGGTGGCTGTAGATAGGGATGTTATTTACATGGGACTGTATATTGGAGGGGGCTGGAGAGATGGTGTGATGTTATTTACATGGGACTCTACGGTGAAGGGAGAGAAATAGTGTTATTTATATGGGACTGTATGGTGGAGGGAGTAATATAACTACAGGGGACTTTAAAAATAATGGGGGCACTGCAGGGGGCATTCTAAATACTGGGGGCACTTCAGGGTGAGCATTATAACAGTAGGGGCAATATAAATACTGGGGGCACTGTAGGGGCATTTTAAATACAGGGGACATTAGGCTTTCTTATTACTACTGGGGGTGCTATAGGAGGGACTTATAGACAGGGTCGGCGCTTCCAATAAGGCAAGGGGGGCAATTGCCCCCGGGCCCCCCGCAACTAACTATATTTTCGTGGGGGCAGCGGCGGACAGTCACACGGAGATGAGCGCTTCCATTGTCGAAGCGCTCATCTCAATAGTCATCTGTATCGCCGTCCTAAGGACCGCGATACAGATGGCTGTGCAGCAGGGCAGGGGAGGGAGAGGCGTGTCCCTCCCCTGTTCCTCTGATAGGCTGCCGGCACTATAGGGGCATCTACTGAGGCCACAAAGAACGGTTATTTTATATGGGGGCTCTGCATAGGGGCATTTTATACTGGGTACTATGGGGAAGGGGAGAGGAGTACTATGGGGTCATCTACGGGGGCACTGAGAAGGGGTATTTTATACTTACAAATTATGGGGGACACTGAGGGCATCTACTGGGGCACTATATATGGGGCATTTTATACTGGTACATTATGGGGGGGGCAATAGGATGGAGGGGGGAGAGGAGAACTCTGGGGGCATTTACTGGGGGCACTATATAGGGGTATTTTATACTGGCACATTATGGGGCACTATGGGGACATTAGCTCAACTGGGGGCATTACAAGGGGGTATTTTTTGCACTGTCTATTATAAGGAGAATTATTTCTGCTGGGGGGGGCATTATGGTGGGCTTTATTACTCCCCCATGGTACGAGCCCCCTAGTAGCAGCACCAGCCTCTCCCTGCTCTGCTATCCCTCTGCCCCTTCTCCAAATCCTTATTATGAAATCTTTCTCATTAGGATAAAATGCAACATCAGCTCCACCGAGCCCCCCAGCCAAAGTGTTGAAGTGGTGTCCGAGATCCCCAAGGGCCAAGCCAAGTAACTGTAAGTTTTCATGTGAAATATGTTTATATATGTTATACACATATAGCATACACTGTGCCCCACAATATACAGTTTCTTCTGTAAAAGTCATCAAGTGTCATGGGGGGGAAGGGGGCCTTATTGTTTTTCGCCCCAGGGCCCCATTTCACCAAGAACCGGCCCTGCTTATAGATCCACCTTATTTTTACTGATAGCACTATGGGGGGGCCCTTATTACTACTGAAAGGTCTGTAGAGCTTTTTTTTTTTTTTTTTACCACTAGGGGAACAATAGGGATCCTTATTATTACTGGGGGCTATGTGAGGGTATTATTAATACTGGAGAACTCTTCTACTAATGGAGACACACTTGGAGAGCATTATCACTAATGAGTGTATACTAGAAGGGAATTACTATTGGTGGGACCTTGAGGAGCACTATTACTATGGGGGGGGGGGGACTATCTGTATGGTACTGATATTTCTTCAGGATAGTATTTGGGGGTATTGGGGAGCACAGCGAGCAGCAGGATAACACTGTTGGGACTCCAGGTTGGGGGATGATGATAGAAAAGTGAGGAAGCTAAGATGTCTGTGTGTCACACTCTGCAGAGACGAGGCACAGCTGAAAGAAGTTGTCTGGACCGAATGGAGAAGAAAAAATCTACATCCGAGGAGACATCACCTGGGAGGCCCTGGATGTGAGAGGTACGTGCTGCTTTATAGCAAGTACAGTAAAATGCGTTGTGCAGGAGGAGGGTTGACTTAGAGAATTGGGCCATATTCATTGGGGCTTGGGCCCCGGATCTTTTGAGACCCTAGCAACGCCCCTGGATTATAGCATTGTTCTCTAGTAAAGGGGCTGCTTTTCTCTTCTCTATCCCCCTCCTCATCTACAGGGACCTGATTGTGCAGTTAATCAGCAAAAAAAGCATTTGATGTAAAGCAGGGCGTAAATTCAGAAAGGCCACGGGGGATTCAAAGGGGAGATTTTTTCTGTCAGAAATGTTATTCTGGTTTCAAAATGGTAGCCATTTAAAGATGTTATGCTCAGTGGAAAAAATTGTTTTACCCAGATATACAATATCTCACAAAAGTGAGTACACCCCTCATATTTTATAAATATACATATTTTATGATATCTTTTCATGGGATAACACAAAAGATATGACACTTTGATACAATGTAAAACCGTCTGTGTACAGCTTATATAACAGTGTAAATTTGGTGTGCCCTCAAAATAACTCAACACACAGCCATTAATGTCTAAACCACTGATAAGTGAGTGCACCCCTAAGTGAAATTGTGACCAATTAGCCATTTTCTCTCCCCAATGAAATGTGACTCGTCAGTGTTACAAGGTCTCAGGTGTGAATGGGTGTGAGCAGATTGGTTACTGGAAGTTCAACATGGCACCTCATGGCAAAGAACTCTCTGAGGATCTTAAAAAAAGAATTGTTGCTCTACATAAAGATGGCCGAGGCGATAAGAAAATTGTCAACACCCTGAACCTTAGCTGCAGCACGGTGACCAAGACCATACAGCGGTTTAAAAAGACAGGTTTCACTCAGAACAGGCCTAGCTATGGTCGACCAAAGAACTATAGTGCACCCGATCCGCGTCATATCCAGAGGTTGTCTTTTCAAAATAGATGTATGAATGCAGTCAGCATTGCTGCAGAGGTTTAAAGGGTGGGGGGTCAGCCTGTCAGTGCTCAGAACATAAGCTGCACACTGCATCAAATTGGTCTGCATGGCTGTGGCCCCAGAAGGAAGCCTCTTCTAAAGACGATGCACAAGAAAGCCTGCAAACAGTTTTCTGAATACAAGCAGACTAGGGACATGGATTACTAGAACTATGTCCTGTGGTCTGATGAGACCAAGATAAACCTATTTGTTTCATTTGGTGTCAAGCCTGTTTGGTGGCAACCAGGTGAGGAGTACAAAGACAAGTGTGTCTTGCCTACAGTCAAGCGTGGTGGTGTGAGTGTCATGGTTTGGGGATGCATGAGTGCTGCCGGCTGTGGGGAGCTACAGTTCATTAAGGGAACCATGAATGCCAACATGTACTGTGACATACTGAAGCGGAGCATGATCTCCTTCCTTCAGAAACTGGGCTGCAGGGCAGTATTCCAACATGATAATGACCCCAAATCACACCTCTCAGACGACCACTACCTTGCTAAAGAAACTGAAGGTAAAGGTGCTGGACTGGCCAAGCATGTCTCCAGACCTAAACCCTATTGAGAATCTGTGGGGCCTCCTCAAATGGAAGGTGGAGGAGCGCAAGGTCTCTAACATTCACCAGCTCAGTGATGTCTTCATGGAGGAGTGGAATATGGTTCCAGTGGTAACCTGTGAAGCTCTAGTGAACTCCATGCCCAAGAGAGTTAAGGCAGTGCTGGAAATTGACACTTTGGGTACAATTTGGCCATTTTCACTTAGGGGTGTACTCACTTTTGTTGCCAGCGGTTTAGACATTAATTGCTGGGTGTTGAGATATTTTGAGTGCACACCAAATTTACACTGTTATACAAACTGTACACTGACTACTTTACATTGTATCAAAGTGTCATATCTTCAGTGTTGTCCCATGAAAAGATAAAATATTTACAAAAACGTAAGGGCTGTACTCACTTTTAGGAGATACTATATATATATATATATATATATATATATATATATATATATATATATATATATATATTCACACACATACACACACACATGAACACATGTTACAGATATAAATGGTAATGGCAATGCTAGTTATATATGAGAAAGGCTCTACCCTGTGATCTGCTCTAAGCAGCACATATTGTACTTGTTCGGAGTATCAGAGGACTCTTACCTTTGGAAGACAGAGGAGTGTCACTGGTAAGCCGATTAACCCTTAGAAGCTTGGCTGGCTGTGCAATCAGCACACTGGTAAAGTAGGAAGGGAGCTGATGTTCTTGTTTCTGCATCCCTCTTGCATTGTGAGCTGCTTCTCCCCTTCTCTCCTGCCTCATGTGTGTGTAGAGGAGTAGGAGGAGGGGAGATCCGGGTTAAATTGGGGGTCTCTGTGAAATAATCTGCAGGGATAACATTAGAGATAATTCAAGTGGTTTTGCCAGATCTTGTTTTCTCCAGTGTAACCGCCCATATGGCGTCACAGAAGGCGGGGCCCCAAGTGTTTTTCCTTAAACTCTATCTCCCAGTACAAGGCCTTCATGCAAAGTCCCTTTAACTCATCGATGTCCATTGGTCACGCTCATACAGTCCAGTGCTACACTTAGAAAACCCCACACTATTTCTAAGGTACTAGTGGTGTTTTAGCTGGTGTCAGAGGAGCTGCTTATTTAGTGGCAGTTCTATAGTTTTGTTAATGCCTAATAAATGTTTTAGTCATTCTCACCATTACCTCCTATGTGCAGAGCCATACAATTAGGGGGCTGTTCTCTCAGACATTTCCTACTGGAAACAAAGCTCCCTGAATATGTGATCAACATGTGCTTGGTGTAAACTCTGCTATATATAGTTATACAATAAACAACTGACTTGGAAGTAGAGGCAGCACTTTATTAGTGAAATTATGTTTTACATGTAAACACCATTATGAGCGGAGGTTTGAAAAACTAATTGTATTATTATTTAATATTATTAACAGAAATTAGCTGGGCAGTAATACATTATGATATGTATAATACAACTAATAAACTAAAAGGGAGGGGTTCGGAAACAGCCTGCAGAATTGTTATGTTAGCAAACAAATGACATACAATGCAATGTTTCTGTCTATCTTTTTGTCTGTCTGTCTAATATCTATTATGTCTATTATCTACACATAGACATTTTTCACTTAAGGCACAATAAATACTGTGTAACTGTGTAATATTTTAATTGTGCAGATCTATGTATTGTTAGACAAGTGTGTCAATATGTTAAGAAAACTGAATTAGGTTTTCCACAAGGTTACAAAAGGGCATGTGAGTGAAGTCCATTGATAAGCTATTTAAGATCTTTCTCAGAATGTTTGGAATTTCTTTCCTTCTTTTAATCAGGATATTGTACTCTGTGCTCTGCTAACCCTCCTGTCCAATCTCACCAAGACCTTATTGATACACAATGGATAAGAGCAACATCAGAGACTTAGTGGAACTTATATACATTGTACTTGATTGCAATAAAGCAAATAGTTGCATCAGGTATTTGTCAGATTTTCTTCACAATCTGAAAAGAAACTTCTGAAATATCTAAAATGTGATATCCTTTCTTAGTTAAAGGCTGCTGAGCAGGAGAGGGTTAATCAGTCTCTGGGAACATTGATCAATATTGATGGCTGTGGAAGTTTAAATGGATTTGTTGTTTGTGGGAGGTGGGGGATCTCTGCTTTTTTTTCCCTTCTACTTTGAATTCTCCCTCTCCCCCTCCTAGCTGGGAGCTTGGTCCTAATTGCATGCATGCCATTCCTTCTGGGTGGGTGGTATCACCTTTTAATTCTGGTCCTTTCCACAGGGAAGGCCTGTAAAAAAAAATCTCTTTCATGTCTCCCGAAAAAAAAATATCTCAGGACTTGTCAGTGTGCTATAAAATGAATGCAATATAAGGACAAGTGAAGGTAAAGGAGTTTTGAACTGTATCTGTAAAGTCTATCCCATAGGTGCAAAGGGTAGAGTGTTGTTTAATACAAATATTTAGGAAGTGTGAAAAAATATTTGTTTACAGATTCCACAGCCCAGCAGATTTCCTCATTTCCTTTATGTGTAGAAATGGGGTGTTCTTAACGGGTGTCTGATTAGGTCGCTTAGTGAGCTAGTTAAATGAATTTACCACAAAGGAGAATTTTAAGTGCTTTCAAATGTGTTTAAACACAATTGTTCTCAGGACTGTTAGAAATGCTTCCAGTTTGCAGCAAAGTCATTAGTTTTATTTCTAATGTTTATTTCCATTTAAAATGAAATCATGTTGTCCCCTGCTTAAAGGGCAAACTATTCTGTAAGGGGCAAGAAATGCCAGTTGTTTTTATTTTTGTGTCATATTTTTTTTTTTATAAACAGTAGTTAACATTTATTTTGAAGGTTTCTAATTTACTACAGAAGTCAGTTAGTTTAGTCCCCCTGAACATGACAGTACCAAACTCTTCTTTATAGTTGTCTATGACTTAGCAAGGTTATTTAAGGTCACCATATTCCGACTGTACAGAAACCGCTGACGCTTTTATAGGCGTCAAACAGGTTTGTGCAGATGGTCATAAAAGGCAGAAATGGTAAAATTTGCATGAAACCAAAAATAATGTCCTGTTTATGAATAGGAAGAACTGTCAGAGTAGACAACAGCACTCTATGGCCCCACACCTTATTCAACTCAGGAATTTCCCATCCAAGATAAAAAGGGTTAATCAGCTCCTATTCCCATGATTCCAAGCATTCCAGCATTACCTAGCTAAACCCATGCAGCAAGCTTCTGCAGATCTCCACATACACAGGGGATTCCTGTGCCATAATGTACAATCCTAACCACGCGAGATGCCCGGGGGGCTTTCAGTCACTCCAGGGTCCTTCCCACCTATGTGGACTGTTTACATGGCATCTGGCTGTCATTTGTAATAAATATATGGTGCAGGTCAGCAGAGAGTTGTCCCCACAGGTCACACATACATTACAGCAGGTATATCTGTCATCAATCATTCATAGGTGGTTTTTAGAGACTTCTGGATAGCTAAGGGCTTGGCACTGTGGTGAATGGGTTGGTACAAAGGACAAGAGGCCAATGCAGCAGTGTCAGTGCTCACTCACAAGGGTCCGATGTGCACTGCGATCCCCTCCCTGTCCCAGGCCGCTTCCTACTCATGAGGGCTTCTTTTAACAAGTTTATGCAACGACAGGATGGAAGCTCTCCCGAGGCTATCCCCTCCCCCTGCTCAGCCCGACCTGATTCACTGCATTCCACAGCCCTCCCCCCGCCTGCACCCCGCACACACTACACACATACATGCTATACACAGCACAGAGCCTGCGGTACAGATACACATATATAGTAGGACTGATCCAGACACACCCTCCTGTCCAGCAGCCTTCATCTCATCTCTACAAATAACTGTCATGGCTGAGCCCCTTCCAGACCAAGACCTGGACGCTGTGGCTCCTGTACAATCATTGTACTGTTATTTATGCTTTCAGTACTTACATCGTGCAAAAGGGATCACAATAATGAACACGTGTAAATACCGAAAGCACCAAAAACGTCATTCGCTCCAAGAATTGCAATACAAATAATACTTACAAGTGCCGCTTGGTACCAATTTCTTGTTAGAGAGGTAGACAGCCACTGGTGTGACCCACAAGGCAGTCTCAACCCTGTATATAGTGGAGACATAGGTATAGGCCATGCCCACACACTTGCATCCATGCTACTACGTCAGGACAAAGCCATGAGGCCTACGCAGGGTGCCAGACGGAATAATACTCTAGCAGGGCCTCATTTTCTAAATGATTCTATGAAGCCACTACCAGCTAGTGTGCCCTAATGCCAGCCTTTCAGAAAGGACAGACCACCATTCCAGGGAATTGCATTTAGCTTAACATGACTGTGCCCTGCCACTAAACAAGGGCAAATCTGCTTTTTTATGGCAATGAAAAACTAAAATAAAACAGGCCTCATAATAATAACCAGCCTACGGCCTAGAAAAGCTAATGTGGGGGAAGGGGGAAAAAATTCTGTAAAGCAGAGTCCATTTCACAGCAACCAGTACAGCACAATTACCCAGTCCGGATAGCCATTGCCTTTTTAAATGTATTCCATTGAAATAAATGAAATAAATAATAATAATAATCATAACATGCATAAAAAGTAAATCTAAACCTGGCATATGTGGGAATGTGTGCCCTCATCTTTAAATACGACATAAAGATTTTGCAATAAATATAGCAATCTATCTATGAAAGTAATACCAGTATATGCTGTTCATGATTCAGGAGGAGAAATAAACAGCGTCGACATACAATGGAGCGATAAATGCTCTGCACAGTCCATACACACCCCTCCCTCTGGCAACAAGGGGTTAAGAAAGGATTCTCTGGCTGTAAGTGTTCCTTTTTTATGCAGGTTGAAGTCAAACAAAAACATACAGAAACCAAGAGTCAGCCTGCAGCACACAGTGGGGCGATGGCCGCCATGAAGGTGGTAATGTCACACTCACACTATTCTCTAATCACCAATTTAGAAGAAGAAGAAGAATAATGCACAGGCAAAGATGGGAGATGTACTGGAATGAAATGCTTTGACAATACTATTGCACTGCTTCATTAAAAAACACAGTAGTGCAACACTGTCAGAGCATCTCTCACCAGTTTACAGGGTCACTCCTGTGTATATCCACTGGATACAGCAGCACAATGCATTACTGATGGGGGTGGGTGGTAAACCAAAAAAATAAAGCTACAATATTTCTAGGAACATTGCAATATTCCGCTCTGGAAAAGACATAGCTGCAGAACTCGAGGCAGCAGGGGCTATGGGTCTGTACACATAAATAAATCTAAAAAAATATATAAAAATATAATATATATATGTGTGTGTGTGTGTCTGTGTATGTGTATATATATATATATCTCTATCTCTATCAGATAAATATTAATTAGAAAGAACATAGTATATTAATACTAATAAATTATAGATAGAATATTGCTACTTTCCAAAATGCTTGTTAGCTATTGTACCACAGTCACATGTAACAGGGGGCAATACAGCATCTGAATATAAATCATGGTAAAAAGTATGTATATATAAAAAAATAATAATGATGAAGAGAAAAGTAATGTAAGCCAGAGGATAATAAGGAAATACCGGTCATGAAACCTTCAAAAAAGTACCATTCAATGTGGCACTTCGGGCTATGAAAATATAGCAGCGCTTGTTCAGGCATTTGGCCGACAAGATCGAATGTCCAGCTCTAAAACAGACCTAAAAATGTGCCCCTATTGGCACTGACTGCAGGCAAGCGATGAGGCCCTGCCAACCGATGCCCTTTTAATATTGCACTGCTAATTACACTTTCCAGTAGTACAACAGAAAAAGGGCCGCGGATGACAGTAAAGTTATTGAACTTATGTCCGAATCAGCAGCCAGCTCAGTCAGCACATAGTCCAGGGCCTGAGATCTATAAAGGCACATCGTCCATAAGCATCGGTACAGTAATATTATATAACACAGAGGCTAATTATGTCAGTGAGATATTGTGTAACCTCTACAAATTATCATAAAGCTGTAATGCAAAACTTGGGCAGTGTAAATGCGAATTCAGGAAAGTAAAGGGCATGCCTGTGCCACAGGGCAGAGAACGTGTCCTGGAGAGTTCAGCCCGTACATTTCTAATGATAACATTCTGCACCAATGATGGGGGGGATGGAGGCGATGTGGGTGTGGGAGCATGTACATAAGAAAAAACATAGAACAGGCTGCCACAAATACCCGGAGCGATCGGTATCGGTGCACACACATGACAGAGCTGAAGATCAGCGGCAGGGAGCACATTCAGTTCACCATTGCCAACCACCTGGGCATCTCCTGATACCCGAGCAGTCCGTGCAGCAGCCTGGAGGCCCCTCTTGAGTGTCTCCTTCCCTCCCAGCCATAAGAGGGGACGCTGCCCCCCTCAAGGCACTAATTGCTGCTGCAGCCCTCACTACTCCCCTAAGCTCCCGCCATTTCCGCCCATAACTCCCAGATGCTACTCACCAGTCCAGAGCCCCAAATTCATGAATGGTACCTGGCCACAAGAAGCACCTCCTCCTGGAAAAAGTTGACCAAAGAGGCTGGCAAGGACCCTAGGGGCTACCCATGCTCCAGAAGGATCCCCCAGGGCTACATAGCTCGGCCTCTAGCTAGCCGCTGTGCCTCCCCAGAGACATGAGACGTTTCTCCTCCCGGTATAAACCTCATGGCTTCCCAGCTCCATCCTCCAACTTTGACTACTTGACATTCAGCTCCTGCTTGGACAGATCCTGATTTGCATAGCCTTGCTCTCATTGGTCATTGCTTGCGCTAGTCTTTGCCACCTGAGACCCTATTGGATGGTGCATAAGGATATTTAAAAATATTATCCGTCCTGTGATTGGTGGAAGTGACACCACGTCACCGCACGCTCTTTATTTTAACAATGAATGCACAAACACATTCTTCCATTCACAAATTTTTTTTTGTTTGCCCGCCTTTTTTTCCCAACTAGATTTTCATTGATTTTGATGCCAGCAGAGGGGTCCTAGAGAGTAAACCCATCCAAGAGGGAGGACACATGCACATGGGGAAACACAGCTCTCACCCAAGAAAACAAGGAGGGGGAGGGGGACGTGTTCAGGGGATCATGACCACAGTAGAACACCTCAGAAGCCCCTAGCCTAAAACGGAAAGGACAGGGAGACGGTGGTGATGCTTCATGTGGAAACTGTCACTGACAGAACATGGGGGCATTTCAGGATATTTACAAGGTAAAGGACAAGGCCAAGACACTTTCTATATATTTTAAAGAACACTAACTGTATATATCAGTGTGCAGTGTAACAAAGGATGAGAACACCACTTATATATATCAGTAGACAGTGTAACAAGGGATCAGAACACTGTATATCAGTGTACAGTGAAACAAAGTATCAGAACACCAATGATATCAGTATACAGTGTAACAAAGCTTTAGAACTATATATAATCAGTACACAGTGTAACAAAGTATCAGAACACCAATTATATATCAATATACAGTGTAACAAAGTATCAGAACACCAATGATATCAGTATATAGTGTAACAAAGCATGATATATATATATTTCAGTACACAGTGTAACAAAGTGTAAGAACACCAATTAGATATCAGTATACAGTGAAACAAAATATCAAAACACTATGTATACATCAGTTCCCAGTATAACAAAGTATAAGAACACTATATATCAGTATACAGTGTAACCATGTGTTAGACTAACTGTAAACAAGGATAAGAACAGTAAACATATAAGTGTGCATTGTTACACAGTATCAGAACACCAATTATATATCAGCATACAGTGTAACAAAGTATAAGAACACCAATTATATATCAGCATACAGTGTAACAAAGTATAAGAACACCAATTATATATCAGCATACAGTGTAACAAAGTATAGAAACACCAATTATATATCAGTATACAGTGTAACAAAGTACAAAAACACCAATTATATATCAGTATACAGTGTAACAAAGTATCAAAGCACTAATTATATATCAGCATACAGTGTAACAAAGTATAAGAACACCAATTATATATCAGCATACAGTGTAACAAAGTATAAAAACACCAATTATATATCAGTATACAGTGTAACAAAGTACAAAAACACCAATTATATATCAGTATACAGTGTAACAAAGTATCAAAGCACTAATTATATATCAGTGTACAGTGAAACAAAGTATCAGAACACCAATTATATATCAGTGTACAGTGTAGCAAAGGATCTGAACGCCAATTATATATTAATATATAGTGTAACAAAGTATTAAAGCACCAATTCGATATCAGTATACAGTGTAATAAAGTATCAGAACACCAATTATATAGCTATACAGTGTAACAAAGTATCAAAGCACTAATTACATATTCGTAAACAGTATAACAAAGTATCAGAACACTATATATCAGTATACAGTGTAACTGTGTATTAGCAGAGTGAAATAAAGAATAAGAACACTAAATATATGTGTACATTGTAGCACAGTATCAGAACACCAATTATATATCAGTGTAACAAAATATAAAAGCACTAATTATATATCAGTGTAGTGTCACAAAGTATCAGAACACCAATTCATCAATGACATATCAGTGTACAGTGTAAAAGTATCAGAACACTATATATCAGTATACAGTATAACACTAGAACACTGTATATATAATTGCACAATGTAACAAAGGATCAGAACACTAATTATATATCAGTGTACACTGTAATAAAGTATCAGAGCGCCAATTATATATCTGTATTCAATGTAACAAAGTATCAGAACACTAATATATCAGTGTACAATGTAACAAATGCTCAGAACTCTAATTATATATTAGTGAACAGTATAACAAAGTATCAGAACCAACTAAATATATCTGTGTACAGTGCAACAAAGTATCAAAACACTAATGATATCTCAATGTACAGTGTAACAAAGTATCAGATTTGTATATATCATTGTACATTGTAACCAACTATCAGAATGCTAACTGTAAATATTAGTGTACAGGGTAAGTATCAGAACACTATTTATAACTTTGTGTGTATACATAATAGTAAAGTGTAACAAAGTATCAGAGCATTAATATAAGGAAGTATCCGAACACTAAATGCATATATCTGTCTACAATGTAACAAAGTATCAAAACAACATTTACAATTACATTTCTGTATACAGTGTATCAAAGCACAAATTACATATTTGTGAACAGTATAATAAAGTATCAGAACACTAATTATATATCAGTGTACAATGTAACAAAGTACAAGAACACATTATATATTAGTATACAGTGTAACCATGCATTAGAAGACTAATGTATATAAAATTGTACAGTGAAACAAAGGATAAGAACACAAAATATGGAATTGTACATTGTAACACAGTATCAGAACACCAAATATATATCAGTGTACAGTGTGACAAAGTACAAGAACACATTATATGTTATTATACAGTGTAGCAAAGTATGAGAACACTATATATCAGTGTACAGTGTAACAAAGTATGAGAACATTTATTATATATTAATGTAGTGTAACAAAGTATCAGAACACTAACTATATATATCAGTGTGCAATGTCACAAAGTATCAGACCACCAATTAATCAATGACCTATCAGTGTACAGTGTAAGAAAGTATCAGATCACTATATATCAGTATACAGTATAACACTAGAACACTAACAGTATATATATAATTGGACAATGTAACAAAGTATCAGAGCACTATGTATTTGTGAACAGTATAACAAAGTATCAGAATGCCAACTGTATATATTTGTGTACATTGCAACAGTATCAGAACATCATTGATATAGCAATGTACAGTGTAACAAAGAATCAGACTTGTATGTATTATTGTACAGTGTAACCAAGTATCAGAATGCTAACTGTATATATTAGTGTACAGGGTAAGTATCAGAACACTATAACTCTGTGTGTATACATAATAAAGTGTAACAAAGCATCAGAGCATTAATATCAGAAAGTATCAGAACACTAACTGTATATATCTGTGTGCATGGTAACAAAGTATCAACCAATCAGAACACTAACTGTATATATAAAAGTAGAATGTAACAGAGTATCAGGACATTAATGTATCACTGTACAGTGTAACAAAGTATCAGAACACATTATGTATCATTGTATAGTATAAAAAGTATCAGAACACTACATACATCACTGCACAGTGAAACAAAGCATCAGGGCACTAAATGTATCAGTGTGCAGTTTAACAAAGTATCAGACATGTATATATCCGTGTATAGAGTAACAAAGTGTCAAACATTTTATATGTGTGCAGAGTAACAAAGCACCAGACATGTATATATCAGTGTACAGTGTAATAAAGTATCAGAACACTACTTTTATATATCAGTGTACAGTGTAACCAAGTATCAGAATGCTACCTGTATTTATAATTGTACAGTGTAACAAAGTATTAGAACGCTACCTTTATAAATTAGTGTACAGTGTAACAATGTATCAGGCATGAATATGTCCCTGTACAGTATAACAAAGTATCAAACATGTATCCATCTCTGTACAGTGTGACCAAATATTAGAATACTACCTGTATAAATCAATGTACAGTGAAACAAAGTATCAGATTTGTATATAGCATTGTAGTGTAACAAAGTATCAGAAAAATCCATTTGCATGCAACACTGTGCAGTCTAACTGTCAGAGAACACAAACTATATATATCAGTGTAACCAAGCATCACCATATGCTAGCAGTAACATGGAGAGCAGAGAGGGGTGTGATCTATGGCTTCCTAACTGGTGTGGACATCCTGGGAGTTGTAGTATGTTACCTGACTCTACATCCACTAACCCTTTGTAGTGACCATAAGATTTGCAGTGTCCCAATATGTTCCATGCAGTTTGATATCTAGGACATGAGATGTATCACCAGCATTACATTTGTCACTCTACTTCCCTGCATGCTCAGACCTCATGGGTGAGTAACAACAATCTGCTCAGACAGTAATCACAATTGCACTTGCCTCCATGACTTTGTGTGTACCAGGCAGATATGATTAGGCTGCATTTCTGAATTGTCCATTTTTCATTGGAAGGGAGGGGTTTTCTCCTTGGTGGACCTTTTGGCAGGGTTTTTGGGAGATGGGAGAAGCAGTGGGCTGTGAAATCAGACATTCCTGTCCAATGGAGCTGAGATTATAGCATTGTTCTCTAGTAAAGGGGCTGCTTTTCTCTTCTCTATCCCCCTCCTCATCTACAGGGACCTGATTGTGCAGTTAATCAGCAAAAAAAGCGTTTGATGTAAGGCAGGGCGTGAATTCAAAAAGGCCATGGGGGATTCAAAGGGGGGATTTCTTCTGTCTGTTAGAAATGTTATTCTGGTTTCAAAATGGTAGCCATTTAAAGATGTAATACTTTCTGGAAAAAAAAGTTGTTTTTTCCAGTTTTCTGAGACACAACCATTTATTATAGAGGTTTCCTACTTTGCTGCTGGAGAGAAAAAAAGTGGCAAAGGGAATATAGAGTCCTTGGATACTAAGGTGAGACTATGAGATGTATAATTTATTTTATAATATTACTATATATATATATATATATATATATATATATATACATACATACACACACAAACACACATGAACACATGTTACAGATATAAATGGTAATGGCAATGCTAGTTATATATGAGAAAGGCTCTACCCTGTGATCTGCTCTAAGCAGCACATATTGTACTTGTTCGGAGTATCAGAGGACTCTTACCTTTGGAAGACAGAGGAGTGTCACTGGTAAGCCGATTAACCCTTAGAAGCTTGGCTGGCTGTGCAATCAGCACACTGGTAAAGTAGGAAGGGAGCTGATGTTCTTGTTTCTGCATCCCTCTTGCATTGTGAGCTGCTTCTCCCCTTCCCTCCTGCCTCACGTGTGTGTGTATAGAGGAGTAGGAGGAGGGGAGATCCGGGTTAAATTGGGGGTCTCTGTGAAATAATCTGCAGGGATAACATTAGAGATAATTCAAGTGTTTTTGCCAGATCTTGTTTTCTCCAGTGTAACCGTCCATATGGCGTCACAGAAGGCGGGGCCCCAAGTGTTTTTCCTTAAACTCTATCTCCCAGTACAAGGCCTTCATGCAAAGTCCCTTTAACTCATTGATGTCCATTGGTCACGCTCATACAGTCCAGTGCCACACTTAGAAAACTCCACACTATTTCTAAGGTAATAGTGGTGTTTTAGCTGGTGACAGAGGAGCTGCTTATTTAGTGGCAGTCCTATAGTTTTGTTAATGCCAAATAAATGTTTTAGTCATTCTCACCATTACCTCCTATGTGCAGAGCTATACAATTAGTGGGCTGTTCTCTCAGACATTTCCTACTGAAAACATAGCTCCCTGAATATGTGATCAACATGTGCTTGGTGTAAACTCTGCTATATATAGTTATACAATAAACAACTGACTTGGAAGTAGAGGCAGCACTTTATACGTGACATTATATTTTACATGTAAACACCATTATGAGCGGAGGTTTGAAAAAGTATAATTATTATTATTATTATTATTATTATTATTATTATTATTATTATTATTATTAACAGAAATTAGCTGGGCAGTAATACATTATGATATGTATAATAAAACTAATAAACTAAAAGGGGTTAGGAAACAGCCTGCAGAATTTTTATGTTAGCAAACAAATGACATACAATGCAATGTTTCTGTCTATCTTTTTGTCTGTCTGTCTAATATCTATTATGTCTATTATCTATTTGTCTATCATCTACACATAGACATTTTTCACTGAAGGTACAATAAATACTGTGTAACTGTGTAATATTTTAATTGTGCAGATCTATGTATTGTTAGACAAGTGTGTCAATATGTTAAGAAAACTGAATTAGGTTTTCCACAAGGTTACAAAAGGGCATGTGAGTGAAGTCCATTGATAAGCTATTTAAGATCTTTCTCAGAATGTTTGGAATTTTTTTCCTTCTTTTAATCAGGATATTGTACTCTGTGCTCTGCTAACCCTCCTGTCCACTCTCACCAAGGCCTCATGCATACGACCGTATGTATTTTGCGGTCCGCAAAAAATACAGATGACATCTATGTGCATTCCATAATTTGCGGAACGGAACAGCTGGCCCCTAATAGAACAGTACTATCCTTGTCCGTAATGCGGACAATAATAGGACATGTTCTATTTTTTCACGGAACGGTAATGCGGACATATGGAAATGGAATGCACACGGAGTAACTTCCATTTTTTGAAATGAATGGTTCCGTATACGGTCCGCAAAAAAAACCAGAACGGACATGGAAGGAATATGCGTTTGTGTGCTTGAGCCCCAAGACCTTATTGATGCACAACTGAAAAGAGCAACATCAGAGACTTAGTGGAACTTATATACATTGTACTTGATTGCAATAAAGCAAATAGTTGCATCAGGTATTTGTCAGATTTTCTTCACAATCTGAAAAGAAACTTCTGAAATATCTAAAATGTGATATCCTTTCTTAGTTAAAGGCTGCTGAGCAGGAGAGGGTTAATCAGTCTCTGGGAACATTGATCAATATTGATGGCTGTGGAAGTTTAAATGGATTTGTTGTTTGTGGGAGGTGGGGGATCTCTGCTTTTTTTTCCCTTCTACTTTGAATTCTCCCTCTCCCCCTCCTAGCTGGGAGCTTGGTCCTAATTGCATGCATGCCATTCCTTCTGGGTGGGTGGTATCACCTTTTAATTCTGGTCCTTTCCACAGGGAAGGCCTGTAAAAAAAATCTCTTTCATGTCTCCCAAAAAAAATCAATACTCAGGACTTGTCAGTGTGCTATAAAACGAATACAATATAAGGAAAAGTGAAGGTAAAGGAGTTTTGAACTGTATCTGTAAAGTCTATCCCATAGGTGCAAAGGGTAGAGCGTTGTTTAATACAAATATTTAAGAAGTGTGAAAAAATATTTGTTTACAGATGCCACAGCCCAGCAGATTTCCTCATTTCCTTTCTGTGTGGAAATGGGGTGTTCTTAACGGGTGTCTGATTAGGTCGCTTAGTGAGCTAGTTAAATGAATTTGCCACAAAAGAGAATTTTAAGTGCTTTCAAATCTGCTTAAACACAATTGTTCTCAGGACTGTTAGAAATGCTTCCAGTTTGCAACAAAGTCATTAGTTTTATTTACAATGTTTATTGCCATTTAAAATGAAATCATGTTGTCCCCTGCTTAAAGGGCAAACTATTCTGTAAGGGGCAAGAAATGGCAGTTTTTTTTTGTGTCAAACATTTTTTTTTTTAGAAACAGTAGTTAATATTTATTTTGAAGATTTCTAATTTACTACAGAAGTCAGTTAGTTTAGTCCCCCTGAACATGACAGTACCAAACTCTTCTTTATAGCCAACTAGTTGTCTATGACTTAGCAAGGTTATTTAAGGTCACAAGATCATACCTATCAAATGCAGTCTGGCAAATCTATGGGACCCATATTAGAATGTGCTAAACAGGGGGCAGGTCTAAAAGATTTTCACCTCCTACCAGAACATTCAGTTTGTAATTTTCATAATAACATGCATTTGTTGAATACCCTGTTCTGCATAAGATTTTATACTTATGTTTAGTATAACTCAATGAAGTCAAGATTATGCTGCAATTAGTAGCAACTGGCTTATATCACAGGGATGTATTAAAAAATGTTGATATATTGACGCTATAATTACATTGTTTGCACTGTAATCCAGATGTATATGAATTATATAGGTACCTTATGTACTTTACTAGGCTAATCAGACTAAAACTGTTCATGGTTAGCTCATGTGCAATGCCTTTTATTTATTAAATTATTATTAAATTAAATATATTACCACAACGTTGTTTTTTAAATTTTTGATATAATTGTTATTTTTTGCATATAACAGGTTTAACTTTATAAAATAACTTCTAATAGTTTATGCCTGCATAAGAATAAATTAAGAACATGATAAATAAGAACATGATATATGAATGATATATACATATATTCAAATCTCAATATATAACACATTTGCATGTATGCAGTTAATGGGCAACAGTTTTTTTTTTCTCCATAATTTGGCATTAAGTATACCCATTCACTGTGTGCAATTTTCAAAGGAATTTTAATTAGAGGCCACATTCTCTAGGGAACTGGGAATTTGTGCAATGTTCATAAACTTAGGGGGGAAATGGAATAAGGTAAATTAAGTAATAAAAATTATATGTTATCTATAAAATTTAGCACAATTTATGGAAACTTATTATAATAAACTTAAAATTATTGTCCAAAAAAATTATATTTTTTCATTATTTATCAAAACAAGCACAAATAAATATAAGAATTAAACAGCTAAGGAAATAAATTATTTTAACAGCAGCACTCATCTACAGTATCCTATTTACTGATTTATAACATAAAATATCAGTAAAAATTATTTTGTCAGGGATCAAACATACACAATCAAAAGAAGAATAAACTGCTAGATTCCAAGAGCATCTTACTGTTATGGCTTTGTTGAAATACTTTCATGATTTAGTTTTGTTCAGAAAGATCTACTTGTTCTGTTTTATAACACTTGCTGCTCTGAAAATAGTTTATTTAAAATAAATACATAAGAAAAAAATCTCACAGGAGTGGACAAAAAGCACCAGGGGATGAACATTTAATGAGCAAATGACTTAACAGGCATAATGTCTATACAAACAAGTCTACATACCAGGCTTGGAGAGGTCATATGCAGTGGAATTTTATTGCTTCCATATATTTTCATATCTTTTACAAACGAATAAGTCAGATTTATGTGACCTAAACACTTTCATTTCTGGTGAGTGACAAAACAAATAATTGTTTAACTTTAAAAAATGGATTGTAATTGGTTAAATTTAAAAAGTTAATCTATATGGTGAGACTGACCTGGTGTGTGACTAGAGGAAAGAAACTGAAATGTAAGTTTACTTTTTATTGCTTAGCAATCAGAATATATTCATGGAAACAATAGGTTGCCCTTCTGCAAGTTCTATTTGTAAATTAACCAAATTCAAAAGGTGTTAAAGTTTGGAGCTTTAGTTTATAAATAAAAGGATTTACATAATACTGTAGCAGGTGTCTGGGAAGAAACACAAAAAAACTCTGGAGGTTGTGTCTTGTTTGCTCTAGTAAATATTTAGCAGATACCTAAAGTTTCTGCAGGTTTTGTAGTGTTCAAAGTGTGTGTGTGTGTGTGTATATATATATATATATATATACATTGCTGTGCTGTAATATCAAGCACATAACATTTATATTGTGCTTTCATTATCTTATCATGGTATATTCATCATGTTATCCTTGTAAGATCAATGATATCCTAATCTATAACAACAAAACTGTAACATTACATTAACTCATGTTACCCGTTTAAAGTCAGTTCCAGGTAAATATCAGAAGCAGGGCTCTCTTTCCCTTTTTCTTAATTTATTTTAGATGATCGCTTGTTGCTAAATTAATCTATATCTTCATTTGCAGATGATATGGTATCACGTTTTTACCTTCTCTCAATAAAAATAAACCATATATAAACTGTATCTATTTTATTTAGCTAGATATGCATCTTTATCTACCTAGACCTATTTGTCCATCTCTCTATCTACCTATCTTCTTCGTTTCCTGTTTTCATTTACTGTCCTAACATCATGTTGTAAATTATTTCATAGACTTAAGTAATGTAGCCTATCAGTATGTGTGTGTGTGTGTGTGTGTGTGTGTGTGTGTGTGTATATATATATATATATATACCTAATAAAGAACATTTCTTTCTTTCTATGCAACAATAACATATAAAATAGAAGTAATAAATTGAAAAAATGAACTGCATTTCTACTCCCATACACCTAGTGTGATGTCATAGGAATTGTTAATTAAAAACATCTCATTGAGTAAAGAAAGGGACACTACTCATCCTTGAAACCAATACAATGTTCACAGGCAGGAGGCCAAGGAAGTGTGGCTAGCAGTTAGTTCTTTACACCTTGAATACCTAATATTATGCTGACCTAAGTTCACTTCTTTCTTCTCCCTTTCTATATACTGTATATTTAAACTATTATATCACTGAAAACAGAGAAAACAATACATTTGTTTTCAAAATATCAGTTAATGCAATATTGAAATATTTCAGAACTGTTAGAGACATTGCTAAGATAGAAAATCACTGGATTTATCTCATCATTTGATTTAAAGAAGATCTCAATATAAATGGGTAATAAAATTACCTTGCTCTTTATAAGTGCAAATATATATAAATATTTATTATTATATTGCAATAGGTTTACGCACACAGATTTTGCTTAATCTACCAAAAAGTATTTTCCCTGATTCAAACATGTAACTATGACTATGATTATGGGGGGCGAAATGACTAAGAAGCAACTCTTTTACATTTAGAAAATAATAGGTATGAATCTCTTAAGAAAAATAGTTCAAGCCATAACAAATGTGTGTATGTGTGCCACCAACCATGTAGATATTTCTGTGAATGTGAACCAAACTGAAGTTTGTGAGCCAATTAAGCAGTTTAAGAACTTTATTGAACATTGTATAACTAGACCATGTACCAAATCAGGCAAAGATAAACCGACGCATTGATTCTGATGTTAACGTATTAAAGGGAACCGGTCACCATAAAAATAAGGTGCAATCTATGGGCGGCATGTAATAGAGCTGGATGAGCTAAGCAGATTGATATATAGTTTCATGGGTAAAGATTCATTAAGCCTATATGCACATGAACGTGGTTTGGTTCCGCACCTGAGCCGCATCACTTCAATGGGGCCGCAAAAGATGCGGACAGCACTCCGTGTGCTGTCCGCATCCGTTGCTCCATTCCATAGCCCCATAAAAAAAAATAGAACATGTCCTATTCTTGTCCGTTTTGCGGACAAGGATAGGCATTGTTGCAATGTATCTGCAAAAAAAAAGATGCCATATAGACGTCATTCCCTTTTTTTTGAGGATCCACAAAAAAAACATGATGTGACTTGGGCTTGGGTGAATGGGTCCGCACCCAAGCCGCAAAAAATGTGACTCGAATGCGGAACCAAACCACGTTTGTGTGCATGAAGGCTTATGCATATAAATCTTTCTTTCTGATTTTATTGTTCACATGGAAGGTGTTATCACTGATAGCATTCTCTCTGTATACAGAGATAGCTGTCAGTCACTGATATGAATGTCTGTCTATACATCCTTTGCATATTCCACAATTGCTCTGCATTGACCACATTGCTAATACACTATATAGAAGCCATTGGTGAGGGAGTATGTAATACAATCTAGACCTAAATGCCCATTCATCCATCAGCAGCTGCATTATCACTACAGTCAGTAGTAAATTAATAATAGTCATGTAAATATTAATAATAATTTGTGTTAAAGAGGACTTGTTATCTCTCATGAAGTGTCTTTTTTTACTGAATACTTATATTCCTAATGAAATAACAAGCCTGTGTCCTTTTTCCTTAGAACTCTTTATTGTTCCTCTGTTATTCCTCCTCGAAATTAAGATATAAATTAATAACTGACACAGATGGCAATGTCCAATTTATGCTGCCAGTGTCAGACTATATAGGGACACACACCTGACATAAATATTCAGGAGGAAGGGTTAAAAGAAAAGATGCTATGTCAAGGTGAATCCATGTAATTACCAATGACAAATGAGGAAAGCTGATCGATCCTATTTAATATGATGTCTTTTAATTTTTTTTTAGACTCTTTGGTATTGGACCACAGGTATATGAACAGGATTGGATTCTAAAAAGACAAATCAAAACTAATCTGTGCCAGTCCTTTCATTCGAAGATTTAAACAATTAATCCACATAAGACCCAAAAGAGGTGATATTGGCTGTTTTGTAGAGAAGAGATCACCATATCTCTCAGAGTAGTATCGTAGGCTGGACTAGTCATACTGCAAACTACTTGCAGCACTGCTGACATCATTACCTTCACATATACATACTTATATATCTGCCCTTAAAGAGGACCTTTCACTGGTCATGGCGGTACAATATTAGTACCTGGCAGTGTAGGGCATCACTAGTAGATGTCAGGGTGCTTTATTTATTTTTTCAGATATGCTGCTCCGCTCCCCCGCTGTGGTCCCCTTTCACTTTTGCCGCCCTGTATGCTAATTAGCAGCGTCAGTACAGGGAGGAGCAGATGGCCGTGTTTCTCAAGGGGCGTCTCCTTCTCCCTGTCTGTGAGCTGGCCAATCGCAGAGGAGAGCCTCAAAGCCAGGAAAAAAAAAAAAGCTCACCTAGTTCCTGGCTGTGATGCTCTCCACTGCGATTGGGCAGCTCCCAGACAGGGAGAAGGAGACGTCCCTTGAGAAACACGGCTGTCTGCTCCTCCCTGTACCGATGCTACTAATTAGCATACAGGGTGGCAAAAGTGAACAGGGGGCACAGTGGGGGAACGGAGAAGCATATCTGGGAGGAAAAAAAAAATGACATCTACTAATAAATCCCTACACTGCCAGGTACTAATATTGTAACGTCAGGACCAGTAAAAGGTCCTCTTTAAAGCATCATCTTCAGACATATAGAACCAAGGACAACATCTGCATGGAGTTTGTATGTTGTCCCTGTGTTTGTGTGGGTTTCCTCCGGGTACTCCACTTTCCTTCCACACTCCAAAGACATACTGATAGGGAACTTAGAGTGTGAGCCCAAAGGGGACAGCGTGATGTTAATGTCTGTAAGCACTACAGAATATGTCAGTAAGTGAGTAAAATAAATATATATATGAAGTTATATTGTATGTCCATATGTGTTTATCTTGAGTATATATAATATATAAATGTTTGCAAAACAATGATGATAACAGTGCTGTAGGCTTTGTGTAATGTCCTCCCATTACAGGACTGTAGGGACACAGGGCATGAGAAATACCGTCCCACCCAGCTGCCAAATGTATAAACATTGGTGGCAGCACAGCAATACAGAATAAGGATTTTTTTTTAAATATCTTCTAATGACAGTATGACATAATCCAACATAGTTCATATATGTAGAAAAAGTGGATAACTAAGAAAAGGATGACAGTTCACATTCTAATGATCATAATTTAGCATCACATCAGGTATTTGGACGTTATCTCAACAGCACCCAGATTATGTATTTGTAGATTTTTGCCCTAACAGGCGTTATTATAGGTGTCATATGAAAGTATTACATTACTTCTACACATTTTAATAACCTTTAGCATCCTTAACACATTCTCACTTCTGAATTTATGTAAGGAGGAGGGTTTATCCTATGTTTCTTGAAAATAAAAGTCCAATCATTGCAAAACATCTGTGTACAGGCAGGAGTGATACATAATCTATAAATTTATCACAGTTGTTGGAAATGACCATTAGGTTCTATCTACCTCTGGATTGAACATTGAAATCACAATTATTACAACTATGTTTTGTCTTATTTTTCTCCAAACAATTATGTAGACAACTGTTCTAATACTATATCTATATCCGTATTTGATCGTTAAAAACCTATATATTCAAGGTCTTTATTGTAAGTAATCCCTGCTTAAAAGAGCTTTTATATATCATAGCTCCAAAGAGACATATATTTTGTAAGTCCTACAAATATCAATAGTTTGAAATAAAGAAGGGCAGGGAACATTTTGAAGTGATGACACTTAGAAATAGTATCAGGTGTGGAGTAAAGAATTGAATACAGTGGTCCTTGAAGTTACAATATTAATGTGCCCCGAGATGATCATTGTAAGTTGAATACATTGTAACTTGAGATCATATCTCCACAGAAAAGTAGTAATTACTGTAGTCCTAAAGCCCCAAAAATGGCATCAAAAATGAGAAAAAATATAGAAGGAAATCAGAAGGAAGCTGCAAGCTGTAAATCACTTTCTAGGACAAAAACTTCTCCAGGGTTCTGTACAGTACACACATGCATTAGAAAAATATAACGTCTCCTATGCCATGTTGACAAATAGCAGTATCGAACATGTAATACTGCACTGTACTGTGAAAAGGTGCTACTCAGGGCCGGTGCAAGGATTTTTGCCAACACAAGCGAAGCTACATTTCCGGGAGATAAGCAGCCACCAGAACTGTCTGACAGTGGCTTTCTCCCTTCTTCCCATAATATACACAGACATATTCAGCTTAGCCAAATGTGTAAGTATGGGGAAGGTTGAACAATGTGTTGAAAGTAATATTAAAGCTTTTGAATACTAAACACAGAAAATGTACAAAAATAAAGAAGGAAAGAATATCTCAGCCCTTCTTCCTTTAATCTTCTTATTTCATTTGATCTAATCGAAGAACTCTTTATATATGGTCCTTACTTTGACAATACTAGGACAGGCTGTAAGATAACTAGCTGGAGCAGCAGCCTTCTCCCTCTGCCCTATCTGCAGTAGTATAAAGAGAGCGCAACACTCTGGAATGGATCAGTGGGTGATTACAAAACAGTTTGTTTCAGGATTTTGCAGGCTGATAAACAGTGAGTACAGCTAGATTTCTTGTTTGCTTTCATTATTCATTTCTAGGTTTAGGGCTGCTTTGGGCCACATTGTGTGTATGGTGGAGCCAGAATCAAACTGTGTAAATGTTTTTTAGTTTTTTTTAGCAGGAAAATAAATGGAAAAGACATGGAGGACAGCGGAGTCATAACTGGATCTGTGTGAAACTAAAGCATTCATATTTCTACTTTGCAACCTAACCTCTTAAGCCACCGGGAAGCAACTACCATCAAGTATAGGGTTGTATTTAGCCTCCGTGATGCACAGTTACATCATGGCGATCATGTAGGTCAGCTGTGCTCACACAATCGCTGTGTAAACCTGGCACTGACTGACAGACGGGTGTCCAAGGTCATCAACATTAACCCCCTTGATGCTGTGGCCAATAGCGACCACAGTGTTTTGGGAGTTAGAGAGACGAAGCTACATGCCCCCCATGAATGTAATCATGGGGTGCCGATGAGTTGCCATTACAGTCATGGAACGCCAGGCCTAATAGACAGCATGTCAGTCTTTACTACATTGACGAAAAAATTAATAAATTATGGCTTTTGGAATGTGGTGACATAAAAAAATATATATTTTTGCATGAGACATGCTATTATTGTGCAAAAAATAAAATAAAAATATGCATACTTGGTATCACGGTAATTGTACTGACTCTTAGAATAAAAGCAACATGTAATGATGCAGTTAATCAATAAGCTATAAGCACACCAAAATGGTGTTACCCAAAACGTACAATTCATCCTGCAAAAAAACAAGCCCTACATTGACAGAAAAATAATTTCCATGTGGATTTATGTGCGTTTCTGCAACATATCCGCACCAAAATCCTCAATGTCTAACAGCGGTTTTTGGTGCAGATTAGATGCAGTTTTTTTCCCACAGATCTCGCCCTTCCATTGAAAAGGGTGAAATCCGCAGCTAAAACCACAAACATAAATGACATGCTGCAGATTTTGAAATCCGCAATGCAGGTCAATTTCTGCATTGAGACAAACTGCAAAGTGTACGTGAGGTTTGTGTAATCTCTAACACTATAATACTTTGCAGTTTATACACATTCCTTTTTCTGGACGTGCTATTATTGTTCAAAAGAGATAAAACATAAAAACCTATACATAATTGGTATAGTTTTGGTATTGGTATAGTAATTGGTATCGTACCAACCTTTAGAATAAACCTAAAATGCTAGTTATACCACAAAATAAATGGCACACATTTTATAATTATTATTATTATTCATTCCATAGCGCTGTACATATGATAAGCGGTGCACATACATAATACAGACAATTGCACTAAGCATAAACAAGACGAGTTACAAACTGGTACAGAAGGAGAGAGGGCCCTGCCCATGAGGGCTTACAATCTACATGGTATGGGAGAAAAAATACAAAATTAATGGAATTTTTTTCCATACCCCCCAGAGTCATTAAAAGTTAATAAGTTATATGTACCCCCAAGTATGGCTACATCAACTAAAAAAATAAAAAGTTATTGCTGTCTGAATGTAACAATGCAAAAATGGAAAAAGTTTAGCCTCATTGGTAAAATAGGTGTGTTACTTAAGGGGTTAAAAAAAATTGCCTAGTTTTCCTAAACATATATATCTCCTGTATTGTTATGTATAAAAAAAAACTTTCTTTTACCTATTATAAAAGTCTTGCTATCCTATCCTTTATTTGAACAGTCAATATGATCAATGCACTTCTTTATATGAACAAGAGTGCATTTAAGGGGAATTCTTTTTTTCATAAACATGAATAATTCTATAACAAAAAGTTCAGCAACGTTCTATCATACACTGTTTCAATTATTCAACATACTCTCTGCTATTAAAGGGAACCTGTCACCAAGATTTTGGGTATAGAGCTGAGGACATGGGTTGCTAGATGGCCGCTAGCACATCCGCAATACTCAGTCCCCATAGCTCTGTGTGCTTTTATTGTGTAAAAAACCCGATTTGATACATATGCAAATTAACCTGAGATGACTCATCTCAGGGACAGGACTCATCTCAGGTTCATTTGCATATGTATCCAATAGTTTTTTTTACACAATAAAAGACACACAGAGCTATGGGGACTGGGTATTGCAGATGTGCTAGCGGCCATCTAGCAACCCATGTCCTCAGCTCTATACACAAAATCCAGGTGACAGGTTCCCTTTAATGATTGGAAATATTTTATGTACAGAGTGAAAAGCTTGGAATCCAGACTGAAACATTTTCCCTACTCTAAATATATCACATTCAGTGCAACTTTATTAATGAAAGGGAAGAATTTATCATGAGGGGAATATTTGAACTCCCTGAGGAAGAACAGCGTCTGTTCGAAACGCGTTGGAGAAAGAGATACTTGGTACCTGGTGGTCATTGATGACCGCTGTAAGTGACGTCACTCACAAGCTCCAAGTGAGCGCCAACCACTCCTCTCCACTTGCGGCAGCAGCGCGCCACCGGCCGGGGCACGAGGCAGCACGCCGAACGATACTGCATCTGGATTGTTCCTGATTCAGAACATTAAGAAAAACCGAATACAGAAACAAAAGTAAAGAAGAAAATATCGCTTTACCAAGTACGGGGACGCAGACAGAAGCACGCAAATAGAAGCCTTCATTACAGGTACACGGTTTAAAACCAGCTAAGTACCTGCATAGTGATATACCTTCGTGTGCTAGTCACCATACATTTGCAACACCTGTACACTAATACCTATCATAATATGTCCTTTAGCGCAGTATCTTAATACATTGAATATTTGAAGTCTGTTTTGCTTGAGTCTGCATTGGTGTACTTTGTGCCAAATTTTTGACACATTGGGCCAGATTTATCATTAGCTCAGGTCAGAATAATGGAGTGAAAAAGCCCCAAAAAAAGTCCCAAACGCTAAAACTGCGCACAAATTTGTGACTTTTTTCTGCTCTGCACTATGCTCGCCAGTTTTCTGAAAGTGGGCGTGTTTTCTTATGTAAATGAATCTCTAGACAGATTTACTATTGGGACTATTTAAAAAGTCGCAAAAAAGTCCCAATTTCACTCCAGTGAGGACCATGCTTATCTTATGAGACTTTTTAATAGAACATGCGACTTTTTCATAAAAACGTGCGACTTTTTCATAAAAACGTGCGACTTTGTCATAAAAACGTGCGACTTTTGTAAAGCTGCTTACTGACGGATAAACTGCTACCGTCAAACCACATTTATTACAGTCTTAAAGGGCCGATCATAAATCTGACTTGGCTAAAACTGACTTTAGCCATATGTTAAAGTGGAGTGAGCTGTCAGAGTCATGATAAATCTGGCCCATTGCATGTTTGTTAAATTTGGTGCATCTTTAAGCCTAACACTTTCATCTAGAAATGCTATTCTATTTTTTTTACAAATTCATCTACTTGGGTATGTGACTTTTTTTGTAGTGATAAATGTAGAGTGAAACTAATTAACACAGATAACCATGCTCACTTTTCCACCCACTTTACAAAACTGGAGTGAGTGGTATCAAAATGCATTTTTTCAAACAAACCCCAAAAATCTCAAAAAGCCTATTTCATTACTTTTTGACCCCAGAATTCTGGGCGTGATAAATTGACACCATAATCCTTATTAGATAACTCCAAACCCTACTGTAAACTTATAAACTATTTTATGTCCTATTTAATGCTGTGGATTTGAGATTTACTATAGATACTGTCCCACATTTATGGATAGTGTCTAATAGATAGCATGAACGTAGCCCAGACAGTCTGAAAGTGCACCAAATTTATCACAGTGGTTCACATTTGCCTTGTCTTGCTGACATTTTTTTCTTACTTAAAGCACCTTTAGGCTACATTCACACAAACTTATTTTGTTTCTGTGTCTGTTCTGTTTTTTTTGCAGATAGGATGTGGACGCATTCATTTCATATCTGGATCCGTATGTCCGTTCCGTAGCCACACAAAAAATATAGAATATGTCCTTTTCTTGTCCATTTTGCGGACAAGGATATGCATCGTTACAATGGATCTGCAATTTGTGGACCACAAAACACATATGGTCATGTGAATGTAGCCTTACACTGCTCAACTGAGCAGACAAGTGTTCCTTCCCAGCAATCACCTGCTCGTCAGTGAAGTAGACTGCTGCATTTACATGCAGTGATCTTCTCCACAGTATTGGGAGGAGCGATCAATAGTGCCATCGCTTGCATCATTGTTTCCTGGCAGGAGAGGCTGTTTAGATGGCGCAATCTGCTTCCGGCAAGCAATGATTTAGGTGACTGCACAAATGATCTTATTATTCAATGAACAAGTGTTTCGCTCATTCATCGAGTAATCGGCGGCACCTTTACACTGGCAGATCATCGCTAACAAGTGTTCCTACGAACTAGAATAATGGTGCTTAGAGGAATGATGGTGGCAAGAAGAGTAACTATGATGAATTAGAAATTGGCTCTCCCTCCATCGATGAAGCAGTGGGATAGACCCATAAAATGTTTGATGTGTAAAGAAATCTTGTAAAAATATCTAAGTATAGATACCATTATCCTGTCGGTCAATGGCCAGCTGGATAGAAGTAATGGATGAGTGGAATGGGAGGGACCACCCTGACAGATGGGGGGCAGTTGGTTGCCGGGAAAGGGGTTGAGCTTAACTTTGGGAAGGGAATCTTTGGTAAAAGGATAGTCACAAAGGGCTATGTTTATTATTAGTGTGATTCCCTTTTTTTTCTCCTTCACTTCCCTCATGAGGCATTAGGGGGAGGGGAAAGGGGGCATAATAATTATAGTGGAGATTGATGAATTTTATATTTTGTATTTGTAAGCTTTATCATGAGAAATAAAATAAAGAAAAAGTGTTCCTACGAACTTGCTAACTATTATCCTTTACTAGAATCTCCACACAAGAACAAACATTATAAATGCACAGTGCATGATCACTCTGAATAAATGTTTTATTAATTTCATATCAAATAACGTTTAAAAAACAGTAGCAGTGGCATACATATACAAAAGAAAAGCGATATGCGAAATGCGCGTTGGAGTCAGAGCCACACTGGTCGGTACTATTTGAGTTATTATGTACTTCTTGATTAATTTTATGTATCATATATTGCACTAGGGCTAGGCACTTTGTTTTGATGGATTTACTGTAGGAATTTGACTATTCCCCCCAAATGTATTTTGGTATACTTGCATGAAAGGGTTGCACTATGCAATTTTGGATATCTTCCCGATTACTTTTAATGGTGGGGAGGGGCACTACATATTAGCGCCATTCATCAATAGGTCTTTTCTTTGGTATATCACATATCCATAGTGGTTCTTTTCTTTTGTATATGTATGCCACTGCTAATGGTTTTTAAACGTTATTTGATATGAAATTAATAAAATATTTATTCAGACTGATCATGTGCTGTGTATTTATAATGTTTGTTTAGGTGGGGAGATTCTAATTTAGCTATACCAAGCAATTACTCTGGGCCATTCGGAAGGTATGCTCCAGTACCATAACACTGATCCTTCTCGGAAAACCAGATGACTCATTCTTTCTTAATAAATCCAGATTGGCCACACATCTCTCGTGGGGAAATCCCTGATTCTATTGTTTTGGAAGCAGACAATGCCACCTTCTTTCCAAAACTAGGTGAATAAGGTTCATCAGATTTGTCAGTTTGAAGAAATGTCTAGCTGGATTTTTAGATCCCACCCAAAGTTTTTGAAACTATGGGTCCCCTGCCTCTGGGCTTTCCCAAGGCTATTATTGCTGAGTTTGGTTGGAGCCGTTGTTCTATTGGCCTCCTCTCAGTTTATCTTTTTGGATACACCTGAATGACTTGCTTTATATGTACGACTAGTTTTACGTTTGCTCTTCTGTGAAGGCAAGTATCTCCAAACCTCCGGCTCCCCCCTCCCTTTCTTTCCCCATATCTTCCCTACTCTACCCCCTCATTGAGATATTACACTGTTATTTTGCATAGTTATTGATTTTATTTTTGTATGATTAGCAATGCTTCACGATGGACTTGTGCTCCTTTTTTCTTGCATGTTCTGTGGGCTAGACCATTGTCTGTATGTTCTTTATTTGAAAACTAAATAAAAAGTGGATAAAAAAAATCATGATAATGCCTTGCAATCCTGTCACAGGAGCAGAGTTCAGTAGGGGAAATCACGCTCCTACAATGGCCCAAATAATACCAGGAAATGGCCCAAATAATACCAGGAAACAGGCATAACGACCTTAGTAAATATTTGCCACTGTCTTTTCAATAGAGCAGAGTGCTGTGCAGGACTTCTTTCTTGATTGCTCTTGGTGTATACTGAGTTGAGCCCCAGCACCCAGGGGTGGACTGGCCATAGACTCTACAGGGAAACTTTCCTGGAGGGCTGATACCCAGGTGGCCACCTGAGCCATCCTCACGGCCGGCCAGTGGCAGTTTTTGGGGATGTATTTTATGCTGCTGAGGCAGTATTTTGTGATGCACTGTGGTATTTGGCTCTACTAAGTTGGTATTATGTAACACAATATGGTATTTCTGGCCCACCTACTTGTGTTGTCCCTGCCTTCTGTCAGTTTGGACCTGACTGCAAAATGGGGCCACTTCTAGCTTTCTTTTTTCCAGGGCAGGGCCACTTTAAGTTTCCAATCCGGTCCTGCAAGAACCTCACATCATTATCCATATGATCAGAATGCAAGTGAGATAATCCTTTACTCATCTGGTTATTTTCTATTGTGGCAAACTGTCAGGACAGGAACAAGATCAAAGAATTGCCTAGACCAGATAAAACTGTATCCTACTCTTAACAGTGAGAAGTATTAGTTGTGTATTGGTCACTGGATGTTACCAAGAATATTCCCATTCACTAACAGAGGCAGATATCTTGTAAATGGCAAGACAGAACAAGGTGTATTTCATAGTTGTATAACTTCTTATTGAATTTTTTTTGCACTGGTAATAAAATAAAGCTTAATCATTTTATAATCAAATGTTAAATTTCCAAATATATTTGTGTTTCAATTCCTTGCCATTCCAAGATCTCTGCGGTCAGTGAATGAAAACCAACTTATTTACAAGGTTGAAAACATGTCATGTCAAATAATAAAGATACTAACAGAAGCAGATATCTTATAAATGGCAAGACGGCACAAGGTATATTACAGAGTCGTATATCTTATTATTATATATTAACCATTATTTGCATTGAAGTGAAATAACCCTTTCATTTGTCGACCCTCCCTTCTCCCATCCTCTTGTTTTGAAACCCTTTGTTTAATAGTCACAAACCAAAATTATAACCATCCATCCTATTTTCTTTTCCATATGTATTTACCTTTTGTCTTATTTTTTATTTATTTTTTTATAAGAAAATGAGATAGGACATATCCATCAAATCAAAAACACAACAGCAAAGAAAGGAACATTAATAAAAGCATATCAGACCTGGGAAAAAAAAGGGGGAGGGGAGGTAGAGCAACTATAACAAGGTAGCTTTTGGGAAGGATCCCTATAAATCTGACTGGAGAAAAGTAATAAGCTATGTTCAAGAAAAAGAAACAGCACCATACACCCAACAACAATCTTTTTGGAAGCCATAAGAAACTGGGCAAAAGGTGAATTTTACCAAGTAGACCATTTGTGCAAGCATTTGTCTCTACTAGAACCCTGAAATGTAACCAAGTAAAGTTCACAAAGGAAATGGTGAAGGGATCTGGAAAAGATATCTATGACAGATAACCATCCATCATGATTCGGAGTAAAAGAACTGTTCAACTGAAGTTGACTTGGAAGGATGAGATCTCCTCTGCCTTCAAGGGATAGTCTGGGGGGAAAAGAAACTGTAACATGAACAATTTGCTTTAGACATACTACCTCCTCTGCTTAGACTGGTTTGCCCCCATTTTCATTATTGGGCTGTAGTTAATCACACAACTAATAGACAAATGTCTTCTTTGTGTGGCATGAAACAATTTTTATAGTCCTCATTCTGCGCTTATTTATTCTCCACGTCCTTGTATGGTAATATGTTTTGTCTGTGTCATGCTTCAGTTTCACCTTAGCACTTCTTTGGGTGAATGATTTATCCTCACCATAAGGGCTCATGCACACGGCCGTTGCCCAGCCATGGCAATATTGCGTCCCGCATATGGCGGGTCCGCAATACACGGGCATCGGCCGTGTGCACCCCGCATGCGGACCCATTCACTTGAATGTGTGCCTCCGTGGTGTTTCTGTCCGTGCCTCCGCACCGCAAAAAAAATAGAACATGTTTTAGGGTGCGGACGGATCACGGACCCATTCAAGTTGAATAGTTCTCTAATAGCTTGATATAGATAAGGATATGTTGAAGCAGGCATATTTTAAAGGGGTTGTATACTATTATATTAATGGCCTGTCCTCACTGTAATCCATCACTATCTAAACCCGCCAATGCGCCTTTCTGCAGTAGTTCCAGCACTGGAACTACACATCTCCATCTATTATGTAGTGCAGCACTTAGGTAGTTCAGTGCTGCTCCAATATTCACTTCAATGCAACATTCACCACTATAGAATGGATGGATCAGTGTTGCTATTTGTAGCTGTGTTGGACCCCTGCCAATCAGATATTGATGACCTATCCTGATGATAGCATATCAATATAAATGGAATGAAAACCGTTTAAAAGGCGCCCATCTGTAGATTTGTACCTATAAAACTGGCTGACCTGTTGCATGTGCGCTTGGCAGCTGAAGGCATCTGTGTTGATCCCATGGTTATAAGTGCCTCCATTGCTGAGAAAAATGAGGTTTTAATATATGCAAATGAGCCTCTAGGAGCAACAGGGGCGTTGCCATTACACCTAGAGGCTCTGCTCTCTTTGCATGCCGCACCCTCTCCACTTTGACTTTAGGGCCAGATGTGATGACATTTTCACTGCCTGGTCCTGTCAGGCAAAGTGCAGAGCATGGGACCAACACAGATGCCTTCAGCTCCCAACAGGTCAGCCAGTTTTATAGGTACAAATCTGCTGACAGATGTCCTTTAAAGACAGAAGAGAATATTCTTTTACTTACTACAGTCTTAATACTGGGCTCATGAAGACAACTCATTTTTAAATTGAAACTTACGTGGTCATCAGAATCACTGCCAGTCCAGCTTCAGAAACCCCTGGCAATCAGCTGAAATCACCAGGTCACAGGGCGGCTGGCCATACATTATTTTTTGCAGTCATTCAATTGAATGGATAGCCAGGTAATGGTAAATGGACAGCTCAAGTCTGTCAGAGCAAAATTTGGCAATGACAATATCACAGTGTTTTAGATTATTTTTTTGCACTTGTAATAAAATAAAGCTTAAAGTGATTCTGTCACCTGAATTTTAGCTACAGAGATTTTGACATCATCACATCAGTCTCCACGATTTAGTTTAAAATATACTATTTATCACGGAACAGCGGATGTGAACACACTATGCCACTGACTAGCAATACTCCAGAGGGGTACCTGCAGAAGAGCCAGGATAGGTTAACTAGATCACCTGACACAACTCAGCCCCGCCCAGGGAGTGATGCATACTGGCACAACCGAAGCAGAGTTCAAGCAGTGTTCAGGTTGAATGGAAGTTGTGGAGCGGAATGTTCAAAGGCAATACTAACCACACAGGCAAAACCCAAAGCTGCAGCAGAGACAGGGAAGCACAGACCACGATCACAGATGAGCACGGTGCCTGGAACTGCTGCGGTAAGCATGGGGACAGCGTCGCACAGAGAACGCTGTTACAGTACCCCGACCTTACGCCCGCTCTTCTTGAGTCCATGGTGAGACAGAAAGCTGTTCTCTTGCGGCTCCCAAGACCTCTCTTCTGGACCAAATCCTTTCCAGTCCACAAGATAATAGGTCTTCCTGCCTCGCTTCTTGACATCCAGGATGTCCTTGACCTCGTCAGGATTCGGAGTAGAAGGAGCCTTTGAGAAACGGTTAAATACCACGGGTTTAAGCAAAGATACGTGGAATGCATTAGGAAGTGTTGATCCTCTTCAACACTTCAAAGGGTCCAAGAAATCTAGGAGCAAACTTAAAACTGGGGACTCTTAAGCAGATGTTTTTGGAGGAAAGCCATACCTTCTCTACAGACGAGAACTGGGGTGGTCTCCTTCTCTTGTCTGCATTGGTCTTCATGCAGATCACCACTTTGTTGACATAGACCTTGGTGTCATTTCAAATCTTCAAAAAATCTCTAAAGGAAGAGTCTGCAGCTGGTACCCCAGAAGATGCAGGAACAGGAAGAGGAGTACGAGGGTGTTGAACACAAATGACAAAGAATGGTGAGGATCTAGTAGACTCACTAGTGTGGTTGTTGTAGGAGAATTATGCCCAAGGTAGCAGTGATACCCAGTTCTCGTGTTGCGTAGAAACAAAATGTTGAAGCTAGTTCTCCAAAATCTGATTGACCCGCTCTACTTGCCCGTTGGTTTGGGGGTGATAAACGGAAGAGGAGTCCAGGTCTATTTCTAGCAGACGACAGAGGACTCTCCAGAGTTTGGATGTAAACTGGACTTCTTGATCAGAAACAATATGACCAGGCAAACCATGTAGTCAAAATATATGTTTTATGAACAGCTTGGCAAGTTCCGCAGCCGAAGGCAATCCAGGTAATGGAACAAAGTGCGCCATCTTCGAGAAGCGGTCCACCACTACCCAAATCACGGTACATTCAGCTGAAGAAGGCAGATCTGTAAGAAAGTCCATGGCAATGTGTTGCCATGGAACATTCGGAACAGGTAGGGGTAGCAACAGGCCTGGTGGTTTGCTCCTGGAAATTTTATTTTGAGCACAGACGGTGCAAGCATAAACATAGTCACGTACATCTTTGGACAATGTGGGCCACCAGTAGTGGTGAGACACTAGTTCTGCAGTCTTGCGGATCCCGGGATGACCGGACAGTTTGGAGTTGTGCCCCCACGACAGGATACGTTTCCTTTTGGCAGCGGGTATGAATGTTCTCCCGGGAGGAATGTCTCTTACCAGGACGGGAGCCACCGTGATGAAGCGAGAAGGATCTATCATGTATTGAGGCTCCTCCTGTTGGTCAGAAAAATCTAAAGATCGGGACAGAGCATCCGCCTTGATATTTTTCTCAGCCGGGCGTAAGTGTAACTGAAAGTTAAAACAAGAGAAGAAAAGTGCCCACCTGGCTTGGTGAAGGTTCAGACGCTGAGCTGTCTGCAGGAACGTGAGATTATTGTGGTCGGTAATTTTTTTTACCGGATGCTGGGCTCCCTCCAATAGATAACGCCACTCCTCCAAGGCGAGTTTTATGGCCAGGAGCACTCTGTCCCCTATACAGTAATTCCTCTTGGCGGGAGAGAAGAGCTTGGAGGAGAATCCACAGGTGAACATCTTGCCCTTGGAAATCTTTTGTAGTAGGACCGCATTGGCTTCTATGGTGAAGGAGTCCACTTCTAACAAGAATTGTCGGGAGACATCGGGATGTCACAGGACAGGTGCAGATGCAAAGGATCTTTTTAACCCCTTCTACACCGGACCAGTTTTCGCTCTTCTGCCCAGGCCATTTTTTGCAAATCTGGCGTGTGTCACTTTATGTGATAATAGCTTTGGAACACTTTTACTTATCCAAGCCATTCTGAGATTGTTTTCTCGTGAAACATTGTACTTCATGATAGTCATAAATTTGAGTTAATATATTTCACCTTTATTTGTGAAAAAATGCCAAATTTACCAAATATTTTGAAAAATTTCTAATTTCAATTTTTCTACTTTTATAATAGATAGTGATACCTCATATAATAGTTATTACTTTACATTTCCCATATGTCTACTTCATGTTTGGATCATTTTGAAAATTACATTTTATTTTTTGGGGACGTTAGAAGGCTTAGAAGTTTAGAAGCAAATCTTGAAATTTTTCAGAAAATTTCCAAAACCCACCAGTTCAGGTCTAAAGTCACTTTGTGGGGCTTACATAATAGAAACCACCCCTCAGGGTATTCAAAACTGATTTTACAAACTTTGTTAACCCTTTAGGTGTTCCACAAGAATTCATGGAAAATGGAGATGACATTTCACTTTTTTGGCAGATTTTACATTTTTATAATTTTTTTCCAGTAGCAAAGCAAGGGTTAACAGCCAAACAAAACTCAATATTTATTACCCTGATTCTGCGGTTTACAGAAACACCCCACATCTGGTCGTAAACTGCTGTATGGCAACACGGCAGGGCTCAAAAGGAAAGGAACGCCATATGGTTTTTGGAAGGCAGATTTAGCTGAACTGGTTTTTAGATGTCATGTACCATTTGAAGCCCCCTTGATGCACCCCTACAGTAGAAAATCAAAAAAGTGACCACATTTTGAAAACTACAGGATAAGTTGCCAGTTTTATTGGTACTATTTAGGGGTACTTATGATTTTTAATTGCTCTATATTACGTTTTTTGTGAGGCAAAGTAACCACCGTTTTTATTTTTTATTTTTAACAACATTCATCTGACAGGTTAGATCATTTTTATAGAGCAGGTTGTTACGGACGCAAGGATATCAAATATGTCTACTTTCTATGTTTGTTTGTTTCAGTTTTACATAATAAAGCATTTTTGAAAACAAATTTTTTTTTTGTATCTCCATTTTCTGAACGCCCTATTTTTTATTTTTTTTGCCGATCGTCTTGTGCAGGGGCTCGTTTTTTGCAGGAAGAGTTGATGTTTTTATTGGTACCATTTTTGGGTACATATGATTTTTTGATCATTCATTATTACACTTACACTTTATGGGGCAAGGTGACCAAAAAATTGGTTGTTTTGGCACAGTTTTTATTTATATTTACAGCATTTACCTGAGGGATTGGGTCATGTGACTTTTTTATAGAGCAGATCGTTACGGACGTGGCAATACCTAATATGTGTACTTTTTCTTATTTATAAAAGTTTTACACAATAATAGCATTTTTTAAACCAAAATAATGATGTTTTAGTGCATCCATAGTCTGAGAGCCATAGCTTTTTTATTTTTTGACCAATTGTCTTAGGTAAGGTTTCATATTTTGCGGGATGAGTCGACTGTTTGACTGTTTTGGGGGGTATATGCATTTTTTTTACACATTTTTTTTTTTTTTTACGGTGTTCACCTGAGGGGTTAGGTCATGTGATATTTTTATAGAGCTGGGTGTTACGGACGTGGCGATACCTAATATGTATATTTTGTTTTTATGTATTTCACTTTAGCACGATAATAGCAGTTTTGAAACAAAAAAAATTATGTGATGGTTTTATTGATACCATTTTGTGGGACATACGCCTTTTTGATCGCTTGGTGTTGCACTTTTTGTGATGTAAGGTGACAAAAATGGCTTTTTTTAATACCATTTTTTATTAATTTTTTATGGTGTTTATCAGACAGTGTGGATCATGTCATATATTTATACAGCTGGTCATTACGGATGCGGCGATACCTAATAAGTGTGTTTTTTTAATTATAAAATAAAGGGAAAGAGGCTTTTTTTTTCTTTTTTACTTAAAAACTTTATTAATTTTCCTAAAACACTTTTTTTTACTTTTTTTTGACGTTCACTTTTGGGGGTCTGATCCCCTCTGCAATGCATTACAATACATCTGTATTGTAATACATTGCCTGTTCATGTACTACAGTGAGTAGTACACTAACAGGTTGTCTAGGAGACACAGCCTGAGGTTGGATCTCCTCGGCACCCGTAGAAGGCAGGCCTCGATGCCGTGCAAGGCATTGGACAGCCTCTGCATGGCATCAGGCTGCCTTCTGACACATCCAGTCCCCGCCACAGCAGCATGGGGACTCGATGCGCTCCCTCACCCGACACAAACCCCTTCTATGTCGCGGTCAGCTCGGACCGCGGCATAGAAGGGGTTAATCCACCGGCATCGGCTTTTACAGTGATGTCGACAGATACAGCAGGGGCCCGGCTACCAGGGATCACCATGACGTACTATTACGTCAAATTGCGGGAACGTAGTGGCTTCCATGACGTAATGGTACGTCATGTGTCGGGAAAGGGTTAATTGGACGAAAGAGGCCTCTGCCTCAGGAGGCCAGTCTTTGGCATTCGCCCCTTTTTTTTTAGTAAGAGTGGATATTGGAGACGTTAGGGAGAAGAAGTTCGGAATAAACTGCCGATAGAAATTAGCGAATCCCAGGAAGCTCTGTACAGCACGCAGACCCTGTGGGCAAGGCCAGTTCTTTACCACATTCAGTTTTTCAGGATCCATCTGTAATCCAGCATCTGAGATGATGTATACGAGAAATGGTACTGTCGTTCTTTCAAAGGTGCATTTCTCGAGTTTGGCATAGAGTCTATTTTCCCTCAAGCGCTGTAAGACTAGTCGTACATGCCTTTCGGTGAGTGGTGAAGTCTGGAGAGAAGACCAGTATATCATCCAGATACACAATCACGCAGGTATAGAGCAGGTCCCGGTAGACATCATTAACTGGCTCTTGGAATACTGCAGGAGCATTGCAGATCAGGGGAAGAGGGTATCGGTTTTTAAGCATGATCTTATTCAGATCTCGATAATCGATACAGGGCCGCAAGGATCAATCTTTCTTCTGCACGAAGAAGAACCCGGCACCAGCTGGTGAAGTGGATTTCCAAATAAACCCCCTCTCAAGATTCTCAAGATTTGATGTAGTCAGTCATCCTCTGAGTCTCTGGAAGTGAGAGTGGGTAGACTCGACCACAAGGCACCAGGCAGAAGGTCAATTGGACAGTCATAGGGACGATGAGGAGGCAGAGTCTCGGTGTCTTTTTTACTAAAGACATCCACGTAATTGGCATATTGCTGCGGAAGTCCAGGCAGGTCTACAGGTACCGCAGGAGACGAAGCCGTTCGGACCTCCGCTAGGCAGATGGTGCAACAAGATGATCCCCATTGCAGGATCTGACCGGAGTGTCAGTCCACAATTAGCGAATGAAGATGTAGCCAGGGTATCCCAAGAATAATCGGATTCGCAGAGACTGGCAGCACATAGAAAGAGATCAGCTCCAAGTGCAAAACAATTTGTAACTTAAGGGGCAAGAAGCAGTAGTCCATTTACGGAAGCCACAGACAAAGGCCTCTCCAGTCGGGTGGTGGGAAACCGATATTGATGGACCAGCGCTTGTTGAATGAAGTTACCGGCTGACCCAGAGTCCATGAATGCCGGCACAGATAACTTAACTCCCTTGTGAAAGAGAGTCACTGGAAGTGAAAGTTTCAGAGAGTACTTCTCCTGGTCTAGGACCACCTCTCCAACTGATCCTAGACAGTAGCATTTTCCGGCCTCTGGGAGCAGTTATGCACAAAATGGCCCTTACTTCCACAATATAGACATAGATTCTCTGCCTTGCGATGTAGACGTTCTTGGTCAGTCAGACAAAGGCGCTCAATTTGCATGGGCTCCTCAGGTGGGGTGGACACCAGAGGAAGGACCGGCCTCTGGAAGGATGGAGCCAGACGAGGTGGTCTTCTGGCATATACGACCTGCTTAGAGCATTCCCTGAAACGCACATCAATCCTAGTAGACAATGTGATCAGATCATTCAGAGTGGACGGGCGATCGCAGCCAGCTAATTCGTCCTTAATGCGGTCAGAAAGGCCTTCCCAGAACACCGCCAGTTGAGCCTCATCATTCCATGTGAGTTTGGCCGCTAAGGTACAAAACTGGATGGCGTACTGACCTACAGACGTGGAACCTTGTCTAAGATGCAGAAGTGCTGAGGCAGTGGAGGACGTGCGACCTGCCTCCTCAAAAACCATCCGGAAGGTAGTCAGGAAAGACTGCAGATTAGTCGTTTCTGGACCTCGTTCCAAAATAGGGTTTGCCCAGGCAAGGGCCCCATCTGACTGCAGGGACACGATGAAGGCAATCTTGGACCGCTCCGTGGGGAACCTCTGCCCAGGTAACTCAAAGTGGATCAGGCACTGATTAAGGAATCCACGACACGTTTTTGGATCACCACTGTAGCGAGTAGGCAGCGAGAGTTGCACACAAGCTGCACTCTCATCCGGAATCATCGGTGAAGTCATAGGAGGGGCAGGAGGACAGCATAGCACAGAGGATGCTATTACACTAATCTTACCCCCATCTGTCTTGTCAAGGTCTGTCCCTCTGTCCGTTGGAGCCCAGCCACACCTATTATCTCGGAGCACAGCACCGCCCCTCTGTTAATAATTTACTGCTCTCCTCGCAGATTTTTCAAGGGCTCTGGTCCGGGCCCGCATGGTGTCCTGGCAGTGGCCTCACGGAAGCAAGCGCGCTTGTTTACAACTAGTCAACCAATATTAACCGGACAGATTAATATAAAAAACAACGGACCCCCAAGGAGTCATAATAGTCACCAAAAAAATGAATGAAAATAACTTACATATGTATGAAGATCCAAACAACTTTATTGTAAGTATATATAAACATATAAACAATACATACATATATAATAAAACAGGCAGCACAAGGCGGGACACACAGATGAGTAGCAGGACCCAAGGAGAGGCCGGGAGATCGATGCACAAAATAACAGGGAAAAAGAATGCTAGCTGAAAGAGCATACCTCAAAACCTCATAGCAGCAACGCCCCAAACAAAGTGCAAAGGAGGCGATTGTAGAGATTGAGGTTGAAATAAAAAGGACAAAGTATAAACATACCCTGGATGGTGCAGAGATCTCTCGGCCGACTCCTGACCCAACGCCGTTTCGCCAGCAGATCTGGCTTCTTCCGGGGATACGGAAACACATAAAAACATCTCCCCTATATAGTGCCCACACAGGTGTGTGGAGGATAATTAAAATTGCAGGACCTGAATGACGTCAGCACCAATGAAATTGGAGCCCCAGTACCTAAAAGCCAATCAATAGAACCAGAAGCACCTAATGGAGGCAGGACCGAGATGACAGAGCGAGCATGTGTGTATTGCAATAATTCAGCCCCCTAGGTTGGATGCTCCTGTCAATACTTATGTATGTATGTATATATATATATATATATTATTTCTGTTTTATGCATTAGCACTTTATGCCAAACTAAGTCAACTGTTGTCCTGGAATACTGACATTTTTGCCATTATTCCTCTTTATTATATATGGTACGCACTTTTTATACTGTACACGGTGTGATGATAATGAGTCTGAACACGGTCTCTTAACATAACATCGCGGTGTGGTGGGGTGTAATCCACCTGTCCACAGCGCAATGTAGTTATCTGCTGTCCATTTGGATAATGAGGGGTTAACTATGTGTTGTCGTATTCTATGTCTCTTATGTCATGTCCAGCTCCCAGCCACTAGCCTGGTATTTTTTACCCTGACCTATATTTAATAAGTTTCCATGCATTCTGACCATCTGCCCATTTTTAGACGAGTCTGTGGGCTGGTATGTGTATCCGCATTTAGGCTGAAAACATGTTATGTCAAATGATAAAGATATTAACTCACCAAACATCAACCATATTAATAGACAAGTACAGGAGTATACTATAAACGCATAACCATGATGGCCCTCTCCTACTGGGATGGCACCAATCATGCAGACCTTTGGCAAAGTCTTCATGTGGGGGGATTACCTCATCCCAGAGGAGCACTCTGTTTAACGTGTTGGGGACATATGAAGTACCGGTACGGCATGATATCCTGGTACTTAAGGACACATGACGTACCGGTACGTCATGTGTAGTTCCGATCACCGCCGCGCTGCGGGCGGTGATCAGAACAAGGTGCCTGCACAAATCATTGAGCAGGCACCCTGGGACAATGCGCGGGGGGGACCTGCGGTTTGCTGTGTTTACAGGTTGCTGCGGCGGGCGGTCGGCGGTGCCATCGGGTCCCTGTGCGGCTGTAATGGGGACCCGATGGCATGGAAGGCAGCGCAATGCCTTTCTTTGGCATCAGCGCTGCCTTCCGGTGAAGAGCCTGTGAGATCCAGCCCCCTGGATCTCACAGGCAGGAAGCTATATGAGTAATACACACTGTATTACTCATACAGCCAATGCATTCCAATACAGAAGTATTGGAATGCATTGTAAAGGGGATAATACCCCCAAAAGTGGGACAAAAAAAAAAGTTTAAAAAAAATAAAGTTTCCCCCCAAAAATTAAAAGTTTCAAGTAAAAATAAATAAATAGACATATTAGGTATTGCCACGTCCGTATCGACCGGCTCTATAAACATATCACATGACCTAACCCCTCAGATGAACACCATAAAAAAATAAAAATAAAAACTCTGCCAAATAAACCATTTTTTTGTCACCTTACATCACAAAGTGTAATAGCAAGCGATCAAAAAGGCGTATGCCCACCAGGGCCATAAATATTGAGTTTTGTTTGGCTGTTAACCCTTGCTTTGTTACTGGGAAAAATGGATTAAAATGGAAAATTTGCCAAAAAATTGAAATTCAGAAATTTCATCTCTATTTGCCAATAACACTTGTGGAACACCTAAAGGGTTAACGACGTTTGTAAAATCTGTTTTGAATACCTTGAGGGGTAGATGGGGTCACTTTTATGGAGTTTCTACTTTAGGGGTGCATCAGGGGGGCTTCAAATGGGACATGGTGTCAAAGAAACCAGTCCAGCAAAACTTGCCTTCCAAAAACCGTATGGCATTCCTTTCCTTCTGCGCCCTGCCGTGTGCCTGTACAGCGGTTTACGACCACATATGGGGTGTTTCTGTAAACTACAGAATCAGGGCCATAAATATTGAGTTTGGTTTGGCTGTTAACACTTGCCTTGTAACTGGAAAAAAATTATTAAAATGGAAAATCTGCCAAAAAAGTGAAATTTTGAAATTGTATCTCTATTTTCCATTAATTCTTGTGGAACACCTAAAGGGTTAACGACGTTTGTAAAATCAGTTTTGAATACCTTGAGGGGTGTAGTTTCTAGAATGGGGTCATTTTTGGGTGGTTTCTATTATGTAAGCCTCGCAAAGTGACTTCAGACCTGAACTGGTCCCTAAAAATTAGGTTTTTGCTTCTAAACTTCTAAGCCTTGTAACATCCCCAAAAAATAAAATATAATTCCCAAAATGATCTAAACATGAAGTAGACATATGGGGAATGTAAAGTAATAACTATTTTTTGAGGTATTACTATGTATTATAGAAGTAGAGAAATTGAAACTTGGAAATTTGCAATTTTTTTACAAATTTTTGGTAAATTTGGTATTTTTTTATAAATAAAAATGAATTTTTTTGACTTCATTTTACCAGTGTCATGAAGTACAATATGTGACGAAAAAATCTCAGAATGGCCTGGATAAGTCAAGCGTTTTAAAGTTATCACCACTTAAAGTGACACTGGTCAGATTTGCAAAAAATGGCCAAGTCCTTAAGGGGTTAAAAATATGCTTCATTTAAACAATGACATATTCCTTTTTAACATAAGAAACTGATTTCAATTTAGTTTCAGCTTCCTTCATACATCATTTATATTTGTACATTTTTTCTTGGTGAGAAAAAACGTAATATGTTTTTTACCATCCTTTGCAGCTCTTTTCAGCGTTTCTTTTTACTGCATACTTAAATAGGCATTTCCGACAGCATGCTGTGTTTTTATAAACATGCAACACAAAAAAACACTAAACAACATCAACCTAGTTTTTTAGTGGCATTTTTCAACACTTTTCATTTTTTTGCCCTACCAATTTTTGGAGCTTTTTATTTTCTTCTGCAGTTAAACACCAGCTTTAGATGTTAACTAAAAGTCTATGGGAAATATGAAAGGAAGGACAAACAAGCATTTTTTTTTAATGCTGGCAATTATGTTAATTAGGTGGCATTTTGCCCCCTGCTTTTTTCATAATCATATAATGCTGTAGGTCTAGCCCTTTTTCTGCAGGGATTTTGGCAACTCCCTCTCTATAGAGGAAAAAAACCCATGAAGAAAACACTAATGGTAGGACACTGGAGTAGACTTATCAAAACTGGTGTAAAGTAGAACTGGCTTAGTTGCCCATAGCAATCAATAAGATTCCACCTTTCATTTTTCAGAGCTTCTTTGGAAAATAAAAGGATCAATCTGATTGGTTGCTATGGGCAACTTTACATCAGTATGCAGGGTGGGCCATTTATATGGATACACCTTAATAAAATGGGAATGGTTGGTGATATTAACTTCCTGTTTGTGGCACATTAGTATATGTGAGGGGGGAAACTTTTCAAGATGGGTGGTGACCATGTCGGACATTTTGAATCCAACTTTTGTTTTTTCAATAGGAAGAGGGTCGTGTGACACATCAGACTTATTGGGAATTTCCCACGAAAAACAATGGTGTGCTTGGTTTTAGGCTACATTCACACGTCCGTATTTTTCTACATCGCGAATTTCGGTCCGTTTTTTGCGGATCCGTTGTTCCTGAAAATGTTTCCGTATGTCATCCGTTTTTTGCGGATCCGCAAAAAACGGAAACATCTGAAAACTCAAATCCGACAGTATATTCTAACACAGAGGCGTTCCCATGGTGATGGGGACGCTTCTAGTTAGAATATACTGAGAACGGTGTCCATGACTGCCCCCTGCTGCCTGGCAGCACCCGATCTCTTACAGGGGGCTGTGATCCGCACAATTATTGTGCAAATCATAGCCCCCTGTGAGAGATCAGGTGCTGCCAGGCAGGAGGGGGCAGCCCCTTCTCCCTCCCCAGTATTAAATGTGCCCAGTGCGGCCTCACCTCTCCCCCCCCCATCATCGGTGGCCAGTGCGGATTCCCAGTATTAATAAATGTGCCCAGTGCGGTCTCACCTCTCCCCCCATCATTGGTGGCAGTGCGGATTCCCAGTATTAATAAATGTGCCCAGTGCGGTCTCACCTCTCCCCCCATCATTGGTGGCAGTGCGGATTCCCAGTATTAATAAATGTGCCCAGTGCGGTCTCACCTCTCCCCCCATCATTGGTGGCAGTGCGGATTCCCAGTATTAATAAATGTGCCCAGTGCGGTCTCACCTCTCCCCCCATCATTGGTGGCAGTGCGGATTCCCAGTATTAATAAATGTGCCCAGTGCGGTCTCACCTCTCCCCCCATCATTGGTGGCAGTGCGGATTCCCAGTATTAATAAATGTGCCCAGTGCGGTCTCACCTCTCCCCCCCCCCCCATCATTGGTGGCAGCGGAGAGTACCGATCGGAGTCCCAGTTTAAATCGCTGGGGCTCCGATCGGTTACCATGGCAGCAAAGACGCTATTGCAGTCTTGGCTGCCATGGTTACTTAGCAATAAATACAAGCATTATACTTACCTGCGACTGCGAGCTGCGATGTCTGACCGGCCGGGAGCTCCTCCTACTTGTAAGTGAAAGGTCTGTGCGGCGCATTGCTTTTAGCACAGACCTGTCACTTACCAGTAGGAGGAGCTCCCGGCCGGACACACATCGTAGCTCGCAGTCACAGGTAAGTATAATGCTTGTATTTATTGCTAAGTAACCATGGCAGCCAAGACTGCAATAGCGTCTTGGCTGCCATGGTAACCGATCGGAGCCCCAGCGATTTAAACTGGGACTCCGATCGGTACTCTCCGCTGCCACCAATGATGGGGGGGGGGGGGGAGAGGTGAGACCGCACTGGGCACATTTATTAATACTGGGAATCCGCACTGCCACCGATGATGGGGGGGGGGGGAAAAGGTGAGACCGCACTGGGCACATTTATTAATACTGGGAATCCGCACTGGCCACCGATGATGGGGGGGGGGGAGAGGTGAGACCGCACTGGGCACATTTATTATTACTGGGAATCCGCACTGGCCACCAATGATGGGGGGGGGGGGGGGAGAGGTGAGACCGCACTGGGCACATTTATTAATACTGGGAATCCGCACTGGCCACCGATGATGGGGGGGGAGAGGTGAGGCCGCACTGGGCACATTTAATACTGGGGAGGGAGGGGGGTCTGCCCCCTGCTGCCTGGCAGCCCCTGATCTCTTATAGGGGGCTATGATATGCACAATTAACCCCTCAGGCGCAGCACCTGAGGGGTTAATTGTGCAGATCACAGCCCCCTGTAAGAGATCGGGTGCTGCCAGGCAGCAGGGGGCAGTCATGTACACCGTTCTCAGTATATTCTAACTAGAAGCGTCCCCATCACCATGGGAACGCCTCTGTGTTAGAATATACTGTCGGATCTGAGTTTTTCACGAAGTGAAAAATCAGATCTGTAGAAAACTTACTGGGAATCCGCACTGCCGCACTGGCCACCAATGAATATAGAGGGAGGGGGGCACATTTAATACTGGGGAGGAAGCCTAATTTCCAGGAACGGAATCCGCATAAAACGGATGACATACGTAATGACATACGAATGTCTTCCGTTTTTTGCGGATCCATTGACTTTGTATTGGTCCAGGATCCGATTTTTCAGGACAAGAATAGGACATGTTTTATATTTAAACGGACATGCGGAACGGAACAACGGAAACGGACAGCACACATTGTGCTGTCCGATTTTTTCCAGGACCCATTGAAAATGAATGGGTCCAGATCTGGTCCTGATCTGTTCCTGAAAAAACGGAACAGATCAGGAAAGAAAAAACGGACGTGTGAATGGACCCTAAATGTAACTTTATTCTTTCATGAGTTATTTACAAGTTTCTCACCACTTATAAAATGTGCTCAATGTGCTGCCCATTGTGTTGGATTGTCAATGCAACCCTCTTCTCCCACTCTTCACACACTGATAGCAACACCGCAGGAGAAATGCTAGCACAGGCTTCCAGTATCCGTAGTTTCAGGTGCTGCACATCTCGTATCTTCACAGCCTAGACAATTGCCTTCAGATGACCCCAAAGATAAAAGTCTAAGGGGGTCAGATCGGGAGACCTTGGGGGCCATTCAACTGGCCCACGACGACCAATCCACTTTCCAGGAAACTGTTCATCTAGGAATGCTCGGACCTGACACCCATAATGTGGTGGTGCACCATCTTGCTGGAAAAACTCAGGGAACGTGCCAGCTTCAGTGCATAAAGAGGGAAACACATCATCATGTAGCAATTTCGTATATCCAGTGGCCTTGAGGTTTCCATTGATGAAGAATGGCCCCACTATCTTTGTACCTCATATACCACACCATACCATCAATTTTTTTGTTCCAACAGTCTTGGAGGGATCTATCCAATGTGGATTAGTGTCAGACCAATAGCGGTGGTTTTATTTGTTAACTTCACTAGTCACATAAAAGTTTGCCTCATCACTGAACAAAATCTTCTACGTCCTGTTCCAATTTTTGTTTTGCCCATTCTGCAAATTCAGTGCGCCGATCTGGGTCATCCTCGTTGAGATGCTGCAGTAGCTGGAGTTTGTAAGGGTGCCATTTGTGAGTAGCTAATATCCGCCAAAGGGATGTTCGACTAATGTCACTCTCCAGTGACATGTGGCGAGTGCTACGCTGTGGGCTCTTGCTGAATGAAGCTAAGACAGCCACTGATGTTTCATTAGAGACAGATGCGTCCACATTTTGGCAAATCCAACACTGAACCAGTTTCACGAAACTTAGCAAGCAGTTTGCTAACTGTAGCATGGGAGATGGGTGGTCTCGTAGGGTGTCTTGCATTGAAATCTGCTGCAATGACCCGGTTACTGCGTTCACCAGACATCAACACAATTTCTATCCGCTCCTCACGTGTTAACCTCGGCGACATGTCAATGGCTGTAAACAAAGAGAAACTTGTAAATGACTCATGAAAGAATAACGTTACGTTAAAACCAAGCACACCCTTGTTTCTCGTGTGAAATTCCCAATATGTTTGATGTGTCACATGACCCTCTTCCTATTGAAAAAACAAAAGTTGGATTCAAAATGGCCGCCATGGTCACCACCCATCTTGAAAAGTTTCCCCCCTCACATATACTAATGTGCCACAAACAGGAAGTTAATATCACCAACCATTCCCATTTTATTAAGGTGTATCCATATAAATGGCCCACCCTGTAGATAAATCTTTCCCACTGTGTGCAAAAAATGCCACAGGTAAATCCATGTGTGCAAGGACCCTTAATCATGCAAAAGCCACATAAACCTATTTTCTAGAAAATGTTAATTTCTCAATTTTAATTTAGTTTTTTGTAATACAAAATAATTTCTTAGATATTATAAAGATACATATTAAGGCTACATGCACACGACCGTATGTGTTTTGCGGACCCGCAAAAAAAAATGGATGACGTCCGTATATCATCCGTTTTTTTTTCAGATCCATTGTAACTATGCCTATCCTTATCCGCAAAACAGACAAGAATAGGACATGTTCTATTTTTTTTGCGGGGCTACAGAACGAAAATAATTATGTGGACAGCACACAGTGTGCTGTCCGCATTTTTTGCGAACCCATTGAAATGAATGGGTCTGCATCCTCTCCGCCAAAAAAAGGGAACGGACACGGAAACAAAATGCATTTGTGTGCATGTAGCCTAAGTGTATTGGAAAAGTAGGATGCAGTATTTAACCTCCTTTGAAAACAAGATCTGTACTAAATTAACATTATCATGCTTTTTCTCTAACTGCGTTGTTGTAATAGTAAATAATTTCCTATACAGATAAAGGTTCATTTTCTAATTAACTATTCCTTATATAAACATTTACCAATTAAAAATTAACAAGTTATATATACATACATTTTTCATGTTTTCAAAAGTTTAAGCTTAAAAAGTCTACATTTTAAGAGCAATATTGCTCTTGTACATATGTGCCAATATATATTTATAATAATTTGTAAATATATTTAGTACTATTTATCATTCAATCACAATGAATAAATTATACAATTTTTAGTTGATAAATTATGTTAAATTGTTATTAAAAGCTGCTTTTAATAGTATTATTTTTTAAAACACTGATAGCATAAAAATTGTCCCCATCAAGTAGTTATACTTGTCAATGATTTTATGTACATTATTTTAAATAAATGTGTATATAAATTTTATGTGATATTAATTCAATGCTTACATTTATTTTAAACCAAAACAAACAAGTTGTTTAAAGGCAAACTTAGGACACATCCACACTTGTTGCAAGTGTTTAGTTAAACAGCCATATGCTTTGTCAATATTATTATTATTTGTATTTATTTATTTATTATTATCATATATATATTTTTTTTTTTACAAATATAGGGTTTCTATGGCTTTTTGGAGGACAGAACCAGATCCCAAAAAACGAATACAAATTGACATAATTTTATGTTTGTCCAATTAGTTTAGATCAGTTCCTAAAATATGCAAAAAAAAAGAAAACAACAAGAGTACAAAGACACTTGTTTGAAGATGCCCTAAATAAGAATAAATTAATCACTTTCATCAGTGTTTCATCATAATCTTTCCTCCTTCCATTCTGTCCACACTTAGCAGAGACCAGCAGGGGTGGGATTCAAATCTTTTTTAAAACATATTTGTTGATTTTGTGCATATTAAATCACTCCATTACAATAGAATTCTCTCCCCTAGTTAATTGTAGAACAAAATACAACAAAATAATAGAAACTAAAAGGGTGTGATGCTTTTTTTGACTAAATATCTCGTAGATTTTATGTGACTATCATTTCCAATTGTAGTAAACCCAACCAAGGTTTGTGAAATACGAAAAAAATGTCAAGAAATGCATCATCTACATGAGTCTCCTTAAGTCTCTGTAGATCCCCGAGTCAGTGTCTCTTGTTAATTCCATACTTCAATCATTCCGTTCTCAGATGTTTACTGTACCATTTAGTATACTGGAATAAGCTCATTAGTTCCTGTATGTCTTGAGGTGTGTAGTGGGATTCAATAAAGGTTTTCCATTTGCCAAAGTATTTCTATGTGTACTGTTTATGTCCTTCCACTTCTATGCTGTTGGTTTTGAGTAACTGTTTAGGTTGTGAGAAATAACAAAATCCGTATCAGGAATATTAAAGTCCAACCATCTAGCAAATAAGCTTCTGAGGACGACTATAAGAATCACACAGGGGAGTTTAAAATACCAAAACTGTTGTTCATAATTTATAACATCCTTTCAAAATAAGGTCGTTTTTGTACAGCTCCATATACCATGCCACGTATCTATAAGTGGTAACTGGCATTTGGGGCAAGCTACAATCCTATTTGGGAAATCAGGAGATGGTCGGATATTAAAGCCATATGGGATTCAAATCTTTAAAAATAGTTTCCCTAGTCAATGGGTAAAGATAGACAAGCAGCATTATGATACAGATCTTTACATATAAAAGGAAAAAAAGGGAAAAAGGAAGAAGGGAAAAATCATTGATATAACAAAAATTCATATCTCTATTGCATCCAAAACAAAAAGAAAAAATACTCTTTTGATCTTGCTTGTGAAAAAAAATCACAAACCATAAGTTACAATAACCTGGCCAGAAAAACTAAATCACAATTACAATTCATATAGTATATATACACACACAGTAAATAGAAAATCCATTTGTTAATAAATACATTAATGACCGACATTTTCAAGGGGTCCACTTATAATAGCACCATGTATGTTAAGAACCAAATTTAGAAGGAAGTGAGTTATGGAGCAGAAAGTCATGATGGAACATATCGGAATCTGTGAGAATTTTTGCTGTATTTGGCATTTTCTATTAGGCTGGGTTCACACTTGAGCGTTTTACAGCGCGTTCAAACGCGCTGTAAAACGCTCAACACATGAAAACCAATGCTTCCCTATGGCCCTGGTTCTCACTTGAGCGTTTTACAGCGCTGAAAAACGCGCTGTAAAACGCCCTACGCTCAAACAAGTTCTTGAGCTTCTTTGGGGCGTTTTGTCGCGCGTTTGCGGCCATAGGATAGCATAGGAACGCGCATATATGCTATTTTGAGCGTTTGTGACCATCAAAACGCGCGTACGAACGCGCGTTTGGCACATAGCAACAGGCCATAAAAGGACACACCCCTAGTGAGAGGCTAATGTGCAGCCTGAGCAACATGGAGGAAGCAGGCTGTGATAGTGAGACTCTGATCAGGCTTGTGCGTTCCAAACGCTGCCTGTATGACATCCAGGATGCCAATTTCAAAAATAGGATAAGCAGGAAACAGGCATGGGAGGACATTGGCCGTACCATCTGGCCACAGTGGATGAGCTTATCCAAAACTGCAAAAGAAGGCCAAGGTATTGACATGTGTGTTCTGAGTGTAAAAAGGAACTCCTTGTGTGCACTGGTGTAAAAACTATATGTAATAGTCCAGCCCAGCTCTACCTGCGGCCCTCCAGCTGTGGTCTAACTACAACTCCCAATATGCTGTGCTGTATTTTACTTGCTGTAGCCTGTCCAGGCATGCATGGAGTTGTAGTTTTGCTACAGCTGGAGGGCTGCAGCTTCACCCTCCCTGTTCTAGTATATGGCCAGTCAATGTTTCCCGTCACCCACATTCTGGCACAATGTAGTGGGGCAGTATGCTCAATTTGCACTTGTTCCACTGTGTTTCGCCAGATGGCGCTGTTCCAATCTGGAAATGTATTCGAAAATCAAATTGTGGCCTACATTTGTGGGTCGGATTGGTGGTATAAAGTTGATATGGATATTGTCGACGGTTAAACATTATTGTGCTTGTGGGCTATTGCAGCACTGGCACATTATAGGTGAGTGTATGTGTACAGTCCCAGTATTGGCCACATAAATGGGACCCCTAATTCCGCCCACATTGTTTTCCCTTGTTAATGGCCGAGTATTGGGCCCATAAATGGGACCCCTAATTCCGCCCACATTGTTTTCCCTTGTTAATGTAGGAGTATTGGTGGGCACTATTGGTGCTTCTACAAGGGCCACTATATAGGTGAAAAAAGGGCATTGCACACATTCACTCTTCAAATTTTTTAATGCAGCCATTACACTAATCCAATAAACTAAAATGGAATAATAACTGATAACGAATCAATCTTTGCTGGGGGAAAAAACAACATATTTGAACATTATATGGCTTGCATTTGCCAAGGTAACTCCCCCTGTGGTGACATGAAATATGCAGTGAAGTGGTCCCGAATAGCAGCACCATGTGTGGTCCCACGAACACCGCTGCTAATAGTACTCTCCATGGAATGGCTCAAAGAATCCTCAAAATTGAAGCCATCCCTTTGTCTGACAAAATTGTGAAGAGCACATGCTGCCTTCACAGCCGAGATGGCGGTCTCCAATTTAAGATGTATGGGTGAGTGCAGAACTCGCCATTTGTTGGATAATATACCGAATGCACATTCCACCACCCTGCGTGCTCTTGTCAGACGATAATTAAAAACACGGCGCACAATGGAGAGACCACGGCTGGAGTATGGCCTCATAAGATGCTCACCTAGAGCAAATGCCTTATCCCCAACAAAAACAAATGGCATAGACGGAGAAGTGGTGCCAGGCAGTGTGGTGTTCCCGGGAAGGTCAAGGGAATTATTAATGAGCATTTGACCAAAGTCTGAATGCCCAAAAACAGCAGAGTCCGAGCTGCTGCCATAGGAACCCACATCGATGTATCGGAAACAATAGTTAGCATCACATACTGCAAAAAGAACTATAGAAAAGTATTTTTTATAATTAAAGAACTGACTGCCACTCCTCATTGGCTTCACAACGCGGATGTGTTTGCCGTCAATTGCTCCTACACAGTTTGGGAAATTGCATGTTAGCTGAAAAGTATCCGAAATTTTCAGCCACTCCTCCTTGTTTGGTTGGCCCATGACAGCAGCATGTAGGACATGCCAAATGGCGATGCAGGTTTCCTTCACGATTACACTGGCTGTGGATTTCCCGATCAGGAAGGTGTAGTGAAGACTGATCAAAGAGTGGCCAGTAGCTAGATAGCTGCAAAAAAAGTTTGAAAAACTGGATTAAAAATAATGGATGATGCTTTTTTTTTTAATATAGTCAACCTTTTGAAAAGCAAGTGGAAGAGCCTAAAAGATGCTTTTGTTCGACATCGGCGTAAGGAGAGGGAGCAGAGGAGCGGTCGAGTTATGTGCATGCCGAGCAAATGTCGTTTCTTATCCCATGCACTGAAATGCGTAGGTGAGTCCAGTGCATACACATGCAGGAGAGGGTGTGGTATGACATGCATTCACTTTCAAATCTTGCACATACTTATGTATATTTTCATGTTCACAGCACCGATAGTAGCTGGTCCCAACCTCAACAGCAGGAGGAGGAAGCGGGGGAGGTCAACCGAGACAGTGAGGCCTGTGCGTCAACGGGGCCACTAAGTCCTCCACCACCCGATCCCACCCCTACATTCCAAACCCCCACACAGCCTGCACCACCTGTCGCGGATCCCGCAAACATTAGGGTTCACCGACCAAAACGGAGAAGGCCATCACGCCAGGAGGACCGGCTAATAGCATGCCTGGATGCGCTTGCCCATCCTGCCCCCAAACTCTCGTGTGATGGGCTTTTCCTCTTGAGTTTGGAGAAAAAAATGCTGCAAGTGCCCAGAAATAGAATCAGCGAAGCTAGGGACACATTAACAAGGGTGCTTGACAGCTTCATCCCATGTTCTGATATCACACAGGCCAGCAATGCACCACAACATCCACCACAACATCCACCACAACATCCATCACAACATCCACCACAACATCCACCACAACATCCACCACCCACTCACACATACACATCACAAACATACCCCCAAACTAACATACCACACCCTCACGACACATGGCACACACAACCCCACTCCTCATACACCTATCCCTCCACCAGCATGGGCAACAACCCCTCCACCACCGCTCCAATGCTATCTGGCCAGCAATCGGGTGGACTGAGAGAGGCCATGCGGGATCCTGAGCCACATTTGAGCTTTCCGCATTACCACAATCTGTAAATATTTACGGACATAATTTTGTGTGTCCGGGTTGTTGGGCATTGATTGTTTTTGTTTGAAATTTGCCGACTAATTTTACGGTCGAAAGACAAACAGTTATGTTGTTTCTGTTAAAACACACTATGTGCATTTTTTGAGGAACTGGAACATGTTTGGTACCTTTTCCCAAAATTAAATACATTTGCGAAGTTTGTGTGACTCTTATTTTGAAGGGAGTGGGTCCGTATGGGAAAATGTGCGGAAACTATGTAAGTATGGTATCTATATGTCAAATTTAAAAAGCATACACATCAAATCCACCCCCCGCTAAAACAATCAAACGTCACAACCAACCGTGGAAAATAACAAAGGCCACACTAATATCCAGTCACCACACAATGCAAATGCTTTTATAAGGCCACTATTAGAGTCTACTTACCGCAAAGTAATAATCAGTCTTTCCGCGGGTGGTATACTGTCCCGCATGAAGGTGTCCTCACGTTCTAAATGGGTGCCCAACAACCCCAGGAGCTCATCAAAGCTGTTCCAAACCCAAATGGTGAGGGTTAACATTCACAAAATACTTCAACTGGTACCTTCACAATTGCAACAACACTACTATAACTATTGTATATGTACAAACCTGGTGATGGACATCCGCGTGTATGAAAAAAATTTGTCCTCATGGGCCTGGAGGCCCACGTACAGTGCCCAAAACTGTCCCCTTTCAGTTCGATTGGCAATGACAGGATGGACCCAGAAGCGTCGCCTGCTCTCTCTCCTTCGCCGCAAACGTCCGAGATGGATTGCTGCAACAATTGCCGCAATTGGTCGCCTTCGGGAAAATTCCATGACTGCAAACAATCCACTCTCCCAAAACCCATGAAATTGGCCACCTGCATATCTCTATCATTAGACACCTTTCTTCATATAGACAGGGCTGTATTTTCATAGGACAACACTGCTGTCCATCATACAAACGCGCGTAAAACGCGCGTTGGCTATGGCCAAAAACGCTCACAAAAACGCGCCTAAAACGCGCGACTTAAACGCGCATATCCAAAACGCTCAGGTCTGAACCCAGCCTTATGTTTGCAACAGCGGTAAAGTCTTCAGGACCTTGCGATATTCCATTTTTGTGTCTTTACTCCCACATAGCTGTATGGGGCCTTGCTTTTTTTGCGGGACAAGTTGTACTTTCTAATGGCACCATTTTATATTGCATATGATGCAATGGGAAGCTGGAAAACAAAATTCCAAATTGAGTGGAATTGGAAAAATAGTTTTAATGGATTTTGTTTCTGCAACGTTCCCTGTGTGGTAAAACTGACCTGCTACCTTAATTCTCTGGGTCAGTATGATTACAGAGATACCAGAATCAGGTAGTTTTTATTGTAATTTAATACATTAAAAAAATACAATCGTACCCACAAGGCAAAATCCCGGGCCCCGACGGGTTACCCCTTCTCTATTTTATAAAAAGTATCAGGAGATTCTTATCCCTAAATTTACGGACGTATGCAACGCGCTGTTGCAAGGTGAGTCGCTCCCCAGACAGATGCAGAAATCACATGTGACGTTAATATATAAAGATGGTAAGGATCAACAACAATGTGGAAGTTACAGGCCAATCTCATTACTAAACCTGGATTTAAAGATCTGGGCGAAATTACTGGCCACTAGGTTAAGTAAGGTCCTACCTTCCTTAATACAACGTGAACAATCCGGATTTGTCAAAAGGAGGGAGGGGAAAGACAACTCTCATAGAGTTTTCCACTCAATACACATAGCACATACAAGGAAGATACCTCTAGTCCTCCTGAGTATAGACGCTGAGAAAGCGTTTGATAGAGTTAACTGGAGCTTCATGAATCAGGTTCTAGAGAAGTTTAACATACCTGGTCCATTTATCAGGTCAATATTTCAATTTATTTTAGTAGCAGAAACTTTATTAGTCAGTTAGACAAACAAAAGAAATATCCGGAATTAGATATGGAAACAGAGAATTGAAGTGCACAGCCTTTGCTGACGACTTGTCATTTCTAATAACCAATTCTGAACAGGGCTTAGGTGTCCTGGAAGATAGGTTGGAGGCATTTAGCAGGGTCTCAGACTTTAAGGTGAATCACACCAAATCGGAAATCTTAAATATCACTCTACCTGAAGATCAGGCAAACTCATTAAAAGCTTCTCTCCCCTTCTATTGGTCTAAAGGCCCCATAAAATACCTTGGGATCTTGATACCAAGGTTCCTGGAGGACCTTTTTAGATCCAAGTATACCCTGCTAGTGTAAAGCACCTACTACAGAAATATAACCTCCCATTTCTTTCCTGGATGGGTAGGAAAAATGTTCTTAAAGCCTACATACTACCTAAGATTTTATATATGATACAAATGGTCCCTATAAACATCCCCGCTAAGTTCTTCACCGACATAAAGAAGATGTTCTCTAGATACTTATGGAAGGGGAAGAGGCCTCGTATTCCCTATAGGGTCCTCACGCGCTGTAAAAGCAGGGGAGGTCTGGGCTTACTGGATGTAGCACAGTACTATCAAGCCATACAGCTGATAAGGTGGTTGGAGTTAGTAGAACCTAAGAGACAAAAAGATATCAGAGACATATGTGAATATAGTGTAGGCCCATCATTCTTAAGCTATGTATGGCTTCCAAATAAACATAACAGGGATCTATCAGGCTTAGACCCCATGCTCCGAGGGGTATGTACCACATGGAAGCTCTTGGGGGGGGGGAAACTAGCTCCAAATCTATCTGCGTTGATGCCATGGTCCTTGCTTCCCAACTTATTAAATGTAAAAGGTCAGGAAACCTCCACAGTGTGGAGAGCATTGGAGCAAACTAGTGCTAGAGAAGTCCTCACAGACCTAAACTAGTGCTAGAGAAGTCCTCACAGATCTAGAGGCTACTCTGAGCAATGTCCTACCTGATGTACCTGGACAGGCCTCAACATTGTTTTTGACAATACCTCAGGTGCGGTCTGTGTGCGGGAGTGTTAGGAAAAAGTATGCATTTCAGAGACCCTTGATGGAATTCGAGAAAAAGATATGCACTCCTATAATCAAACAGAGAAAGGTCTCTGAGCTTTATCCTCTGATGGTAGTCCAGGGGGACACCTTAAAACCACCCTATTTACTAGAATGGGAAAAAGACTGTGCTAACGGAGCGTGAGGCAAAGAAAATACTGGAGACTTCGCATGGTTTTTCGCAATGCGTACGTCTACAGGAAAATCACTTCAAACTAATTACTAGGTGGTACAAAACACCGCAATGTCTCCACGCTAGAGGGCTGGCACCCACCCAGAGGTGTTGGAGATGTGGGGGTGAATCTGGTTCCGTATCACATATTTGGTGGAACTGCCCTTTAATAGATTCATACTGGAGGGAGATCACCACAGAGGTCAAAAAATTTACCACACAAGACTTCCGGATCTCACTGGAAATGGTAGTACTTTCCAAGCCAACCAGCCAATATTCCCCTTCCAAGAAAAACTTGGTGACACACCTCATTGCAGCAGCTAAATCCTTGATTCCGCTGCATTGGCTGTATGTTAACCCCCCTATGGTGCAGGAGTGGAGGGCCATGGTTAACCAGATATCTCAATTTGAGGAGATGTCTAGCTGGCTAAACAGGTCTCATGACAGATACCTGAAAATATGGGGCAAATGGAATGCGTCTAGACACCATATATAATGTGTCTCACATGTAGTGATAGTTCCGCTCTTATTCTGGGCAAAACGCACAGGTGAGTGGTGTGGATGGCGGTTCGGATGGCGACACGGACCATACCCCCCCCTTTTTTTTACCTCTATACTTACCAGTGGTGGACAGCAGGTCTTGGAGTTAGGTGACGTTAGCGAAACTCGGCTAAATATGAAGTTTATATCTCAGCCCAAGTGGTTTATTCACAACCATAAAGATCGGTACTTCTCTGTAATGTCCTCCATGATTCTGGGGCTTGTTGTAAGTGTGAGAAAGTTAGGAAGCAGATTCTTCTGTACTTCCTGGGTGCAGTGGATCACAGCTAAATGAGAGGTTATTCAGTTGACCAAAATAAGAATAAGATCCTTAATAGTTATATAATAATGGTAGCATAACGTTAAAGGGGTTCTCCAGGAATTAAGAAAATGAAAATACGTAAATATTACTTTATTATAAATATATTCCCAAATTTCTTTCATTAGTTATAATGGCTCGTTTTGTCTGGGAAGCAACCATTAGAAGAAATAAAATGTCCGCCGTCCTACTAGTACACACAAAACCTGTCCTAATCACATACCAGGACACAGCCACATCGCCACCTCCTCTCTGTCCTTCATGTCTCCTCATGAACTCCATTCCTACAGAGATTCAGCTGAAGATCATATTAAACTGTATTCAGGATCATAATCCCTGACAAGCAGAGCAGAGAGGAGAACGAGGCATCTCTTTAGCTCAGTGTTGTGAAGTAACTTGTCCTCCTGTGTGATTAGGACACGTTTTGTGTGTACTAATAGGACGGTGGCCATTTTATTTCTCCTAATGATTGCTCCCCAGACAAAACAAGCCATTATAACTAATAAGGTATTTTGGAATATATTTATAATAAAGTAATAATTATGTATTTTAATTTTCTTAATTCCCGGAGAGCCCCTTTAAAGTATTTGGATCTTGTACAGTATAACTGTAAGTAGGATGGGCTACATGATCTATACCATTTTGGACACATTGATCATTATCATTTAATCCTCTGTGATAGAACAGCATACTTATAATTGGGATTATTGGATATATAAATGGGCTTTTTCTCACTTTAAATTTACTTTAAATTCAACACCAGTCTGCTCTACTCATGGGAAAAAAAACATAGTAATGTGACACTGCTGGGTCATGTGCTGCTTGGGGACACATCACTGCTGAGGCCAGTCATAGATGGCAGCTATGCAAATGACCTTATCTGTATAGTAGTTTACAGGACAGAGACCTAAAGACCAGTGAAGTGAGCCAGATGGAGTGGCGGGAGGCAGGTGTAATTTCTTTTTCTCAGGTACTGCAGGCTGGGGTTCGAATTAAAAGAAAAAAATCTGGACAAGGTCTATAAGATTAAAAAGTTTGGGTAAGAAAACTCACAATGGTTTCCTTCCTCATTAATCTCAATATTCATAGAATCAGACAGAAGCCTCTGATTATATTATAGAGCCCCTGATGATAAATCCTGGAATATACCACTACATCCGTTCCCCTGATCTGCAGCTCTTATCACTATGAATACTGGTTGAGAACCCACTGTATATACCTAATGGAATCCCTTTCATGCTGTTACACAAAAGTTTGTGATCTTTATCTAACACAGAAGAGGTGAAGGTACATTCAGAAATACAAGGAAACATTAAATCAACACCAAGATACCAGAGAATTGGCAGAGATGTGGAGAACAACTGATTCTATAACCAGGGGAATTAGAAATTTGGAAAGGTCCAAGGGCTAGACACCACCCCATTACATTTATTATGACAGTATACATATAAATACATATGCATAGTCACATAAAAATATATACACACACAACAATATACATACACAATGATAGACATGTGCAGACAAAGTAACACGGTAATTATGCTGTTGTTCACATGTGTATGTCTTTGTAGATTGGATTTTTCCGTGTTTGGTGGTGTATTTAAAATGATGACTTTAATTCATAATCACTAAGTAAATGATAAAGCTTGACTACTGTATAACCAATTTACTAATAAGATTACCGGAATGATCACAAAATATAGTGCAGCCACGCACAAGCCTTTCTTTATCCCTGAGAAGAAAAACTTGACCATTTTCCAAAATGCGTTGGCTTAAGTTTGATCCTTTGGAGATTCTGCAGCTCAAGTGACTTCACTGTGTACTCTGTACGGAGCACGAGCGTTGAGGAGGAGAAGCGTGATATCGGCTGGGGCATGCTTCAAGCAATTATCCAGAATTACAATTGACATCGCCAATGCCGAGGATTTTTGCCTATACAAGAGGAGCCACATAAAGTACAGACCAAAAGTTTGGACACACCTTCTCATTCAAAGAGTTTTCTTTATTTTCATGACTATGAAAATTGTAGATTCACACTGAAGGCATCAAAACTATGAATTAACACATGTGGAATTATATACATAACAAACAAGTGTGAAACAAGTGAAAATATGTCATATTCTAGGTTCTTCAAAGTAGCCACCTTTTGCTTTGATTACTGCTTTGCACACTCTTGGCATTCTCTTGATGAGCTTCAAGAGGTAGTCCCCTGAAATGGTTTTCACTTCACAGGTGTGCCCTGTCAGGTTTAATAAGTGAGATTTCTTGCCTTATAAATGGGGTTGGGACCATCAGTTGCGTTGAGGAGAAGTCAGGTGGATACACAGCTGATAGTCCTACTGAATAGACTGTTAGAATTTGTATTATGGCAAGAAAAAAGCAGCTAAGTAAAGAAAGACGAGTGGCCATCATTACTTTAAGAAATTAAGGTCAGTCAGTCAGCCGAAAAATTGGGAAAACTTTGAAAGTAAGGGCTATTTGACCATGAAGGAGAGTGATGGGGTGCTGCGCCAGATAACCTGGCCTCCACAGTCACCGGACCTGAACCCAATCGAGATGGTTTGGGGTGAGCTGGAGCAGAGTGAAGGCAAAAGGGCCAACAAGTGCTAAGCATCTCTGGGAACTCCTTCAAGACTGTTGGAAGACCATTTCAGGGGACTACCTCTTGAAGCTCATCAAGAGAATGCCAAGAGTGTGCAAAGCAGTAATCAAAGCAAAAGGTGGCTACTTTGAAGAACCTAGAATATGACATATTTTCAGTTGTTTCACACTTGTTTGTTATATATATAATTCCACATGTGTTAATTCATAGTTTTGATGCCTTCATAGTCATGAAAATAAAGAAAACTCTTTGAATGAGAAGGTGTGTCCAAACTTTTGGTCTGTACTGTACATAGGACTTCTTCCTCTCCGATGCCACCAATCCTGGTAGGAGCCTGATTGGCTTGTTTATGTGGGAAATATCCTGTGTGTATTACGATGAACTACACATATACCTGCAGTTACTACACACAATAGTATAGGGAGCAGCAGTGTGGATTCTGGACATTGATAGTTAGCACAGTAACAATAAACACCTTATCCTTGACTTTTGTATACACATGTATGACAGTTGATCATTCTATACATTGGGCTAAATGATCATAGAGAAAATATAAATCCTTCACCAATTCCTGAAATCTTTCCAGTATGGCCATATCTGCGCTCTCTATAGTAAAAGTTGGTTGTAGAACTTACCATCTATAGCTGATTCTTCTCTCCCGTTCTTGGTATGGACCATACAGACAGCCTTTCTCAATTTCTTCTTTAGGAAAAGAGCAGCTTCAATAGTCTAAGATGTTCAGATCATCGTGATGTCACAGAATGTTGTGATGTCGTATGGTCTTGTAATCCCATGGAATATTTTGGTATCATGTGATTCTGTCTGATATTTTCTGTCAAGAATGACATCACAACAGTTGGCTTATTTTTTTTAAATAGTCTTTATTTATCATTTTGAAAAATAAGCATTTAAAAGAAAGAATCACACAGAACCAGAATCACACATACTGATGATTTATTGCAACAGCAGCTTGGTATAAGAAAAAGCTCCACAAAAGTCTATCAGTAGTATTCTTTAGAGCATGTAGGACCGCTGTTACTTAACCATATTAGCATCATAGACTTAAATATAATACACTCACTTATACACACCCACCGCAGCGCCACAGGTCTCCAATCTCTATCTAAGCCACTGATGTCCTAGCAGCTAACCAGGGACCCCATATTTTATCAAATCTCTCTGGACATCCTCTTGCAAGGAAAGTCTGTTTATACATTGGCAAGACCGCTTCGATAAGTTGCATCCAATGTTGGACCTAGGGGACTTTAGGGGGTCTCCAGTTCAGCAGAATGGACTTCCTAGCATAGAACATTAGAAGTCGATACAATATCCTAGAATATTTGGTATGCAGCAGATCATTAACCAGTCCTAGCAAGCTATGTTCTGGGGAGCAAACCGACGGTAATCCTAGCTTCAGATTTAAGAACTCATGGACCGCTGACCAATACTCAGCGATAACTGGGCAGTCCCAGATCATATGGATCAAAGTACCCCTCTCTCCATCACACCTAGTACATAAGGAGCTATGAAGTCTGCTCATTTGTTCTAATCTGACCGGGTCAGGTAAATACGGTGCAGCCATTTCACTGTATTAACTGATCTCTAGCACATACTCTAGCACATATGACTGTATTCCGCCAGTCATATGTGCTAGGCCAAAAAACATCCCATATTTATCCACTACCTCCAAAAGTACATCCAAAGACCTTCCAGTATCCCCCAGCACATATCGTCAGCATATAAGGACAATTTTTCAGTGATCCCTGCGATGTTCCATCCCTCTATACGATTGCAGCTTTTTAACAGACTAGACAGGGGTTTCATCACCAGCACAAAAAGTAACGGAGATAGAGGGCATCCCTGACGTGTGCCTCTGTGTAAGGGGAAGGGTTCAGACAGGTATCCATTTACTTGAACACGAGCTGTTGGTTGCAGGTAGAGGAGACGTAACCTTTTAAAAAATTTCCCCAGGAACCAAAATCTTTCCAATACCTCCGACAAAAAGACCCACTCCACTGAATCAAAAGCCTTCTCATTATATAGTGAGGCTATAGCCCTATTCCCAACATTATCATGCTTAATCTGTAAATTGGTGTAAAGGCGCCTAAGATTAATATTGGTGGACTTTCCTAGCATAAATCCAGATTGGTCCAGCCCTATTATGGATAAAATAACCCCTGCCAGACGTAGTGCCAACACCTTAGCCAAGATCTTAGCATCTAGATTTATAAGTGAAATAGGGCGATATAAACTGCATTGGTTCGGTGGCTTCCCCGCATTGTAAATCACCACTATTATAATTCAAAGAAGGAGGATGGCAGCGCATGTAGCTTATACCACTCGTCAGGAAAACGATCTGGTCCAGGGGTTCTATGAGTGGCCATGGAGCCTATTGCCATCTGGAACTCCTTTGCAGATATCGGGGACTCTAATAGCTCTCTATCTTCTCTGGACAGTTGCGTGAAGGAGATCTGATCCAGGTAAGCCCTCAAACCATCAGATGTAGGAATATAGCTTGAGGTGTAAAGCTTAGTATAGTATGATGCAAATTGGGCACATATTTCCTCCGGTTTAGACACCTCCTCCCCAGAGTCTAACCTAATTGCTTTCACTACCGTCTGAGGGGTTTCAGTCATAGCCAGGTAGGCAAGTGTTTTCCCACTTTTGTCCCCGTCCAAAAAAATTGTCTGCTGCCACGCAAGAAGCCGCTTCTGAGTGTATTCAGTAAGATGTAGCTTGTAATCTCTCTGAAGAGATAGCCACCTTTCTTAAAGATCCTAACTGGGATCATTGATCTAGGTCTCCTCCGTCTCCATAAGGCTGGCTTCCAGCCGGCTACACGTAATTTACAGTTCTGCCCTGTGAGTAGCAATGGCTGAAATACAGACTCCCCTCATTAACACCTTACACACCTCCCATTCTGTTAACGGATTGGAAGAACCATCATTCACCTTCCAATATTCTTCTAGTTCCTTTCGACAGGTAGCTTCCACTGGGAGTACCTGTAACCACATTGGGTTGAGTCTCCAAATCCTAGCTAGTCCATTTAATGGCTAGGATAAAATCACCTGCATCGGAGCATGATCTGAAATGCACCATGGCAGATAGCCATGTGTAGGGAGTCAGGATAACCAAATGCTAGATCAATGCAGGACATAGTATTGCCTGAAGCTGAGTGGCATGAGAATTGTCTAGCAGTAGGGTTTCTCCCCCTCCACAGTTCCTCTAAGATATGAGCTATCGCCCAGTTACACAGAGATGGGATATGTCTATTTGGAGGTCTCAGTCTATCTACTTAATTGTTCAGGACTGCATTAAGGTCTCCCAATATTATAAAAGGGGATTGTGGCAGCTGTGACAACCTCGTCCAGTAAGGACTTGCAGAAGGCAGGGGGTATATACAAACCCACTACGATCAGGGGACTACCCTGGACCAGACTATATAAAATAACGTATCTACCAAAACTGTATGCAATTGTAATGGTATTCTCTTACTGACAAGAAAGGATACGCCACGCGCAGTATTCTTGTACGTCGGTGATGGGTTACAGGCTCTTAGATGCGTTTCCTGCAAAATAATCAGATCAGGGTTGTAAGACTTATGGTAATTAAAAACCAAAGCTCTTTTGATTTTGCAGTTTAGGCCCCTCACATTCCATGAAATTATCTTAGGCGTCGCCATAATGAGAACAAAAACATGTATCTCTTAATGTAGAAGCCTGTGGCGCCACAGTGACAATCATACCTCTATTCACACCATCCTAAACTTATCCTATAACCTCCCCAGCCGCCTTCCTGCCCACACATCCCCAATTTGTCTCAGCCTCGGATCCCAAACCAGAAAAATGAAATATAGAACGCTAACCTAACACTGAGTCTAGAACTAGATCGTCAGCATATAGCAGCTGCTGACTTAAGGGTTAATCCCTTCCCTCCACTTGCTCCCCCTACTGGGGAACAGACACTACCAAGGAAGCAGAGAAGAGATAAAGAGTAAGATAGAAGACCCTCAGTTGTAATCTACCTTTACCTTAAACCAAAAAAACAGAAGACCAACACAGTAAACCTGGAATAAAAGAAACAAAAGTATATCTCCTTGTAACTATGCTTATACCCCCACCTGGATCCTTCATCTTCCCTCACTGGACCGTCAGAAAGCATGTATCTTGCTTAACTATGCAGAGGAAGAAAAGGAGAAAACACTAGGCATAAAAATAAATCATACAGACAGAGCATTGGTTCACTGCCTCCTTCCTTGGGGATGCCGATTGTCCAACCATTCCAATGCTTCCTCCGGGGTTTGAAAGAATTGAGTGTTCCCATCCACCTGGACTCGAAGCCTTGTCGGGTAGAGCATTGCGTACTGTATATCTAGCTCCCTCAATTTGGCCTGGACTTGTGTAAATTGTCTCCTCTTCTTCTGCACCTCAGTAGTGAAGTCAGGGTAGAAGGATATCTTAGTGTTCTCATAGGAAATATTCCCTTTCTTTCTGGCCACCGCCAGGATGACGTCCCAATCCCTGTAGTTCAATATCTTCATTATAAATGGTCTCAGCGATGAGCCCGGAGGCAGGGGCCTGGGTATTCTGTGCGCCCTTTCAATTACGAAGCATTGAGAGAGGTGTAACGGGGAGAGCACCAATTTAATCAAGTTCTCAGCAAAAACCTCAGGTTCTGTGCCCTCCGTCCTTTCCGGGAGGCCGAGGATGCGTATATTATTTCGACTGTTGCGGTTTTTGGCATCTTCTGCTCTAGCTTGAAGGGTCTTTACTTGCTTAAGAAGCTAATTTGCAAGCTCAGAGGTGCCTAGTGCTGTGTCTTCCACCTCTCCACTCTACGCTCCACCTCCACAGTACGGATTCTCATTTTCTTAATATCATGATGCAGAAAATTGACATCACTTTGTAGGTGATCTATTTTTGCCATTAGAGCAGCCTGGCAAGCCGCTATGGCTGACATAATTATATCTGTTTGTGGCATATTAGCAGATTGAGCAGCAGATGTGCCTTCCTTCTCAGTCTGGTTCATGTTGTCTATCAAGACTTTACCTGAAATATGAGGGGGGCGCTGAAGCAGTCTTCCGCCCCATATACAGCTGGTTTGTGAGAGTAGGCTTACAGTGCCCATAAAAAAGAGGGACCAGAGTCTATTGCTGTATAGGTCCATGATCAATGCAGGCCGCAGCCAATTTATAAAGTCCTTCAAGAGGATGCTAGTGGCAAAGCACTATCTGCATATAATATGGCCGCCCCAGGTCTTCCCCTTAGGATCAGAAAACATTTATCTGCTAGGCTAGGCCCTCAGTACATGACCTCCAGTTTATATGAGGTGACTGTCCGAAGGCGTTCATTCCAGCACTCCTGCATAGAAGGGCCCCGGGCGCTCATTGAAAAGCCTCGCGGCCACGCTTACGACGTGCAATAGCCTCGAGTGATGCGCAGCAGCTATGTGGGCACCCGTTTTCGCCACACCACTTGCGCCACGCAGCCTCCCCACTGCTTCAGCAATGGCGCCCACAAAGTCTCCTGAGGTTACTACAGTGAGCCTTCCTCTCTCTAACACTGCTACTGTTTGGCCGTCACAAGGGAGGGGGTTCAGGGGGTCTTTGCCAGGGAGGGAAAGCAGTTGGTAGGGTGAAAGGAAATGGAGGGAATCAGGATTTCAGCAGGATTATCGGAGAGCTTCTTTCAGTGCGTCTTAACGCCATGCTTGCCAGGCCACGCCCCATAACAGTTGGCTCTTATGTGTCATTATGGTCATGGGCGGACTAGCAATAATCCCTACAGGGAAATTTCCTGGGGGGCTGAGGCCAAGCGGGATGCCCAAGCCCTCCTCACAGCCGCCAGCAGGTACACAATGATCTGATGCACTCAGCATTAATTAATGCTAGGAGCCTCAGGCAGTTATGCACATGGCCAATGGATGCAGGTGCCCTTCTGAACTGAACTCTATTTCTATCTTCAGAACGGTGATACAATTGAATAGTGTGGCATGGTTGGCAGCATTTTGTGCTGCACTGTGGTATTTGGTTCTGCTGGGCCAGTATTTTGCGCTGCACTACAGTATTGCAGAATTTGGACTTGTCTACCACTTTTAAGTTTTTTTTTCCTAGGGACACGTTAAGTTCTCAGTCCGCGTGCAAAGCATGATGGCTCACTGTCATTGGAATATTTGTGGATTTAAATTGAATAGGTGCCATATACATTGAATAGTTGATATTTAAACATCCATTGAGTGAACAATCGTCTGGTGAATGGTTGTTACACATTTTACATTGGCTGCTACAGTCATTCAAATTAGACATACATTTTCATTAAAGGGCATCTGTCAGCAGATTTGAACCTATGGCTCACCTGTTACATGTGCGGTTGGCAGCTTAGGCATCAGTGTTCTTGAACAATCTTTCTATGCATGTTCAAAAAGTAAATCATTCGTGGACTAGCAACTAGTAGAAATAAATACTTCTATTTTATTTTTGGATGATGATGCTCTGTAATAGGTTGAGTACAACAATTGATCTTTGTTAAATGTAAACTGACATAACGGGAAAGATTTTTTCTTAAACGTGTAAAATATCTTGAAGTTTTATTGAAGTTTTTTTTATATTTTTTAAAATCTCCCTCTCTTTGTCTAACTACTCAGATGCTGTGGTTGATATTGACTATATACAGTGCTGCCCATAATTATTCATACCCCTGGCAAATTTTGACTTAGTTACTTTTATTCAACCAGCAAGTACTTTTTTGACGGGAAATGACATAGATGTCTCCCAAAAGATAATAAGACGATGCACAAGAGGCATTATTGTGGAAAAAAAACATTTCTCAGCTTTTATTTACATTTGAGCAAAAAATACAAGATGTTCCGCACTGTGGAAAATCTCAGAGGACGTGGTCGGAAGCCAAAAGTGACACCTGTGCTGGCTAGGAGGATAGTTAGAGAGGTGAAAAAGAATCCAAGGATCACCACCAAGGCCATCCTGGTGAATCTGGGCTCTGCTGGTGGCAATGTCTCAAGGCAGACAATCCAATGGACAATGCACACTGCTGGGTTCCACGGATGCAGACCAGGCACACAAAAGCTCACTTGGCCTTTGCAAAAGCTCATCTGGACAAACAGGAAGACTTCTGGTCTTCTGTGTTATGGTCAGATGAAACACAAATTGAATTGTTTGGTCACAATGATGTTTTCTTCATTTAGTGTAAAAAAGGAGAAGCCTTCAACCCAAAGAACACTATACCCACTGTCAAACATGGTGGTGGGAACCTAATGCTTTGGGGGTGTTTTTCAGCCAATGGACCAGGGAACCTAATTACAGTAAACGGCACCATGAAAAAAGAACAATACATGAGGATTCTCAACGAATATCAGGCAGTCTGCACAGAAACTTGGCCTTGGTCACCAGTGGACATTTCAGCATGACAATGACCCAAAACACACAGCAAAAGTGGTGAAGAAATTGTTAGTCGACAACAACATTAACGTATTGGAGTGGCCCAGCCAGAGTCCAGACTTGAATCCAATTGAGAATCTGTGGCGGAAGCTAAAGATCAGGGTGATGGCAAGAAGACCCCCCAGCCTGAAAGATTTGGAGCTCATTGCTAAAAAAGAATGGGCAAAAATACCTGTGGAGACATGCAAAAAGCTGGTCTGCAATTATAGGAAGCGTTTGATTGCTGTAATAGCCAATAAAAGCTTTTCTATTGATTATTCAGATGAGTATGAATAATTTTGGACTGGACACTTTTTACTCAAATGTAAATAAAAGCTCAGAAATGTTTTTTTCCCCCACAATAATGCCTCTTGTACATCGTCTTATTATCTTTTGGGAGACACCTATGTAATTTCCCGCCAAAAAATTACTTGCTGGTTGAATAAAAGTAACTTTAAGTCAAAATTTGCCAGGGGTATGAATAATTATGGGCAGCACTGTATATAGTGAGGGGTTAATCTGCCGGCACCCACAAGTGATGGCACCGTACCAGCTCGTAAGCCTAAGACATCACCATGATGTACTACAGTATTAAGACACAGAGCACAAAGTACCAGTGCCCTGTAATTTAATTGTTAGTTTTGAGCGAAGTGAAACATTCAAAGTGGAATTCAGTCCGAAGTTTAGGAAAACTTGATTCGCAATGAATCCAAATTTCCTTGTGCTTCGTGGTAAGTAATAATTTTTTCCTAAAATCGTAGCTGCACCTGTTACAAAGTGAAAGTAAGAAGCCCAAGAATGCGGTATCAACCATAATGCATTGGAGTCTATGAGAATAGCACTTCTAGTGATTGTTTGTTATAATTCCCTATGGGAACTATAAAAAAAAAAAGTGTAAAAAATAAAAATAAAGAATGTTTAAAAAAAAAAAAAATAGACATTGTGGGTATCACCATGTGTGAAAACTCCAATACTATAAAAATATAAAAATATTTTCCCCATACGGAAAACGGCAAAATGAAAAAAAAAGTAAAAATGGTCGATTTACTGTTTTTGGAAGCTTCATTTATCACAAAAAAATGTAATAAAAGGTGATCAAAAAGTTGTACACACCCTAGAATCAATGAAAAGCAAAGATTGTCCCGCAAAAAATGAGCCCTCACATAGCTCCATACATACACATAACTACTATAACGTTATAACCGATTTTTTTTTTCAAGGTTTTTATTTTGTCAGTGTCAAAATGTAACGAAAACTACACATATAAGGTATTGCCAAATTCGTACTGACCTGGAGAATGAAAGTAACTGGTCAGCTTAACGCATATCGAACGTCGTAAATAAATAACGCGTAAAACTGTTGCGTAACTTTATTCTTTTTTCAATTCCACCCCATTTGGAATTTTTTTCCTGCTTCTCACTACATCCTATGCATTATAAAATGATGGCATTGGAAAGTACAACTTGTCCAGCAAAAAACAAGCCCTCATACGGCTATGTGAACGGCAAAATAAAAAAATTTATGGCTCTGGGAAGAAACATAAAATGCAAAAAACAAACAAAAAAAACCTCCGGTTTAGAAAGGGTTAGCAGAAGAATATTGGAGAGGGAGAGTGCAGGGAGACTTATTCTGTGTCAGATTTATTTATTCCTACCTCAGCTGTAAGAGTAATTTAATACCAATAAGATGGAAGCCTTTATTATTCCGGTGCCAGCGTGTCAACCAATTCCATCCAGTCTGCACCCCTTAGGGGGGCAAGGTCTTAATGAAAACCATCCTCATATTTTGCTGTCTTTATTTTTCCAAATCATCCTTCAAAGTTTCCATCTCCTATAAAAGTCAGCAAGATGCAGAGAGAGGAGGAGCTGGATGTTCCTGATGACATTCACATCCATATTAGATGATGTAGAAAAGGAGGAAAAGTTTATGTCAGAAGAAGGGCACCCGCCTGTAGGACAGCAAAGCGCTGGGGTTGGAGAAATGGGTATGCAAGAAATTATTAATATTCTGTGTTCATTATTACATGAAAGGCAGCTGCAGGCTATTTGGCTATGCGGTTCTTCACCGCAGCATGGCCGCAACCTGCCCGCAGCACAGCCGCTCCGTGTGGCCGTGCCTTACGGCAGAGTGGCCTGGATATACCTGATTTACAGCGATTCCTGGCAAATTTCTTGGCTAACTTTGGGCAGGTTGCCAAATTGAATTTTTCAAAACTTTTTAAACTAAACTCTAATAATAGTACGTCACAGAGCGTTAATAATGGGGGGGGGGGGGGGGTACTTTTTATAACAGGGAAAGTATTTAAGCCCACCCAGCTGTCCCACCTTCTATGTAATAATAAGAGTTTTCCTTCATTGTAGAGGAAAGCGCTCATTGGTTAATGCACGTCTCTGTCACATAGATATAACCTGTAACTGTATAATAAGTGCTCTTTCTTACTGCAGTGGAAATCACTTATAGCCAACTTTCAGAGGCCAGCTATGGCAATTTTTATACAGGAGCACAGTGGATTGCACAGGCAGGCGGCCCATGGTTTGTCCTCCTCTGCTTGCATTCACCATGTAATAATTCTGGAGCATCTATTCTTATGACTTTATATTGTACCATTTGTTTAGAATTCCTTCTAGAAGTTTATGAATAAATTGCAGGCCGTTTGCAATGAAGGACCAGATGGATGTTACCAGTTGGGGGTGTATCCCTGCACAGTCTGGAATTGACAGCACTGATTGGATAAAGGAAGACTGTGCAGGGACACACCACCAACAGTTAATGCCCATCTGAACCTTCATTGTAGACTGTCGGCAATTTCTTCATAACTTCTAGCAGGAATAATAAAGGAATGACACAACATAGAGTCATAGGAATAGATGCTCCAGGATTTTTATTACATGGGGAATGCAAGTAGTTTCTAAAACAGACATGTCAGGAAAGGTGACCTCTTCAAGATTAATCAGTAATGGTCTAATATCAGCAATGGATTATACTTTCTTTCAAATATCTTTTTATTAAGACAACATAGGATGAGATACAACATCACATAGGAGTACATTATCCTGGTCTGCGAAATGAAGGTAACATTCTGAAGCATAGGTATGTGTCGTACATACAGTTGCAAGAAAAAGTATGGGAACCTTTTGGAATTATATGGATTTCTGCACAAACTGGTCATAAAATGTGATCTGATCTTCATCTAAGTCACAACAATAGACAATCACAGTCTGCTTAAACTAATAACACACAAAGAATTAAATGTTACTATGTTTTTATTGAACATACCATATAAACATTCACAGTGTAGGTGGAAAAAGTATGTGAACCCTTGGATTTAATAACTGGTTGAACCTCCTTTGGCAGCAATAACTTCAACCAAACATTTCCTGTAGTTGCAGATCAGACGTGCACAACGGTCAGGTGTAATTCTTGACCATTCCTCTTTACAGAACTGTTTCAGTTCAGCAATATTCTTGGGATGTCTGATGTGAATCGCTTTCTTGAGGTCATGCCACAGCATCTCAATCGGGTTGAGGTTAGGACTCTGACTGGGCCACTCCAGAAGGCGTATTTTCTTCTGTTTAAGCCATTCTGTTGTTGATTTACTTCTATGCTTTGGGTCATTGTCCTGTTGCAACACCAATCTTCTGTTGAGCTTCTGCTGGTGGACAGATGGCCTTAAGTTCTCCTGCAAAATGTCTTGATAAACTTGGGAATTCATTTTTACTTTGATGAGAGCAATTCGTCCAGGCAAAGCAGCCCCAAACCATGATGCCCCCACCACCATACTTCACAGTTGGGATGAGGTTTTGATGTTGGTGTGCTGCGCCTCTTTTTCTCCACACATAGTGTTGTGTGTTTCTTCCTAACAACTCAACTTTGGTTTCATCTGTCCACAGAATATTTTGCCAGTACTGCTGTGGAACATCCAGGTGCTCTTGTGCAAACTGTAAACGTGCAGCATTTTTTTTTTTGGACAGCAGTGGCTTTCTCTGTGGCATCCTCCCATGAAATCCATTCTTCTTTAGTGTTTTACATATCGTAGATTCTCTAACAGGGATGTTAGCATATGCCAGAAACTTTTGTAAGTCTTTAGCTGACACTCTAGGATTCTTCTTCACCTCATTGAGCAGTCTGCGCTGTGCTCTTGCAGTCATCTTTACAGGACAGCCACTCCTAGGGAGAGTAGCAGAAGTGCTGAACTTTCTCCATTTATAGACAATTTGTCTTACCGTGGAGTGATGAACAGCAAGGCTTTTGGAGATACTTTTATAACCCTTTCCAGCTTTATGCAAGTTAACAATTCTTAATCAAAGGTCTTCTGCGAGCTCTTTTCTGCGAGGCATCATGCACATCAGGCAATGCTTCTTGTGAAAAGCAAACCCAGAACTGGTGTGTGTTTTTTATAGGGCAGGGCAGCTGTAATGAACACCCCCAATCTCATCTCATTGATTGGACTCCAGTTGGCTGACACCTCACTCCAATTAGCTCTTGGAGATGTCATTAGTCTAGGGGTTCACATACTTTTTCCACCTGCACTGTGAATGTTTACATGGTGTGTTCAATAAAAACATGGTAACATTTAATTATTTGTGTGTTATTAGTTTAAGCAGACTGTAATTGTCTATTGTTGTGACTTAGATGAAGATCAGATCATATTTTATGACCAATTTGTGCAGAAATCCATATCAGTCCAAAGGGTTCACATACTTTTTCTTGCAACTGTATGACAATTGAGCTGTATCTTAAGGAGGAGAAACTTGCTTGAGATTTCACACCTTATCCTCCACATAACTAATGTAGACAATATAACAACTAGAGCCAAGATACAAAAAACAATGCTTTAAAGGTACATGGAAAGCAATGAAAAGTCTGACCGGATAAAGGTAGGGGGTGGGAATGGGGTGTGGGGAGGGGATTGGGGAAGGGTTACTCACACATCCTCCTCTCAGGTTCCCATATGAGTATTATTGGAGATTACAGGTAATTCAGCTTCAGTTCAAGATTATACGCTGATCGCAATGGAACTTATAGTGCTTCAATTCAAGATTGCATGTTGGTCACGAAGGAGCTCATATAATTGCATGATTTTCCTAGTTTATGACGTAAAGTCATGATTTTATTAAGGACACGGAGGCGAGTATTGCATTCTCTTTCTTTACTGAAAATTCAATAGCAGCATAGAAAAAGAAAAAACCTTTACCACACAGGGTAACTATGGCAACAAGCCCACCCCTAACCCAGTATAAGAGTCCTGGCATCAAACAGCTCCTCCTCTTTCTTTGATGACGCCACATCCTGAGAAAACCGTGATGACAACAAGACCGAATCCAATCACGAAGAACCTCATCCGAAAGCATCCAACCGGGATGATTGTAGAAACAAGGCAACAGAGCCAAACGTGACTTCAGGCACCAAGAACGCCAGTGTTGTTATCAGGCACCAAGAACGCCAGTGTTGTTATCATAAGGAAAAACAGACAAAAAGAAACATAGATAATGTAAGATCAATGCAAGTCTAATGTACTGCATAACAAGAAGAAACAGATCAGTACTGCATTAAAGCAGAATAAAAAATCTATATATATCAATAAATATTAAGAACATGAAGCATGATAGCATAATAGTAATAATAAGAATAACAATAAAATATCATAAAATAGACAATAAGGGTGGGAGAATATCAATATGGGCGGGGCAATACTCGCCTCCGTGTCCTTAATAAAATCATGACTTTACGTCATAAACTAGGAAAATCATGCAATTTTATTAAATGACACGGAGGCTCCTATTGCAAATTTAAAGTTGTTGAATAACTGAAGAAAATGCATGAGTGGATGGACGGAAATAAAACTCCCGAAACGTGGAAACTCGAGACCAGTTAGCCAAACGAAGAACATCCTCTAAGCGAGCACCAGCCACCGCCATAGAAGTAGAAGCGGCGCCTCTCGTGGAGTGAGCCGTGAAAATAGATGTATCCACTCCAGCCAAGGACATAATCCATTTGACCCATCTGGCCAAAGTGACACAAGTAACTGGAGCAAAGGGACGACGATAGGAAAGAAATAATTCCGGAGATGATGATAAACGATGAGAAGATGTACGAGCTTCATACACCTGAAGACATGCGACCGGGCAAAGGGCAGGAACATCTGGGAAACAAGGGTAAGAAACCGACCTAATGTTGGTCTTGGTAAGTCGAGAGATGTTAAAAACGACACCCTCGGGAGTAAAGGACCGAGCATCATGATCCAAGGCCCTAACGTCAGAAACCCGTTTGCATGAAATCAAACAAAACAAAGTAACCAACTTGGCAGACAGTTGTCGCAAGGACAGTTGGTCATTGGAGGGCCAGGAGGAAAAAAGGGAGAGAACCAAGGAGACATCCCAAGTATCCGAAAAACGTGGACGAGGGGGACGAGAAAGGCGAGAACCCTTGAGAAAGCGACAAACTAACGGGTGTTGACCAGCAGGACGGCCGTCAAACCCCGAATGAAAAGCAGATATGGAAGAACGGAACAAGTTGATCGTACGGTAAGCTTTACCGGATTCAAAAAGAGATGTGAGAAACTGCAAGATCTCCATCACAGGGGCTGAAAAGGGATCCAAGTTCCTTGCCAGGCACCAGTCAGCCCAAGATTGCCAGGCAGCACGGTAAGATCTTCTGGTCCCAGGGGCCCAAGCGTTCTCCAGAAGGCGTCTAGTTGCTTCCGGAACATCCGAGACTTCCCAGGGACTCCTGAAACCCTGCAGGCGAGTAGGCGTAGAGAACCGTCCAGGACGAGCGGATGTTGGTGACCTGACGGGTCGAGAAGAAGGTCCGGGAACGATGGCAGCAGCAATGGAGAAAGGATCAGACTCTCCAGCAGTTGCGGGAACCATGATTGGGCCATCCAGAACGGAACCAGTAGGACCATCTCGGCTGTCTGAAGACGAAGTTGAGCCAGGACCCTTGGGATCATCATGAACGGAGGAAACGCATACAACAGACGATTGGACCAATCCTGGAGGAACGCGTCCACCGCCTCCGCGTCCGGATCCGGTCTCCAGCTGTAGAATCTCGGGAGCTGCGCGTTCAGGCGGGAAGCGAAAAGGTCTATACACATAGGACCCAAACGGGAAGAAATGGAGGAAAATATCATCCCGTCTAACCTCCAATCGCTGGCATCCATCAGAAAACGAGAGGACCAATCCGCGTGAGTATTGTGTAAGCCCGGAAGATACTCCGCCACAACAGTGATGTCTTTCTGTAGGCAAAACTCCCAGAAGTCCCTCGCTAGGTGAGAGAGGACTGAAGAGCGTGTTCCTGCCATGGCGTTGACATAACGTACAGCCGAAATGTTGTCCATCCGCAGTCTGACGCATGCGTTGGCCATACCGTTCGTAAAGCTTGCGAATGGCAAAGGAGCCGGCCAGCAACTCCAGGGAGTTGATGTGTAGATTCGCTTCCATAGGAGACCAACGGCCGCCGGTAGAGACACCGTTGCAGTAGGCACCCCATCCGAAAGGCTGGCGTCCGACCTCTATGGTGAAGTCGGGTAGAGGACCGAAAATAGCCTTGCCGTTCCAGGCATCCAGATTCTGGATCCACCACCGTAGCTTGTCCTTGGTATCTCTGTCCAGACAAATCAGGTCCTCGTACGTAGCACCAGTGCGCAGGTGAGCCAGTTTGAGGTGTTGAAGGGCCCGATAGTGCAACGGGGCCGGGAAAACTGCCTGGATGGAGGAGGATAGTAGGCCTATGACGCGGGCAAGCTGACGAAGAGAGATCTGTGGAAGAGACAAAGTTCGACGAAGTTCCCTGCGAATGGAGCGAAACTTGGAAGAAGGTAGACTGAGAGACTCTGAGGAGGAGTCGATCCGAAAACCCAGGAACTCCATGGAGTGAGATGGGACTAAGCAAGATTTCTCCAAATTGATGATAAATCCTAACCGGGAGAGAAGATCTATTGTAGACGATAGATGCTCTAGGAGAAGACTGCGATCCTGGGCCATGAGCAGGATGTCGTCTAGATAAATAATAAGACGAATCCCGCGACTGCGGAGGAAGGCCATGACCGGCCGTAATAGCTTGGTGAAGCACCAAGGGGCCGATGACAGGCCGAATGGGAGGCAGGTAAACCTCCAAGTCTCTCCGCCCCAATAGAATTGAAGGAGGTCCCTGGAGGACTCTGCAACTGGGACCGTCAGATAAGCATCCTTCAAATCCAGTTTGGCCATCCAGTCGTTTAGGAGGAGCATGTCCCGGAGAAGGTGAATGCCCTCCATTTTGAAATGGCGATAACGGACATAATAATTCAGAGGACGGAGATTTATCACCGGGCGCATCTGACCGTCCTTTTTTGCCACCAGAAAGATGCTGCTGATTATCCCAGTGGAATGAGGCAAAGCTCGCTCTATCGCACCCTTCCTGAGAAGGGAGAGCAGTTCTAAGTGCAGAAGACGTTGCTTCGCTATTGGCAGGCAAACAGGGTGGGGGGGGGGGGGAATCTGAATAGATGGAACAGTCAATTCTATCTGGAAGCCTTGAACTGTGGCCAAGACCCAAGGGTCTGTGGTAATACTTGACCAAATATGGGAAAAATGATGGAGTCTGCCTCCTATCCAAATTGCCGAAGAATACAGGGGTAGACTTACCGAGGGGTCGGCGGTAGGAGGAACCTCTGGGGCCTCTGGATCTCCATGAAGGACCGCGGGACGGGAAGAAAGCTGGAGGTTGCCTTGCATCCTGGGAGGGACGGTAGGAGAAGGAGCCTCGACCCGCAGAGCCTCGGGTCTGAAATGATGCACGGCCGGACAGGCGGCCCCTGGAGCTGCCGGCCCTAGAAGAGACTCGCCCCTGGAAGACACGTCTCATGGATGACTGGGCCCTGTCAAGTGCCGTGAAGGCCCCTTCAAAACGGCCAAGGTCTTTAATAAATGAGTCTCCAAAAAGGAGACCTTGGGCGTCCTTGCCAGCCTCAGTGAGGGCCAAATTAGAGAGCTTCTGCTCAATCTTAAAAAGTATGGCCTTTCGCCTCTCGATGGATAGAGAGGAATTGACGTTACCGGTGATGCACACCGCTCTCTGGACCCATCCAGTAAGCTCGTCGGGGTCAACGAGTGTATTTTGGGCCCTGGCAGATTCTGCCATCTCAAATATTTTGGTCAAAGGACCTAAAATGTCAAGCAACTTATCTTGACAGGCTCTCAAGGCCGATTCCAAACCCCTACGCGGATTCCATCCGGACTTAGCCAGGAATTGCGTCATCTTCGGGTCGACCGAAGGAGTTTCGCCCACTTTGCTGGGAATTATGGGCCCTAGGGCATTCTGCTCTCAGTTTGTTTCCTAGCCTCCTTGGATAGAGGCTGGCGAACCCTAGATTCTAAATATCTCGCCACATGGTTAGATGGCAACCATTCGGCGGAGCGAGGATGGTGCAAAACGTCAGGGTCAAAAGGGATTCTCCAGCCGGGTCTAGGACCCGCAGAATTAAGGGCCGGAGGGGGCTCAGCAGGAGTACCCACAGATTCCGCTAAAGAGACGGAAGGGCCAGGGAGGGTTTCCTCCATATAATCTAGCTCCGCTTCCCCATCAGATATCTCCAGTAAATTAACCTCCTCATCTGTGACAACCTCCGATTCAGAATCGGGTTCAGACTGCGCTATTGCGCACTTCCAAGGCCTCGCATGGGCTCTTTTGCGAGACTTATGCACGCTCTCAGTGGTGGAACAAAGCACACCTGTCATGGGGTTTCTGGAGGTACTGGGAACAGGAGCAGAGTGACTGACCTGACGTGAGGGGCGGTGATGGCGTCTGGTGGAAGCATGGCTCTTAAGAGCTTCAGAAATGGAGCTGGTAATGGCACTGGACACAGAGCCCATGGCAGCTTGAATTGCAGCAGCTACAGAACGCTGCAGATCTGAAGCCTGTAAAGATTCAGGACTAGAGGGCGATATGTGAGCCAGGGGAGGACACTCAACCTCCTCAGGCAGCCCAGGTAATGCAGGGACAATGGATACATTTTTTCTCAGCCATAATGAGAAGTATTATGAAAAGTATTATTACTATAGCTAGGTGCTAAGGGGAAGAGCAATGCAAATAGCGTTTATAAGGAAAATACAGTAGCGAGGTACAACTGAAGGCTCCGGTGCGGCAGAAACAGCAAGCAGCAGGGAGATGGAGTCCGAAGTCTCGCGATATCCTGCGAGACTTCCGACAGCCGCCGGAAGAAGACTCCAGCCGCGGCAAACAGAAGCGGGAAGGAGCAGGGAGAAGGACGAAGGGCGGTACAAGATGGCGAGGGGAGTGGCCAAGCAGACGAGCGCACACACCGAATGAGAGCGGCAAGTTAGAACCGGCAAGTAAAACTCTGGGATAAAGAGAGGGAAATCACAAAACGAGGGGAAGAATAACCTCCCCCTGTGAAAACAGGGGGGGGGGGGGGGAAAGAGGGCTGTAAAAAACCGGGGCAAAAGAAAATAAGTAATATAAAATAAGGACAACGATAATAAACCACAAATAAGAGGTCAAAGACCGATGGGAACAGGCTAAAACTTAGAAAATCTATATAAGGACAAATATCAAATTCACACAGTCAATAGCTGCACAACATAGACAGTACTTATCTTGATTGTGAAGCAGCAAAGAAAGAGGAGGAGCTGTTTGATGCCACGACTCTTATACTGGGTTAGGGGTGGGCTTGTTGCCATAGTTACCCTGTGTGGTAAAGGTTTTTTCTTTTTCTATGCTGCTATTGAATTTTCAGTAAAGAAAGAGAATGCAATAGGAGCCTCCGTGTCATGTAATAAAATTTCACTTTATATTCCTTGACCTATACTCCCTCCATGGATTCCATATTGTCACAAATTTCCCAAGCGCCCTATCTTCCCAACTGGCCAGTTCCTCTAGTCGATAGATCTGGTCTACTTTCTCCCTCCATTGCTCCACAGTGGGCGGCCCCTCACTAAGCCATCTTGCTGGGATTAGCATCCTTGCAGCTTGAATCAAGTGCGTGTTCAAATCTTTTTTGGAGGGCCGCCAGGTCAGTGTGGGCAACCAAAGAAGAACATACTCAGGAGTTAGTACCACTGAACGATTAGATATAGTACCTATGGCCTGCAAGATGTCTGACCTGAAGGTAGTTATCTTAGAACAGAACCAGAAAATATGGCTCAATGTTCCCACCTCAGTCCCGCACCGCCAGCATTTGTCAGTACCCTGAAGGCCTCTCACAAAGAGCAGTTTGGGAGTTTTTTGCCAATTAGTGAGGACCTTATAAGTGTTTTCCTGTACTCGAACACACCGAGAAAACCCATGTGAGTGGGGAATGCATTCTCATAATATCCACCTCAGAGAATGTTCTACCTAGTCCAGTTTCCCAGTGTCCAATATAATTAGGCTTGACTTTATCTCTAGGGGTCAATAAATACACATAGAGGAGCGATATCAGTTTCCTTGGGATGTTCTTCTTATTCATTAATTTCTCAAAGCCTATCCTTTCCCTCTGCTCACCTATCCGTTCCCTAAGTAACTTGCCCGCAGATCAAAGCTCCGCTATATCCATGAAGTTGTTTCTCCCTACGGCCTGTGTTATACTTCGTAGATCTCCCTCTGCTTCTAAACACTATCCGAGGGAAATTCTCCACTGTAATCTCTCTGAGCCCTACCCATATTGGGGCAATACCCCCCGCACCCGGTCTTATAAAAGTGGTATTAGGTCAGTGGGCATGCCCAATGAGGGCTTATTGAGGAGATCATATTCTGAGTTCAAAGTTCTAATCACTGCGGCAGTACCTCTCAAGAGTGGATTATCATCTAGAGAATGCTATTGTTAGGCACCATAACCTAGCCCTCTGATCAGGTGTCAGGAATATCTGTTCCATTTAGTTACCTAGGGACCTATAGTCGGAGTCTGATTTGGAGCCATCTTTTCAGATGAATTGCTCTATAATAAGTAAGGGCACCCGGAAGGCCAAATCATCCATGTTCCTTCCTCAATATTAGCCTGTGATAGGCCACTCGTGGCCTTTTCCCATTCCAAAGGAAATTGGAAAAGACTCTTCTCACCTGGGCAAAGAAAGAGCCTAGGCACAAAAATAGGGAGCATTTGAAGTACATACAATAATTTGGGCATGATAAAAGTCTTCAGAAAATTTTTTCTTCCCATCCATGACACATATGGAAGTTTCAGGGACTTCAGCTGTGTTTTGATATCTACAAGTAAAGGACATAGTTTAAGCTAAATATTTACTAAGTTGAGACGGGAGCTTGACTCCCAAGTAAGGCCTCATGCACACAACCGTTTTTTTTTAAGATCCGCAAAAACGGGGTCCGTAGGTCCGTGATCCGTGACCGTTTTTTCGCCCGTAGGTCTTCCTTGATTTTTGGAGGATCCACGGACATGAAAAAAAAGTCATTTTGGTGTTCGCCTGGCCGTGCGGAGCCAAACGGATCCGTCCTGAATTACAATGCAAGTCAATTGGGATGGATCCGTTTGACGTTGACGCAATATGGTGCAATTGCAAATGGATCCGTCCCCCATTGACTTTCAATTGTAAAGTCAGGAGTCCCTTTTATACCCATCGGATCGGAGTTTACTCCAATCCGATGGTATATTTTAACTTGATGCGTCCCCATCACTATGGGAACGCCTCTATGTTAGAATATACCATCGGATTTGAGTTAGATCGTGAAACTCAGATCCGACAGTATATTCTAACACAGAGGCGTTCCCATGGTGATGGGGACGCTTCAGGTTAGAATATACTAAAAGAACTGTGTACATGACTGCCCCCTGCTGCCTGGCAGGTGCTGCCAGGCAGCAGGGGGCATACCCCCCCCCCCCCCCTATATTTAACTCATTGGTGGCCAGTGCGGCCCCCCCTCCCTGTATTTAACTCATTGGTGGCCAGTGCGGCCCCCCCTCCCTCCCCTTGTATTTAAACACATTGGTGGCCAGTGCGGACGGCCCCCCCTTCTCCCCTGTAGTTAACACATTGGTGGCGTGTGCGGCCGGCCCCCCCTCCCTCCCCTGTAGTTAACACATTGGTGGCCAGTGCGGCCGGCCCCCCCTCCATCCCCTGTAGTTAACACATTGGTGGCCAGTACGGCCGGCCCCCCCCTCCATCCCTGTAGTTAACACATTGGTGGCCAGTGCGGCCGGCCCTCCCTCCCCTGTAGTTAACACATTGGTGGCCAGTGTGGCCGGCCCCCCTCCCTCCCCTGTAGTTACACATTGGTGGCCAGTGCGGCCGGCCCCCCTCCCTCCCTGTAGTACTGTAGATTCATTGGTGGCCAGTGGGCCCCCCCTCCCTCCCCCTCCTAATTAAAAATCTCCCCCCTATCATTGGTGGCAGCGGAGAGTACCGATCGGCAGTCCCAGTTTAATCGCTGCTGCTCAGATCGGTAACCATGGCAACCAGGACGCTACTGCAGTCCTGGTTGCCATGGTTACTTAGCAATTTTTAGAAGCATTATACTTACCCTGCGAACTGCGATGTCTGTGACTGCGGGCGCTCCTCCTACTGGTAAGTGAAAGGTTCTGTGCGGCGCATTGCTTATAGCACAGACCTGTCACTTACCAGTGCAGCACCTGAGGGGTTAATTGTGCGGATCACAGCCCCCTGTAAGAGATCGGGTGCTGCCAGGCAGCAGGGGGCAGTCATGTACACAGTTCAAAGTATATTCTAACTAGAAGCGTCCCCATCACTATGGAAACGCCTCTGTTTTAGAATATACTGTCGGATCTGAGTTTTCACGAAGCTCAGCTCTGAAAAAGCATTTATGCAGACGTATCTGCGGATCCTCTGTGTGAAAGTAGCCTACGGCCACGGACCACGGACGTGGATGCCAATCTTGTGTGCATCTGTGTTTTTTCACGGGGACCCATTGACTTGAATGAGTCCGTAAACCGTTGTCCGTCAAAAAAATAGGACAGGTCATATTTTTTTGACGGACAGGAAACACTGATCACGGATGCGGCTGCAAAACGGTGCATTTTCCGATTTTTCCACGGACCCATTGAAAGCAATGGGTCCGCGAAAAAAAATGGAAAACGGCACAACGGCCACGGATGCACACAACGGTCGTGTGCATGAAGCCTGAGTGATGTGGGATTTTTGCCATGCAAATGGTGTAGCAACTTGGAGTTTCCTCACTATTGTCTCTGGAGCTGATATGTTTATCGCTTCCGTTTTAGAATGGTTGGCTTTAAAAATTGGACAAAGACCCATATTGTTCAAACAGGTCAAGCAGATGCGGGAAGGCCTCGACAGGGTTTGTTATCATAATGAGGAGGTCGTCAGCAAATGCTGCATTTAAGGTACTGAGAGTTGGAGTTTGGGACTTCTACTCCTTGTATCTTGGGTGATCCCTAATGGCTTGGAGAAGGGTTTCCATGACAAGAATATACAAGGTAGGGGACAGAGGGCACCCTTGTCTCGTGCCATTCTTGATGGGAAAAGGGTTGGACAGAGTCTCATTGACTCTTGTTTTGGCACTCGGTTCAATATATATGTGACATAGTTGCCTGTTGGAACTGATTCTGGTATTCCAAAACGCTGCATCACCTTCTGTAGGAAGTCCCAATTTACCCCCGTCAAAGGCCCTTCTCCGCAACCACCCCTAGGAGAACCAACAATTGCCCGGTTTTTCTGGCAATTTGAATTGCTGTGATAAGTCTGCAAGAATTATGGTTCCCTTCCTACCTGATACAAAACCTGCCTGATCAGGATGTAGTAATTTGGGCAAAAGGGGCCCTAATCTGGAGGCTAGTAGTTTCGCCCATATTTTCAAATCTACACTAAGAAGTGAAATGGGCCTGTAGCTGCTGCATAGTATGGTAACTATCGCTTCTAAAGATTGTTTGTGAAGATGAGAGCCATCCATAAGGGCTCTGCACCAATTAGTCATTTGTGGAAGTAGATCTGCCATGAACACCTTATAGTATCCACTGGGAAACCATCTGGCCCTGGACTCTTCCCCATTGGCATTGAGCGGATGTTATTCCTGACCTCCTCTTCTGTAATTGGCTTTGCCAGTCCCTCAGCTTCCTCCCTAAACTAGGTTAAACTAGGTAGGTGCAGCTTACTTAAGAAACTATCCATCTCTTCTATGGAACCTAACCCCGGCAGTTCTCCTGAGTCTTTGAGTCCACTACAACCCCCGATAGTATTCCTGGAACACTTCCGCTATTTCCTTAGTTTTTGACAACTAGCTTTTGACACTACTAGCTAGTTTTGTCTTAATAGCTGTGATGAACGTTGACTCTCTCTTCTCTGCTTCACTAGCCTAGACATGAGCTTAGTGCCCTGTCCACATGGGCGTAGAAGTGGAACTTAGAGTACTGGTACGCCTTAGCATTGCAGACATTTAGGTGATCCTTCAGCTCACTTCTTAGCCGCAGTAGTTCTGCATGTGCCTGTTGTGCCTAGATCTTTTATGAAGGGATTCGATAGTTGCTATCTGGGAAATTAAGGAGTTCATATCTTCTGCCTTTCCTTTTTATTTTACTACCCAGTGCAATCCGTTCACCACTCGCATCACTACCTTATGTGTTTCCCAAACAGTCGCCACCGACGTATCTGTTGGGTTATTTCTACGAAAAACCCTCTGTAATTTATGCCGACAGGGATTTACATCCTCTGCTCTGCCTAATAGGGTTTCATTTAATCACCATGTCCAATGCCTTGGTGGCAAGATATGAAAAATTACAAGGCCGAGACAGGGGCATGATCCGACACAGTAATGGGATCAATAGTGGCACATTATATAGAATCTATACATTTGTCTGACATAAAGATATATCAAGGCGCTGAAAGGAATTGTGTGGAGCATAGAAGAAGTGTAGTCGCGGTCAGCTGGGTGCAGCAACCGCCAAACATCCACCAAAATGTGCCTCAGAAAATAAATTTGTTACTACGGACTCTAAGCAGGCTTGTGAGTGCATTGAGGATCCCATTGATGTGTCAAGAGCAGGAGATAGTGCTACATTTAAATCCCCACCTTCTATTCTAATGCCTTCAGCAAATAATTCTAGGCTCCTCATGGTACTGTCAAGCCATTTCTCCTGGCCTGTATTAAGGGCCATATAAGCTGGCTAGTGTTACAGTTTCTCTCCTATCTTGCCTTTTACAAAGACTAACGGCCCTCAGGGTCTACTTGCGTAAGTGAGTGTGTGAAGAGCACATGCTTGGCAATTGCAACACCCACCCCGCGAGCAGCCTTGGCATAAGACCTATGGTACCAGAGTTGATAATAAGCCTCTAGGCAGAGAGGAACGCACCCGGCTTTAAAAGTGTGTCTCCTGTAGGAAACAAATATCTGCTTGGGCTTTCTTCAAGAGGCGCACCACCTGAGACCTTTTCTGTGGGGTGTTAAAACCCCGAACATTGAATGTGACAGACTTAATAGAAGTCATCGTGACATAATAAACATTTTAAGGCAAATTAAGCTATCCCAATAATTGCACCTGTGATGGAGGAGGGACAGGGGACAACATAACAAATGAAAAAGTGCATGAGTAACACTATCTCCACAATCAGTGAGGTAAGTATTACCATGCTGATTGTTCAATTACGGAATACATATCGGCATCACTAGACACCAAACATTACCTCTTCAGTCTGGAGGGGGGTATTAGATCTATCCAATCTACAACCTGACATGTAGCACAGACTCTGCAGATATGCAGGACTAACTGAGTACTACATTTGATCAACTTCACCTCTTCTTCGTTTGTGATGAGGCGGCAAAAACAAGTATTCTAAAAACAGTAAGAAACAGTATACAGTTTCGAAACTCCTGATGGACAAACTGACCTAGAAGTTACTTCCAGCCTTTGGTCTCGAGAACAGAGGCCGGGGCATGTCCAACCGTAGAGACATGCCTACATGCTCCGATACTATTATGTCATACCTGAGTTGTGGAGGAGATGTAATCTCCACCTCAGGATGCATTAAACATATAAACATAAAAGCAGTACTTAGCATCAAGTGTCCTTGTTCTTGGGGTGTGCTTTTTTCTTCTGTACTACTGGTGCCCATCTTTCTGGGTCTGGCAGATCTGGCAGCTGGGTGTGTTGGGATGACACCGGTAACCATGAAGGAATCTCCACAGGTGGAATCTTCAGGAGTGACCATGCTGTAGGGAGGTCTCCCGGTACTCGGACCGTGCATCTCTTCCCTCCTGAGGCAAAAGTCCAAAAGGAAACAGCCACTTGAATGGTATCTGTGGCAGCCTTTATAACATCTGTAGGAGGGCGCAGCACCGCTGTTTTCTTAGTGTGGAAGGCGCCAAGTCCCGAAACAACAGTATCTTCCTGCCTTCATATAACACTTCTTTCCTCTCCCTGGCAGCTTGAGGAGAGCGGCGGCTGGTGTCAACATAGCTCAACAATCCACACACGACGTCCCTCCTTAGGTTAAGGTCGCAGGGATCTATGTACCCCGCTCAACTATAATGCGTGAGGCACGATCTCTTCCTAATAGGTCTGTGAAGATGGCACCCCACAGCTTCAGGTAAGGTCTCATGTAGGATGTTCTCAGGAATGCCTCGCAGTCTGACATTTTTGCGCACTTGCTCCTATTATACTGACCTTCAAGGAGGGCGAATACCTCATTTAGAGAGTTCATGTGAGCGACACAATTGTCCCCAAGGGCTTGATTATAGGTGTGGGATAGCAGATTTCCAAATTTCCAACGCCTCCACCTGTGCCCCGTTATGTTTTATATCAGCTTTAATTTCTGCCAGGTTATGCAGCACTGGAGAAAGTGCTGAGTAAGTGCTTGCTGTAAGAATTGCCTAGAGATCTGAGCAAATTTGTTCGAGGATGTTTGCGTGAGAAGACTCACAATCTCCCTCTGCTTCGGCCTCGCACTCGCCTCCTTGGTATATGAATCATCCAACCCATCTTGGCGCCCCTGCCTTGCACTGTAGAGGCCTTCTTATGGAGGTATTTCTCCATGTCTGAGGAGTCTGCTTTTTTCTCTGGATTTATCTTTGCCAATTTGAACCATTCTATAGGATGGTGAAGTCTGTAAATTAAGATCTGCAGAGTTGTGCTGAGGAGAGCTTACACGCACACGTCCGTCTTGCTGAGGCAGTTAGGCTCCGCCCCCCAGCAATGGATTATACTTTGATTTATTACCTGCACAGTTACTCCATATTTATTTTTTCATAGTTTTGTTTCTCCTTGAGCATGCAAGATGCTAGCAGAAACATGCAAAATCTATAGGTGCCGATCTTTCCATTATACCTTCTCTCTGTGTAGGCTTCACTTACTGGTTTTGGTTCACAATAACCTTATGGAAATAACTGACCAAATAACTGAAGTGTGAACTCAGCCTAAACTGACATGTTAAGAAACAGTGTGTATCTTTGATTAGTTTTCTAATTTGTGCAGCTCAGACAAGTGTCTTTTGTGAAGAGGTAATTGCTTAGATCAGTGCCATGCATCCGACGTCCCAGTTGCCTGGTACTATGAAGGAGAATGGTTAGTGAAAATATATTTGTTGTAACATTGTTTCTTAAAAAAAAGAAAACAAAGCACTGTTCTTTCTTTGTAATGACTTTTATACTAGCCACATCAAAAATGTATTTTTATTTTGATCTATCTTTTCTAAAGGCCATACACATAGCAACAACAAAAATAGCAGAAGTTTCAGATTCAGCACATAACTGAACTGAACAGTGCAGACCTGACCCAATTGACTATAATGGGGTCCATTCAGTTTCCGTTTCTAAACCTCCGACACATATTTAAGCATAGCTTTAGATTAATGTCGAAACAAAGATTATTATTGGTGATTTCTTAATACACATGCGTATTGTATGCTGCAAGATCCTATCTGGAGTTATCCCAGTCCTCCATATAGAAAGCTAATGAAAAAAGGTAGCCGATCTGCGCAAACTAGACAAGTGGTAGAGGTGAAACAATCAAAAGTGCAGTCTGTCAGTATATGCTCAACACAAACTAACAAAGTCGTGTGCTGTCACTAGCCCACAGGTGTTCACACTTCTCTTGTTACGGCGATATACTTCAGTGCTGAATGCAGGTACCGCAATGCTAGTTTCTGCCCATTATTCCAGCGCTGCAGCCTAAGAAAAGATGCATACATAATGCTCACCGCGTATAGATAAAAATAGTTGCACTTTTATTGTACATATAAAGTTGTTGTCTTAATCAAATCACATAAAATATCACTGCCCGACTCGGGTTTCGCTCCGCTTCATCAGGGGCGTGCCGAGATTCACTTCTGGTATGGGTTGCAATTAAACCTCCTCATTCGGGACGTCAAGTCCACAAAAATGAACTCCCTCTTATTATTATAGTAAGGTATTTTTCGATATAAAGCTCTCTATAATATATAGCAGCCGGCAGTTAATACATCAATACTGTTTTCATATACCAATCTATATTCATGCGCCGCAGGTTGTAAAGTTTTCATTTTATATATCCACTCTGCTTCTTTTTTGTTAATATATTCAACCACGGTCCCGCTCCGCCATCTGTTACATACTAATTCCACGCCCATAAACTTAAGTCCCGTCGGATTGCGCTGATGACAGTTTTTTAAAATGGGCTGATACATTATGGGTTTCCAATCCTTTCTTTATGTTTCTAATATGTTTTCCCAATACCTTACTTTTAATTTTCTTAACCACTTAAGGACCACAGGTTATACGCCCTAGTGACCAGGCCCTTTTTTACAAATCGGCACTTCACAACTTTAACGGTTTATTGCTCGGTCATGCAATTTGGCACCCAAATGAATTTTACCTCCTTTTCTTCTCACAAATACAGCTTTCTTTTTGGTGGTATTTGATTGCTGCTGAGATTTTTCGTTTTTCTGATATTAATCAAAATAGACCGCAATTTTCTAAAAAAAAATAAGTGTATTTTTAACTTTCTCTGGTTAAATTGTTCAAACTTACTGATTACATTTCTATACAAGTTTGTGTCAGAATTTATTGTGCTACATGTCTTTGATTAAAAAAAATCCAATAAGTGTATATTTATTGGTTTACGCAAAAGTTATAGCGTTTACAAACTATGGTACAAAAATGTGAATTTCCACATTTTGAAGCAGCTCTGACTTTCTGAGCACCTGTCATGTTTCTTGAGGCGCTAGATGCCAGGATAGTATAAATACCCCCCAAATGACCCCATTTTAGAAAGAAGACACCCCAAAGTATTCGCGGAGGGGCCATGGTGAGTTTATGTATGATTTAATTTTTTTTCACAAGTTAGGGGAAATGACACTTTCTGAGGAAAAAAAAAAATAAAGTTTTCCATTTCTGCTAACTTCTGGCAAAAAAAAAAAAAATCTCCCACGGACTCACTATGCCCCTCAGTGAATACCTTGGGGTGTCTACTTTCCGAAATGGGTCATTTGTGGGGTGTGTTTACTGTTCTGGCATTTTGGGCAGGGCTAAATTGTGAGCAACCCTGTAAAGCCTAAAGGTACTCGTTGGACTTTCGGCCCCTTTACGCACCTAGGCTGCAAAAAGTGTCACACATGTGGTATCGCCGTACTCAGGAGAAGTAGGGCAATGTGTTTTGGGGTGTATTTTTACATATACCCAATGCTGGGTGAGAGAAATATCTCTGTAAATTGACAACTTTGTATACATATTTTTTTTAAATTGTCATTTACAGAGATATTTCTCACACACAGTATGGGTATATGTAAAAATACACCCCAAAACACATTGCCCTACTTCTTCTGAGTACGGCGATACCACATGTGACACTTTTTTGCAGCCTAGGTGTGCAAAGGGGCCCAAATTCCAATGAGTACCTTTAGGATTTCACAGGGCATTTTTACGCATTTGGATTCCAAACTACTTCTCACGCTTTAGGGCCCCTAAAATGCCAGGGCAGTATAAATACCCCACAAGTGACCACATTTTGGAAAGAAGACACCCCAAGGTATTCCGTTAAGGGCATGGCGAGTTCATAGAAGATTTTTTTTTTTGGCACAAGTTAGAGGAAATTGATATATATATATTTTTTCTTACAAAGTCTCATATTCCACTAACTTGTGACAAAAAAATAAATTTTACATGAACTCACCATACCCCTCACGAATACCTTGGGGTGTCTACTTTCTAAAAGGGGGTCACTTGTGGGGTATTTATACTGCCCTGGCATTTTAGGGGCCCTAAAGTGTGAGAAGTAGTTTGGAATCCAATGCGTAAAAATGTCCTCTAAAATCCTAAAAGTACTCATTGGAATTTGGGCCCCTTTGCGCACCTAGGCTGCAAAAAAGTGTCACACATGTGGTATTGCCGTACTCAGAAGAAGTAGGGCAATGTGTTTTGGGGTGTATTTTTTCTCCTGAGTACGGCGATACCACATGAGTGACACTTTTTTTCAGCCAAGATGCGCAAAGGGTCCGAAAGTCCAACGAGTACCTTTTAGGAGGGCATTTTTAGGCATTTGGATTCCAGACTTCTTCTCACGCTTTAGGGCCCCTAAAATGCCAGGGCAGTATAAATACCCCACATGTGACCCGATTTTGGAAAGAAGACACCCCAAGGTATTCCGTGAGGGGCATGGCGAGTTCATAGAAGATTTTTTTTTTGGCACAAGTTAGCGTAAATTTTTTTTTTTGTTGTTTTTTCCTCACAAAGTCTCCCTTTCCGCTAACTTGTGACAAAATTTTTTAATCTTTCATGGACTCAATATGCCCCTCAGCAAATACCTTGGGGTGTCTTCTTTCCAAAATGGGGTCATTTGTGGGGTGTTTGTAGTGCCCTGGCATTTGAGGGTCTCCGCAATCATTACATGTATGGCCAGCATTAGGAGTTTCTGCTATTCTCCTTAGGCCTCATGCACACGACCGTTGTCCGCATCTGTGGCTCCGTTCCGCGGCGCCGCTAAAAAATATAACATGTCCTATTCTTGTCCGCGCTTTGCGGACAAGAATAGGTATTTATATTGCCGGCGCCCTTCCGTTTTTTGCGGATCTGCGGTTTGCGGACCGCAAAAAACGGCACGGTCGTGTGCATGAGGCCTTATATTGAGCATACGGGTAATGAGATTTTTTTTTTTTTCGTTCAGCCTATGGGCTGAAAGAAAAAATGAACGGCACAGATTTCTTCATTCGCATCGATCAATGTGGATGAAAAAATCTCTGCCAAAAAATGTACAAAAAAAAAAAAGCTGCGATCGCTAATAAAGATAATAAAAAGCTCAAAAGTGATCTTTATAGCGCCGCAGCGATTTTACAATGTTTTTGCAGTGATCAGAAAAAAAAAAATTCTCTCACTGCGGTGGGGCGGACTGAACGCAAGTGTACGCACAAGATCAGGCCTGATCGGGGGAACACTGCGTTTTTTGTAGAGCCTAAGGTGACCCTAATGTACTGATATAGATCTGATTGCGATCAGTCTTGATCACTTACAGATACTGTATAGTACTAGTGCTGATTAGCGACAGCGATGACGCTAATCAGCGACTAATCAGCGACTGCGGTGCGGTGGGCTGGGCGCTAACTACCTAACAAGTAGCTAACTAACTGGCGGTGATAAGGGACCCTTAGGCCCCATTCACACGTCTGCAATTCTGTTCCGCATTTTGCGGAACGGAATTGCAGACCCATTCATTTATATGGGGACAGACTTTGTCCTGCTCGGATCCGGAATTGCGGATCTGCACTTCCGGGTCCGCACTTCCGTTCTGCAAAAATATAGAACATGTCCTATTCTTGTCCGCAATTGCGGACAAGAAAAGGCATTTTCTATATAGTTCTGGCAATGTTCGGATCCGCAAAATGCGGAAAGCACTTTGACGGTGTCTGTGTTTTGTGGATACGCATACGGACATCTGGATGGAGCCTTACAGGGGGGTGATCAGGGAGTCTATATGGGGTGATCAGGGGTTAATAAGTGACAGGGGGGGGTGTAGTGTAGTGTGGTGCTTGGTGCTACTTACAGAGCTGCCTGTGTCCTCTGGTGGTCGATCCAAGCAAAAGGGACCACCAGAGGACCAGGTAGCAGGTATATCAGACGCTGTTAACAAAACAGCGTCTAATATACTTTTCTGATGTTAAAAAAATCGCATCTACAGCCTGCCAGCGAATGATCGCTGCTGGCAGGCTGTAGATCAACTTGTTTACTTTGCGATCCTGTGAACGCGCGCTCCTGTGAGCGCACGTTCACAGGAAATCTCGGCTCACGCGAGATGACGCCAATAGGCGTCGCTGAGCCTGAGACTGCCGCCGCCCGGAAGCCTGTCGGCGTTAGTGTGCGGCAAGTGGTTAAAGTGCTGCCCACATATTGAAGGTGACAGGGACCTTCTAGGACGTACCGGTATATTACTCCTGCATGTTCACATGTTATTTGTCCCTTTATTTTATAATCCTTCCCTTCGACATTGCTCCTGATTGTTTCAGTCTTGTAGCCTTTCTTTTCTTCCTTGGAGCTATTCTTGCATGCTGTACAAAAACCGCACCATGTGAACGCTCCATAAGGAACATCAAGGTGTTTATGTAAACAACTATGCACCGTTTTATCTTTAATAGTGGGCGCTTTTTTGAAGATGAAAATTGGGTTAGCAGGTAGTGTCTTACTCAAAATCGGGTCATTAAGCAGTATATTCCAATTTTTTTCGAATCACCTGTTTGAAAAGAGGGCAAAAAGTGGAAAAAATTGGGTAATGAGGGCTGTTCTATACCTATCTATCTCCCTATTATTACTGGTCTGCGTATTCCTATCTTCTACAGCTCCCCGTTCTGTATAGGTAGATGCAATTCTCTCCATATCTTTAACTAATGTAATTTCTTCATAACCCTTTTCCAAAAATCGTTGTTGGATCACTTGACTCTGCTCTTTGTAATCGCTAAGTTTGGTACAATTCCTTTTTATTAAAGAAACTTTAAGAAAAGGCAGTTCTCACCTGCTCCTCTTGTTAAGAGCACAGCTGTAGCCTGGACACGGCTATCTTGAAACTTGAGGAAAAATATGGGATCCAGCTCTTTATGACAAAGAATTCATGTCATGAATTCATGTCATGAGCAAGAACAGATATAGCATGGTCCGAAACGCGTAGACCGATTACCTTGCGATTGTTGAATGGAATTTTATACTGCATGAAATAAAGAATTCTTTGTTATAAAGAGCTGGATCCCGTATTTTTCCTCAAATTCCTTTTTATTCTTTGAAATTGTCCTCTAGGTATGTTCTCTACCCATGGTCTATAATGACAACTGCTTCTATGTATATACCCGTTTAGATCTGTGGGCTTGAAATATGATTTGGTATATAGGTGATAATTTCCAGATATAGGAAGCACACAGATTTTTTACTTGTAATAGCTGTGAATTTAAAGTTCCAGTCATTATTACTTATATTTTGGATGAAATTTCCCAATGTCTCTTCTTCTCCCTTCCATCAACATATCTTCGCCACACCCATAAGTTCCTCTCATCTCTTTCAGGGTCAATAAGGGATCAATATAATAGTGTTCCCAGTACGCCAAAAAGAGATTGGTGAAACTCGGTGCGAATTTCGCACCCAAAGTATCTTTAAACGAGAAATAATTGCGCCCCAGGCAGAACTCCATACAATTAATAATGAAGATTTTTTGTTCTTCCTCCATTTCTCTGTCTCTATCCAAGTAGAACTTCACTGCTTGTATGCCCAATATCTTGCAGGAAGGACGGCGTGGTTTTAACATATTTTTGCAAGAAGTTATCTATATACTCTGATATCCTGCTTGTAATAGATTCTATACCCGACACTATAGGTCTGCCCGGAGGGTTTTTTGGATCTTTATGAACCTTAGGGAGAAAATATATGACTGGGGTCCTCGGATGGGGGTTATTCAGATTATCATATTCCTTCTTGTTCAATATTTATTTTTCCAGACCCTCTTTTAGTAGTATAAGGAGTTATTTTTTATATATATACTCACAGGGTTGCCCCTAAGTTTTTCATAGGTGGTTGTATCTCCTAGGATCTTCAACATATCTTTCTCATAGTGACTTTTATCAGAGATCACTATGCCTCCGCCTTTATCTGCTGGCTTTATAACACTTGTTTCATTTTTCTCTAGACTACTTACCATATTTTTTGCCCTATAAGACGCACCTGCTCATAAGTTTTTGAGGAGGAAAATAAGAAGAAAAATATTTTTAACCAAAAGGTGTGCTTTTGGTGGGTTTTGAACTAATGGTGGTCTGTGCATGACACTATTATGGGGGATCTGTGGATGCCGCACTGTTATGAAGGGGATCTGTGGATGGCACTGTTATGTGGGGGATCTGTCGATGGCACTGTTATGGGGGGATCTGTCGATGGCACTGTTATGGGGAGGGGCATCTGTGGATGGCAGTTCTATGGGGTGGAGGATCTGTGGATGACACTGTTATGGGGGAGATCTGTGGATGACACTGCTATATATATGTGTCATCCACAGATCCCCCCCATAACAGTGTCCCCCCGCTGCTCACAGCAGTATTTCTAGTAATCACTACTCTAGTAACAGTAATCCTTAACCCCTTAATAAATTTAACTAAAGTTGCGCTCTCCCCTGTATCAGCACTTACTAACAAGCATCCGGAGCAGGCAGAGCGGCTGGCAGCGTTACATCACTCACTGACGTCGCGCGCCTGCTCCGCTGCTTTATTCATAAAGTGGGAGGAGCAGGCGCGCAACATCAGTGACTGACGTTACGCTGCCAGCTGCTCTGCCTGCTCCGGATGCTCGTTAGTAAGTGCTGATACAGGGGAGAGCGCAACTTTAGTTAAAGTTATTAAGAGGCTAAGGATTACGGTTTAGAAATACTGTTGTGAGCAGCGGGGCCCGGTGTAAGAGTACAATAACTGCACCAGGACCCGCCGCAAGTTCTCGTACTCCAGCCCCTCCCCCCTCCTCGCTGCAGCATCGCAGACTGCGATGTAAAATAGCAGCATTCGCCCCATAAGATGCAGGGGCATTTCCCCCCCACTTTTGGGGTGGGGGGTGCGTCTTATGGGGCGAAAAAACGGTAATGCAAATTTTTCTTTTCTAGTTAAATTAATTTCTTCGTTTTTTCTATTACTAGACTTCAGACCTTTAAGAACCCCTCTCTTAAAAGGCCTCTATATATTCATTTTCTCATTTTTTTTGGATACAATTTTGATTTATTTTTTAATGTAGTATGTACATATTTATCATCTTCATAATTTTTTATTGAGCCTTTCATACTGTTGCTGATATATTTCAAAATATTGGGTTTCCTCACGTATCTATGTACATCTAAGTATGTATGGAATTTGTTGCCTGCATAAGTGGGGGCAAATTTGAGACCTTTATTTAACACTCTTATTTCATCTTCAGATAATGAGTATAAACTCGGGTTATATATTCCTTCACTGTTTATCTTCCCTTTTTTGCCACCGGACAATTTCAAAGAATATAAAGGAATTGTACCAAACTTAGCAATTACAAAGAGCAGAGTGAAGTGATCCAACAATGATTTTTGGAAAAGAGTTATGAAGAATTTACATTAGTTAAAGACAAGGACAGAATTGCATCTACCTATACAGAAAGGGGAGCTGTAGAAGATAGGAATACGCAGACCAGTAATAATAGGGAGATAGGTATAGAACAGCCTTCATTACCCAATTTTGCCACTTTTTGCCTTCTTCTCAACCAGGTGATTAAAAAATAAAATTGGATTATACTGCTTAATGACCCGATTTTGAGTAAGACACTATCTGCTAACCCAATTTTCATCTTCAAAAAAGCGCCCACTATTAAAGCTAAAACGGTGCATAGTTGTGTACGTAAACACCTTGATGTACCTTATGTAGCGTTCACATGGTGCGGTTTTTGTACAGCATGCAAGAATTGGTCCAAGGAAGAAAAGAAAGGCTACAAGACTGAAACAATCAGGAGCAATGTCGAAGGGAAGGATTATAAAATAAAAGGACAAATAACATGTGAACATGCAGGAGTAATATATAACGGTACGTCCTAGAAGGTCCCTGACACCTTCAATACGTGGGCAGGACTTTAAGAAAATTAAAAGTAAGGATTGGAGAACATATTAGAAACATAAAGAAAGGGTTGGAAACCCATAGTGTATCAGCCCATTTTAAAAACTCTCATCAGCGCAATCCGACGGGACTTAAGTTTATGGGCGTGGAATTAGTATGTAACAGATGGCGGGGCGGGGACCCGGTTGAATATATTAACAAAAAAGAATCTGAGTTGATATATAAAAATGAAAACTTTACAACCTGCGGGCATGAATATAGATTGGGATATGAAGGCAGTATCAATGTATTAACTGCCAGCTGCTATATATGATAGAGAGCTTTTATTAGTAGCATATATGGTGGATATTAGTGGGTATAAAAGATAGGGAATACAGCAGAAGAATAAGGAACATCTAGGCTTCACTTGTAGGCAATTGTAGAAAAAAGCCACTAGTGCTTTATAACCGTGATGGGATGTATTATTATACTATTGTAATGTTTTTATACATTTAGAAAATGCTTGTATAATTTTATTATTGAGAGATATGGAAATATATTTATATTGAAAATACCTCACTATAATAATAAGAGAGAGTTCATTTTTGTGGACGTGATGTCCCAAATGAGGAGGTTTAAATGCACCCGTACCAGAAGTGAATCTCGGCACGCCCCTGACGAAGCGGAGCGAAACCCGGGTTGGGCAGTGATATTTTATGTGATTTGATTAAGACAACAACTTTATAAGTACAATAAAGTGTGACTATTTTTATCTATACACGTTGAGCACAATTTTTTATTTTTTTTTATTGTTTACTGAAAGTCCACAAGAACAAAACTAATCCACCTGGACGTCCTATCGTGTCTGGGATTGGATCACTTACTTCAAATTTATCCAAATACATTGATATAATGCTACAACCCAGAGTCAAAAATGTTTCATCACACATCAAGGATACCACACAAATTATTAAAACCATTGAGACATTGGACTTTAATCAAAGATGGATTATGGGTACTCTTGACGTACAATCTCTTTATACGGTCATTAGACATGAACAAGGCAAACAATCGGTTATGTCCCAACTGTTATTGGAAGGTAGACTCAATCGAATTCAGAGTATGTGATTGACGCGATAGATTTTATTTTAACTCACAACTATTTTAATTTTGCAGGGGATTTTTATCTGCAGACACAAGGGACGGCCATGGGCACCAGGTTCGCCCCCAGTTATGCGAACTTATTTATGGCACAGTGGGAACAACAGTATATTCAACCCAGACTGGGGATGGACCTGGTGCTCTGGCAACGTTATATTAATGACGTCTTTTTTATTTGGCAGGCGGGAAACGAAAAATTGGATTAATTTTTAAATGATATTAACTCCAATGAGTGGAACTTGACTTTTTCAGGCGATACTAGTCAAGAAACAGTAGAATTTTTGGATATACGGATCTCGAACCAAGAGGGAAAGTTGCACTGTAAAACATTTATCAAACCTACAGCGTGTAACAGTTATATTTTATTTAACAGTTGCCACCTCCCAAGTTGGTTAATCAATATTCCCCAAGGACAACTACGTAGAATTAAACGTAATTGCACATTGGAGACTGAATTTGAAAGAGAAGCAAAAATAATGACTCAACAATTTCTTGAAAAAGAATACCCTATGGAAGTTCTAGATACAGCTCTAAAGAAGGTTAGAGAAATGGATAGAAATTACTTTTTCACTGAAAATATAAAAAGAGATACAGATATAGGGGACACTAACCAACGTTTAGTTTTACCTTTCAATGGGGATTTTAAGAGGATCCAATTTATCATTAACAAACATTGGCATCTATTGAAGAAAGATAAAATATTAGGAACTTTGATAACCCCAAGTCCAAAAATTACTTTTACCAAAGCCTCAAACTTAAATACTAAGATAGCGTCTACCATACAAAAGAGAAAAGACAATATTTCCTCCATCCAAAATTGGGCAGGTATCCAAGGTTTCTTCCGCTGTGGAAAGTGCCGCAATTGCAAGATTACTTCTTTCCCAAACAGAACAATAGAATTAGTTTCAACCACCAATAAACATTGCCATAAGATTAAAGAATTCCTTACCTGCAGCACGGAAGATGTTATATGTAATTGAGTGTCCATGTAAATACCAATATGTAGGCAGGACTAAGAGATCACTCAAGAAATGTATTTCGGAACATATTGCAAACATTAAGAAGGGCTTTGACAACCACTCATTGTCAAGCCACTTTAAAACGGTGCATAAACAAGACCCATCCTGTTTAAAATTTACAGCCATTGACAGAGTACACAGAGATTGGAGAGGTGGAAACCATATTGAAAAGATGTCCCAATTGGAAACTAAACGTATTTTTGAATTGAATACACTTTTACCACTTGGCTTAAATGCAGAGTTTGAACTCTTTGGTTTCTTGTAGGTGGGCGCCGTTTGTCGATGATTAACTGGACAGTGATATTCTGCCCAGTTTTTCCTCGACAACAGGCCCCCATCTACTTCTCTCAACTATCAACTTGTTTATAGAAGAGTCCTTCTCGAAATAGCCTCACTATAGGACCCTTTATTTGACGTAATTATTATACCTATTGTATCTAATTCTTAAGAATATTGGCTTTATTTTCTTTATAAACACCCTATGGATAACAATGTTTATGTAAATTATATTTTTAAAATGTTTTTTATGTTTTTTTCAAAAAAACGCACTGAAACTGCACTAAAACCGCAGCGACATCAGTGCGTTTTTTATTTGATAGGATTCCTGAGACAATGGACAATAATTGTATGGAAGCTCTTTAGTCTTGAAGACTAACAGCCTAATTTTGACATTTTTAGGACTTGAATATTGAACTTTGTATGATTATCTGCTTTTTCCTTGACGCTCCTTCTATGCCAGACTCAGAATAGTTTACATGCGATTTTTTGTTTGTACCATCTTGAAAACCATTCGCCTTCAGATATGTGAAAATTGATATATATGTACTTATATATATGTACGGACTTCTGGAAATATCAGAGATTTGGAAGATTCATTCCATGGCCAGGTTTTCCTGCAAACCGTGACCCTTATAAAGGAGGGGCACTAACAGGGGGGACACTAACCACTGATAAAGGGGTCATTCTTTTAAACCCCGAAACGCGTATGGTACTATCCCCCAGTATTGGAACACAGACACACGATTATTTACCACCTAAGGAGGAGTGGAATTTACCATCCTGCAAACTCCATTCACGTGTACAACGCCTGCTGCACGAGGGGAAGCTGTTATCCTTAGCGGGTCCACGTGGATTGCCATCCTTGGTGCAAGATCTTCTGGTAACTGACAGCCCTTGAGACCGGAGCACCGAAACACACAAGAGGCGCACCGTGTAGAGGGCAGGAGAATCCATTGAAGCCCTCCTGGTAAGATCGTATTTGTTTGTGAGAGTAAGCGATTGCATTCTTTGAAGTATACAGCGGGACGCCGCTGTCTCAGTTAAGTGAGCGGGACGCCGCTCTGAATATTGTCAGCGCTTGCTTGCGCTTTAGACTGGAGACTACCTGACATATTGTTTCAAATTGGAAAGATATCTGACTGCCACTTGATCATATTGATATATCCCTTATATTGCGGACTATTCAACACTACTGTGGTTCCGGATGATCAGTATCCCATTCAGCTATTGGGATATGCAATATTGCACTACTGGTTTTAGTATACTATGCATTATTGTCTTTGATAATCACTATTATTGCTGCTAAATCAATCAACTAATATAGATTTTAGGATATCTATCAATTTTATATTCATATTTAGTAATAAACCCTACTGTTCTCAATACTACAGAGAGTGCGCCACTATTACTTATTTATATATTTCGCTCTTTAGTCGGATTGGGTGCTATCTGTCAGTGGGTGCACCTCAAATTGATTCCTTGTCACTTTTGTGCGACATATCTTTAACATTTAACGTTGAGCACTATGTATGCATCTTTTCTTAAGGCTGCAGCGCTGGAATAATGGGCAGAAACGAGAATTGCGGTACCTACATTCAGCATTGAAGTATATCGCCGTAACATGAGAAGTGTGAACACCCATGAGCTAAGTGACAGCACACAGACTTTGTTAGCAGAGGCTCTGAGGTAAAATTTTAAAAAACAACCCCCCAAGGAGTGACCTTATATTAGAAACCACATCCCTTATAGTATTTACCTGGGAATGTAATGAGCATTTTGACCCAAAGGGTGTTTTTAATTACATGTTATCTTTATTCTGCTGGTCAGTAGGATTACAGAGATACCAATCTTTTATTGTTTTCTTTACATTTTACAACTTTTACACAAAGAATTAAAAAAAAAAAAAAAAATCATGCTTCTGTGTTGCCATTTTCTAAAAGACATTTTTTTTTTCTTTTTTTTCTGGCTATAGGCTTGTGTGAGGGATCCATTTTGGGGTACATACAACCTTTTGATAGCTTAAAGGGAACCTGTCACCGGGATTTTAGGTATAGAGCTGAGGACATGGGTTGCTAGATGGACGCTAGCACATCCGCAATACCCAGTCCCCATAGCTCTGTGTGCTTTTATTGTGTTAAAAAAAAACGATTTGATACATATGCAAATTAACCTGAGATGAGTCAGAGCTTGAAAATATGACTCTTCTCTGGTCACACAAGTAAGATATGACTCTTATGTTAATTTGCATATGGATCAAATCTTTTTTTTTACACAATAAAAGCACACAGAGCTATGGGGACTGGGTATTGCGGATGTGCTAGCGGCCATCTAGCAACCCATGTCCTCAGCTCTATGCACAAAATCCCGGTGACAGGTTCCCTTTAATATTATTATTTTTGCAAGGTGGTGACCAAAAAATGGCCATTTTGGCATTGTTTTTGTTTTTTTTACGCATTTTACCTGATGCGTTAGATCATGTGATATTTTAAAAGAGCAGGTTACAGAAGCGGCAATACCAAATATGTCTTTTTTATTTGTGTTCCGTTTTTCAGAATAACATTTATGAAAAGAAAGAAAATCATGTTTTTGTGATTCTGTTTTCTGAAAGACATATTTTTTTTATTTTTCTGCCGATGATCTTGTGTCAGGGTTCATTTTTTTGCAGGATGAGTTTTCATTGGTACCATTTTGGGGTACATATGGGGTCATTTATCAAACTGGTGTAAAGTAGAACTAGCTTAGTTGCCCATAGCAACCAATCATTTTGGACAGCTGCTTTGGAAAATGAAAGGTGGAATCCGATTGGTTGCTATGGGCAACTAAGCCAGTTCTACTTTACACCAGTTTGATAAATGACCCCACTAGTACTTTTCGATTGCTCAACATTACACTTTTTGGGAGATAAGTTGACCATAAAAATGGCTGATCCTGACGGGGTAGATTATGTGATATTTGTATTGAGCTAGTTGCTACGGATGCATCGATACCTATGCATAGATGTCTATTTTTTTGTTATTGTATATGGCTTGATGAGGGGGAAGGATGTTTTTTTAACTTGAAATTTTTATTTTTAATGAGATCTAGCCTGGGGACTGGGCCTCATAGGCCTCTGTAGCTGACAGTCCCTGCGGCCTTTGCAAGGCTTCCGGGTGCCATGGCAACCATCAGCACTCGACGATCACATCGCGAGGAGCTGATGGGGTGAGAGAGGGAGCTCCCTCCCTCTGTAAACCCCTTAGAAGGTCACACCACCTTCTTTCTATTACATCACACTGACATTCCACTTAAATTCTATGACGTATACATTCTCAAACATTTTATCAACACCAGGATTTGTATTCCAGCCCATTGACAGATCTACAGACAGTTTCGACCATCCCTGAAGTTGTGGATCCTGAAAGTTGAGGATCTTCGGCACATAGAGGACTTGACATTGCAAATCTAGAATTGTTACAATTTGTTTCTCAAAACCTGGCACACCTGGGTAGTGTTTCAGGATTCAACTGAACTGCTTTTCTTTTTTGTTTATTTCCCCTCTCATCTTCTTTCTAGTTGCTCTCCTTCTCGATGCCACTGCTTCAATGCTATTCCTCCTAGAATATAAACTTTGGGCCTTGTTTCCCCTCTGTTAAAAAAAATAATACTGATGACCTATAGATGACCTATAGTCAGGATAGGTCATGAATATCTGATAGGTGGGGATCTGACTGCCAATACCCTTACCAATCAGCTGTTTGAAGGAGCTCCAGCACTCAGACTCTTCATACTCTACCAAACACTGCACCATACATTGTATAGCAGCTGTGCTTTGAATTGCAGCTTAATCCCATTGTCATGCCCCACTCTGACGATGTGTGGAGGTTGGCCAGGATTGCAGCACGAGTTTAGTGTTTGTTTTGGAGTCGTGCTGGATCCGCCCCTCATCAGGTGCACTGGGTGGAGTCATTAGTTTAAATAGCTCCTCTGCCCAGTGCCCGGAGCGGATTATACTGTTCATTATTGTCTGGGAAGTTTGGAAGGAAGGTTGGCTGTTTGTTCCTGCTCTCAGCAGATAAGTGTCTTTTCTTGTTTGGTTGTTTATGTCATCTTACCCATCCAGGTTCTGTGCGAGCAGGCTGCTCCTTTCTCCCCACTTCACCATCTTAGGGAGTTCAGGGTTCTGTTAGTATAGGCTGGTGGACACAGCAAATCTACCATCAAGGTTTGTCTGTGGGCTGAGCATTGCAGGGAAAGAGGTTAGGGATAAATTAGGAGGTGACCCTTCCCCTGTCTCTCGTCCAGAGCCTGGTTGGTGTGCTATCTGTTTAACTGTGCACGTCCGCCGTGACATTATAATCCGCCATACTGTGACCGCCATTTCTCAGTGTTTATGTGATGGCGTCAATTGATGCACTGGTTGACCGCATGCAGGGTTTGTCCCTGGAGGTTGTGGATCTACGTAGTACGGTCACACAGTGTCAGAGGGTGTTGGCTTCAGGTACAGGTCAAATTGTTGGGGAGCCTAAAGTCGCTCTTCCGGAGAAATTTGCAGGGGGTACTGATGATTTTTTCAGTTTCAAGGAATCATGTAAGTTGTACTTTCGATTGTGCCCATTTTCATCAGGTAATGAGGATCAGAGGGTGGGTATCGTCATGTCTTTGCTGAAAGGGGACGCGCAATCCTGGGCTTTTTCCCTGCCACCCGGTTCTCTGGCTCTCCGGTCGGTGGAGGAATTTTTTAAAGCCCTGGGATTGATTTACGATGACCCAGATCGAGTTTCAATGGCAGAGTCAAAATTACGTAACTTACTACAGGGTAAACATACTGCTGAGGTTTACTGTACAGAGTTTAGGAGGTGGGCTACTGAGTCAGGGTGGAACGACCCCGCGTTACGTAGCCAGTTTTGTCAGGGGTTATCTGAAAGGTTGAAGGATGCTCTGGCTTTTCATAAATACCCAGATACTTTGGAAAATGCAATGTCTTTGGCGATACGTTTGGATAGACATATCAGAGAGAGGTGTATGGGTCCCTCTGTGCAGGAGATTCCTCCCGCGTGTGGTTTTGTTCCACCAGCTGCCCAGGGAGATATTGCTTGTTATTCTGGCCTAGGAGAGGAACCCATGCAGTTAGGTCAGATATCTTTCCATTCAGATAGTAGAGACTTTCGTAAAGCGCACAATTTATGTTTCTTTTGTGGAAAGAGGGGTCATTTTGTTTTTTCTTGTCCGTATGTTGAACCACAGGGGAGAGTGATAAAGAAAAAAGAAAAAGAAAAAAGAAAAAGAAAAAAAAACCTCTCTCACACTTGGTAGTATGAATGGTGTGGTAGAGCAGACTGGTATGCAAGTTCCCTGCAGTTCCCGTTTTCTCCTTTCAGCTATGGTGGCGCTAGAGTCTCGAAATGTGTTTGTGGATGTTTTTCTTGATTGTGGTGCTGGTGTAAATTTAATTGACTTTCTGTTTCTTTGGGACTAAGTATTTGCACGTTAGAGAACGAGATTCGTGTTTTTGCCATTGATTCTTCCCCTCTTTCTCAAGGGAGCCTTACTCACGTTGTTCATGATATTCATTTAAGGGTGGGAGATTCACATGCTGAGATCATTTCCTGTTTCGTCATGAAGGATTTGCCAGCTCCAATAGTTTTGGGGTTGCCATGGTTGTCTAAACATAACCCAATTATAGACTGGCAGGCGAGACAAATCATTGGTTGGAGCAAGTTTTGTTCGGATAATTGTCTTGTCACATCTATTTCTGAAGTGTCCGTTACGGCCTTGCCTCAGTATCGCTCAGATTTTTCGGACGTGTTTGCGGAGGGTGGGGCTCAGGAATTGCCCCCTCATCGTGACTATGATTGTCCTGTGAATCTCATTCCGGGGGCTAAGTTGCCTAAGTCTCGGCTCTACAACCTCTCTCAACTCGAGAGAGAGGTCATGCGAAAGTATGTCGCCGAGAGTTTGGCAAAGGGTCATATTAGACTATCTAAGTCTCCAGTGGCTGTAGGTTTGTTCTTCGTGAAGAAGAAAGATGGATCACTGAGACCGTGTTTGGATTTCCGGGAGCTGAATCGTATTACAGTCCGGGATCCATATCCCCTGCCTTTGATCTCTGATCTTTTTGATCAGATTGTTGGAGCCAAGGTGTTCTCCAAGTTGGATTTGAGAGGAGCATACAATCTGATCAGGATCAAGGAGGGGGATGAGTGGAAAACGGCCTTCAATACGCACGAGGGTCATTTTGAGAACCTGGTAATGCCTTTTGGGTTGACGAATGCGCCAGCGGTATTTCAGCGATTCGTCAATGATATTTTTCATCATTTGGTGGGGAGGTTCGTAGTAGTCTACCTTGATGACATTTTAATTTATTCTCCTGATCTGAAGACCCATCAGGATCATGTGAGACAGGTTTTGACGATCCTTCGGGAGAATAAATTATACGCCAAATTGGAGAAATGTTTGTTTGCGGTGCAAGAGCTTCCATTTTTGGGATACATGCTTTCTGATTCTGGTTTTCGTATGGACCCCGAAAAGGTCCGGGCGGTTCTGGAGTGGGACCGACCGGAGAATCAGAAAGCTTTGATGCGATTTTTGGGGTTTACGAATTATTATAGAAAATTTATTTTGAATTATTCCACGCTAGTCAAACCTCTTACTGATATGACCAAGAAGGGCGCTGATGTCTCTGTCTGGTCGGATGAGGCATTGCAGGCCTTTTCGGCTATTAAGGAGCGTTTTGCGTCTGCTCCCATTCTGGTGCAGCCGGATGTATCTCAGCCATTCGTGGTCGAGGTTGATGCATCAGAGGTGGGGGTTGGGGCGGTGCTTTCGCAGGGTCCTTCTCCTGGCAAGTGGGTCCCGTGTGCCTTCTTCTCCAGGAAGCTCTCGGTCGCCGAGAGGAATTATGATGTTGGAGATAGGGAGTTGTTGGCGATCAAGTTGGCCTTTGAAGAATGGCGTCACTGGTTAGAGGGGGCTTCTCACCCTGTTACTGTGTATACAGACCATAAGAATTTGGCTTACCTGCAATCTGCCAAGCGTCTGAACCCTAGACAGGCCAGATGGTCATTGTTTTTTACCAGGTTCAATTTCGTGGTTACCTTTCGCCCAGGGGTCAAGAACGTCAAGGCAGATGCCTTGTCTCGCAGCTTACCTGGGGGGGGTGATTCAGAAGATCCAGAGCCGATTTTGGCGGATGGAGTTTTGGTCTCCGCTCTGTACCCTGAATTGGAGATGGAGGTGTTGGGAGCTCAGGAGGGGGCTCCTGGTTCGTGTCCCCCAGGGAGGTTGTTTGTTCCTGAGGGCCTACGATACAAGGTGTTCAAGGAACATCACGATACTGTTCTCGCTGGACATCCTGGTGGTAAGTCCACCTGTGATCTGGTGTCCTGGAGGTTCTGGTGGCCAGGTTTGCGTAAGAGTATTGAGAATTACGTGACAGCTTGTGAAACCTGCGCTCGATCTAATGTTGCTCATACTCGACAGCCTGGTTCACTTCTTCCATTGTCTATTCCATCTCGTCCTTGGACACATTTGTCCATGGACTTTATTACGGACCTACCAAGTTCCTCCGAGAGAACAGTGATTTTGGTGGTAGTCGATCGTTTCAGTAAAATGGCTCATTTTATACCACTAACAAGTCTGCCTAACGCTAAGACTCTTGCGCAGATTTTTGTGGATAATATTGTTGCTGATTATGAGAATGAGGGCCCATTCTTGCCTGTTATCTATGGGGCTAATAGTAATGGCCAAGTAGATGATCTGTGTCTGCCACTCCATTCAAATGGGGCAACACAGGACCAACATGGCATCAGACACTTATCCTATCCTATGAATAGTGGATAAGTTGCTGTCATATGACAACCCCTTAAATATTGGAAAACCCCTATCTAGCGAATGAATAACAGTAAGGACTACAAAATAGCATCAACACTGCCTGTGAACATGGAAGTTAGGGTACATTCACACGACCATATAAATGGATCTGGAATGGTTGCGGACCCATTCATTTCAATGGGGCAGCAAAAGATGCGGACAGCACACCGTGTACTGTCTGCATCTGTTGTTCCGTTCCGCATCCCCGCAAAAAATATCGAGCATGACCTATTCTTGTCCGAGGTTTATAGCGCTGGCCATGTATTGCGCTGGCCAACGCAAATGGCCGGTATCCGTGTTTTGCGGATGCACAATTTGCGCACTGCAAAACACTTACGTAGTGTGAATACACCCTAAAGTTGATATAAAACATAAAATATTGAGACTTCCGGTTCCGGCGCCATCATGGAGAGACGCGTGTAGCTGCAGCTCCGTGAGGTGAAGCTCCTTTCACTACACCTCCCCTGCAAACCGGAATAATCACTGGGAGCATTGCGATCACTAAGGCTACTTTCACACTCGCGTTTCCGCTTGTGAGATCCGTTCAGGGCTCTCACAAGCAGTCCAAAACGGATCAGTTTTGCCCTTTTGCATTCTGAATGGAAAAGGATCCGCTCAGAATGCATCAGTTTGCCTCCGTTCCATCTCCATTCCGCTTCGGAGGCAGCGTTTTGGTTTCTGTTTGACGAAACTGAGCCAAACTGACACAATCTGGCACAATAGAAAACTGATCCGTCCTCTATTGACTTTCAATTGAGTTCATGACGGATCCGTCTTGGCTATGTTAAAGATAATACAAACAGTTCCGTTCTGAAAGGATGCAGACGGTTGTATTATCTGAACGGATTAGTCTGTGCAGATCCATGACGGATCTGCACCAAACGCGAGTGTGAAAGTAGCTTAAGATAGTGGTTACCTATGGACCGATATCTTTCCACCATGGGGAGCAAAAACAAGCTTAAGCCCCAAAGCAAGCAGGCAAGGCCCGCAGCACGGAAAACAGACATGGTGGATAAGGACTCACTTTCTCCGACAGCATTAACCTCAGATGCCCAAGCAGAATTACCAGGCACAAAGGAAAACAAAATAGGAGAAGACCCGAAAATCAACTACAAACAACTGGCGGTTGAAGTCGCTAATCGCATATTACCTGATCTTCAGGAGTCTCTGGCTACTACAATAGGTGCAACTTTACAAACACTTCGGATCGCTATAGGAGAACATTGCGCCAGACTCAACAGAGCCGAGCACAGAATCCAGGTACTGGAGGGCTCATACCATAAGATTAAAATGCACCTAGATATAGCTTGGGATAACAAGCTATTTAAAGACAAGGTTGAAGATCTTGAAAACAGATCTCGCAGGAACAATCTGCGGTTCATTGGCCTCCCGGAATCAATTCCTACACAGGATTTACTGCGCATTTGCGAATGTGATATTCCAGCAGCTCTGGGACTTTCAACCGGATGCAAAGTGGAGGCTGGGACCAGATCTGAGGTCTGGGAAAGATCAAAATTTAAAGGCTACTACCGCGCTGGCTAGACGTCCTAGACCAGTGATTGTAAAATTCCTGGACTTTACTGATAAATCAGCGATCCTATGTGCTTTCAAGCAGAACCGCTCAGCACTCGAGATCAAAGGCCAGAGACTCCTGATCTTTGGAGACTATTCAGCAGAAGTACAAAGGAGGAAAAGGAAATTCTCTATTTTATGCTTAGAATTGTATGACAGACATATTAACCACCTCCGGACCGCTGTACGCACAGACGCGTCCTGGAGGTGGTTGATTCATTCCTCCTGGACGCGCCGGCGCGTCCTCTCGCGAGACGCGAGATTTCCTGTGAACGCGCGCACACAGGCGCGCGCGCTCACAGGAACGGAAGGTAAGAGAGTTGATCTCCAGCCTGCCAGCGGCGATCGTTCGCTGGCAGGCTGGAGATGTGTTTTTTTTAACCCCTAACAGGTATATTAGACGCTGTTTTGATAACAGCGTCTAATATACCTGCTACCTGGTCCTCTGGTGGTCCCATTTGTTTGGATCGACCACCAGAGGACACAGGTAGCTCAGTAAAGTCCCACCAAGCACCACTACACTACACTACACCCCCCCCCCCCGTCACTTATTAACCCCTTATTAGCCCCTGATCACCCCTAATCACCCCTGATCACCCCATATAGACTCCCTGATCACCCCCCTGTCATTGATTACCCCCCTGTCATTGATCACCCCCCTGTAAAGCTCCATTCAGATGTCCGCATGATTTTTACGGATCCACTGATAGATGGATCGGATCCGCAAAACGCATCCGGACGTCTGAATGAAGCCTTACAGGGGCATGATCAATGACTGTGGTTATCACCCCATATAGACTCCCTGATCACCCCCCTGTCATTGATCACCCCCCTGTCATTGATTACCCCCCTGTAAAGCTCCATTCAGACGTCCGCATGATTTTTACGGATCCACTGATAGATGGATCGGATCCGCAAAACGCATCCGGACGTCTGAATGAAGCCTTCCAGGGGCATGATCAATGACTGTGGTGATCACCCCATATAGACTCCCTGATCACCCCCCTGTAAAGCTCCATTCAGATGTCCGCATGATTTTTACGGATCCACTGATAGATGGATCGGATCCGCAAAACGCATCCGGATGTCTGAATGAAGCCTTACAGGGGCATGATCAATGACTGTGGTTATCACCCCATATAGACTCCCTGATCACCCCCCTGTCATTGATTACCCCCCTGTAAAGCTCCATTCAGACGTCCGCATGATTTTTACGGATCCACTGATAGATGGATCGGATCCGCAAAACGCATCCGGACGTCTGAATGAAGCCTTACAGGGGCATGATCAATGACTGTGGTGATCACCCCATATAGACTCCCTGATCACCCCCCTGTCATTGATTACCCCCCTGTCATTGATCACCCCCCTGTAAAGCTCCATTCAGACGTCCGCATGATTTTTACGGATCCACTGATAGATGGATCGGATCCGCAAAACGCATCCGGACGTCTGAATGAAGCCTTACAGGGGCATGATCAATGACTGTGGTTATCACCCCATATAGACTCCCTGATCACCCCCCTGTCATTGATTACCCCCCTGTAAAGCTCCATTCAGACGTCCGCATGATTTTTACGGATCCACTGATAGATGGATCGGATCCGCAAAACGCATCCGGACGTCTGAATGAAGCCTTACAGGGGCATGATCAATGACTGTGGTGATCACCCCATATAGACTCCCTGATCACCCCCCTGTCATTGATTACCCCCCTGTCATTGATCACCCCCCTGTAAAGCTCCATTCAGACGTCCGCATGATTTTTACGGATCCACTGATAGATGGATCGGATCCGCAAAACGCATCCGGACGTCTGAATGAAGCCTTACACGGGCGTGATAAATGACTGTGGTTATCACCCCATATAGACTCCCTGATCACCCCCCCTGTCATTGATCACCCCCCCTGTCATTGATCACCCCCCCTGTCATTGATCACCCCCCCTGTCATTGATCACCCCCCCTGTCATTGATCACCCCCCCTGTCATTGATCACCCCCCCTGTCATTGATCACCCCCCCTGTCATTGATCAACCCCCCTGTCATTGATCAACCCCCCTGTCATTGATCAACCCCCCTGTCATTGATCAACCCCCCTGTCATTGATCAACCCCCCTGTCATTGATCACCCCCCTGTAAGGCTCCATTCAGACATTTTTTTGGCCCAAGTTAGCGGAATTATTATTTTTTTTTTCTTACAAAGTCTCATATTCCACTAACTTGTGACAAAAAATAAAATCTCACATGAACTCACCATACCCCTCACGGAATCCAAATGCGTAAAAGTTTTTAGACATTTATATTCCAGACTTCTTCTCACGCTTTAGGGCCCCTAGAATGCCAGGGCAGTATAAATACCCCACATGTGACCCCATTTCGGAAAGAAGACACCCCCAGGTATTCCGTGAGGGGCATATTGAGTCCATGAAAGATTGAAATTTTTGTCCCAAGTTAGCGGAACGGGAGACTTTGTGAGAAAAAAATAAAAAATATCAATTTCCGCTAACTTGTGCCAAAAAAAAAAAATTTCTATGAACTCGCCATGCCCCTCATTGAATACCTTGGGGTGTCTTCTTTCCAAAATGGGGTCACATGTGGGGTATTTATACTGCCCTGGCATTCTAGGGGCCCCAAAGCGTGAGAAGAAGTCTGGTATCCAAATGTCTAAAAATGCCCTCCTAAAAGGAATTTGGGCCCCTTTGCGCATCTAGGCTGCAAAAAAGTGTCACACATCTGGTATCGCCGTACTCAGGAGAAGTTGGGGAATGTGTTTTGGGGTGTCATTTTACATATACCCATGCTGGGTGAGATAAATATCTTGGTCAAATGCCAACTTTGTATAAAAAAATGGGAAAAGTTGTCTTTTGCCAAGATATTTCTCTCACCCAGCATGGGTATATGTAAAAAGACACCCCAAAACACATTCCCCAACTTCTCCCGAGTACGGAGATACCAGATGTGTGACACTTTTTTGCAGCCTAGGTGGGCAAAGGGGCCCATATTCCAAAGAGCACCTTTCGGATTTCACTGGTCATTTACCTACTTACCACACATTAGGGCCCCTGGAAAATGCCAGGGCAGTATAACTACCCCACAAGTGACCCCATTTTGGAAAGAAGACACCCCAAGGTATTCCGTGAGGGGCATGGCGAGTTCCTAGAATTTTTTATTTTTTGTCACAAGTTAGTGGAAAATGATGATTTTTTTTATATATTTTTTTTTTTCATACAAAGTCTCATATTCCACTAACTTGTGACAAAAAATAAAAACTTCCATGAACTCACTATGCCCATCAGCGAATACCTTGGGGTCTATTCTTTCCAAAATGGGGTCACTTGTGGGGTAGGTATAATGCCCTGGTATTTTAGGGGCCCAAATGTGTGGTAAGGAGTTTGAAATCAAATTCTGTAAAAAATGACGAGTGAAATCCGAAAGGTGCTCTTTGGAATATGGGCCCCTTTGCCCACCTAGGCTGCAAAAAAGTGTCACACATCTGGTATCTCCGTACTCAGGAGAAGGTGGGGAATGTGTTTTGGGGTGTCATTTTACATATACCCATGCTGGGTGAGATAAATATCTTGGTCAAATGCCAACTTTGTATAAAGAAATGGGAAAAGTTGTCTTTTGCCAAGATATTTCTCTCACCCAGCATGGGTATATGTAAAAAGACACCCCAAAACACATTCCCCAACTTCTCCTGAGTACGGAGATACCACATGTGTGGCACTTTTTTGCAGCCTAGGTGGGCAAAGGGGCCCATATTCCAAAGAGCACCTTTCGGATTTCACTGGTCATTTACCTACTTACCACACATTAGGGCCCCTGGAAAATGCCAGGGCAGTATAACTACCCCACAAGTGACCCCATTTTGGAAAGAAGACACCCCAAGGTATTCCGTGAGGGGCATGGCGAGTTCCTAGAATTTTTTATTTTTTGTCACAAGTTAGTGGAAAATGATGATTTTTTTTATATATTTTTTTTTTTCATACAAAGTCTCATATTCCACTAACTTGTGACAAAAAATAAAAACTTCCATGAACTCACTATGCCCATCAGCGAATACCTTGGGGTCTCTTCTTTCCAAAATGGGGTCACTTGTGGGGTAGTTATACTGCCCTGGCATTCTAGGGGCCCAAATGTGTGGTAAGGAGTTTGAAATCAAATTCTGTAAAAAATGACGAGTGAAATCCGAAAGGTGCTCTTTGGAATATGGGCCCCTTTGCCCACCTAGGCTGCAAAAAAGTGTCACACATCTGGTATCTCCGTATTCAGGAGAAGTTGGGGAATGTGTTTTGGGGTGTCTTTTTACATATACCCATGCTGGGTGAGAGAAATATCTTGGCAAAAGACAACTTTTCCCATTTTTTTATACAAAGTTGGCATTTGACCAAGATATTTATCTCACCCAGCATGGGTATATGTAAAATGACACCCCAAAACACATTCCCCAACTTCTACTGAATACGGAGATACCAGATGTGTGACACTTTTTTGCAGCCTAGGTGGGCAAAGGGGCCCACATTCCAAAGAGCACCTTTCGGATTTCACTGGTCAGTTTTTACAGAATTTGATTTCAAACTCCTTACCACACATTTGGGCCCCTAGAATGCCAGGGCAGTATAACTACCCCACAAGTGACCCCATTTTGGAAAGAAGAGACCACAAGGTATTTCGTGATGGGCATAGTGAGTTCATGGAAGTTTTTATTTTTTGTCACAAGTTAGTGGAATATGAGACTTTGTAAGAAAAAAAAAAAAAAAAAAAAATCATCATTTTCCGCTAACTTGTGACAAAAAATAAAAAGTTCTATGAACTCACTATGCCCATCAGCGAATACCTTAGGGTGTGTACTTTCCGAAATGGGGTCATTTGTGGGGTGTTTGTACTGTCTGGGCATTGTAGAACCTCAGGAAACATGACAGGTGCTCAGAAAGTCAGAGCTGCTTCAAAAAGCGGAAATTCACATTTTTGTACCATAGTTTGTAAACGCTATAACTTTTACCCAAACCATTTTTTTTTTACCCAAACATTTTTTTTTTATCAAAGACATGTAGAACAATAAATTTAGAGCAAAATTTATATATGGATGTCATTTTTTTTGCAAAATTTTACAACTGAAAGTGAAAAATGTCATTTTTTTGCAAAAAAATCGTTAAATTTCGATTAATAACAAAAAAAGTAAAAATGTCAGCAGCAATGAAATACCACCAAATGAAAGCTCTATTAGTGAGAAGAAAAGGAGGTAAAATTCATTTGGGTGGTAAGTTGCATGACCGAGCAATAAATGGTGAAAGTAGTGTAGGTCAGAAGTGTAAAAAGTGGCCTGGTCTTTCAGGGTGTTTAAGCACTGGGGGCTGAGGTGGTTAAGTTTGCACTACTTTATCCAGCGCTCCTTAAAGTTTCCACGCGGATGGATCTACAAGCTTGAACATAGGCGTAACGGATCCTCAGCGCAGAAATTCCTAGTTGCAACGTACCTAAATATGGTGGTCACATAACAGATACACAGCAGCACGAAGATTCTAAATGGCAGACCGCCGGAGATACAAGGGAGGAATCCACCCGTCAATCCACCCAAACCCTCAAAAAACACAGTGAGAACTATTGAGGTTTCATGTGGCCCATCTTGAAATAAATTATTATTATTTATTATTAAAGTGCCATTCATTCCATAGCGCTGTACATATGAAAAGGGGTATACATACATAATACAGACAACTGCACTAAGCATAAACAAGACGAGTTACAAACGAGGAGGGGAGAGGGCCCTGCCCGTGAGGGCTTACAATCTACATGGTATGGGAGAAGGACACAGTCCATGTGGGTGAAGTTGGTCATGGTGGTATAGACAGCAGGGTCACTGGTTGTAGGCTTGTCTGAAGAGGTGGGTTTTCAGGTTTCTTTTGAAGGATTCCACTGTAGGTGAGAGTCTGATATGTTGGGGTAGCGAGTTTCAGAGTGTGGGGGATGCACGGGAGAAATCTTGGAGGCGATTGTGGGAAGAGGTGATAAGAGGAGAGGAGAGAAGGAGGTCTTGTGATGATCGTGTGGGAATGTATCGGGAAAGTAGCTCAGAGATGTAGGGAGGGGACAGGTTGTGGACGGCCTTGTATGTATTTGTTAGTACTTTCAAGTGAATTTGCTGGGCAATGGGGAGCCAGTGAAGGGATTGGCAGAGGGAAGAGGCAGAGGAGTAACAGGGTGAGAGGTGGATTAGTCGGGCAGCAGAGTTGAGGATAGATTGGAGGGGTGCAAGGGTGCTAGATGGAAGGCCACAGAGGAGAATGTTGCAGTAGTCTAGGCAGGAGATGATGAGGGCATGTACAAGCATTTCCGCAGATTCAAAGTTAAGGAAAGCGCAGATGCGGGAGATGTTTTTGAGTTGGAGGCGGCAGGTGGTAGAAAGGGCTTGGATGTGCGGTCGGAAGGAGAGGGCAGAATCCAAGGTTACTCCAAGGCATCGGACTTGGTTGACCGGGGAGAGCGTGTAGCCATTGATCGTGATAGATAGGTCTGTTGGGGAAGGGGGGGTTGAGCAAGATGGGGGAAAGATGATGAATTCTGTTTTATCCATGTTAAGTTTTAGAAAGCGAAAGGAGAAGAAGGATGATATAGAAGATAGACATTGTGGGATTCTGGATAGTAAGGTGGTCTGGGCCAGAGAGGTAGATTTGTGTGTCGTCAGCATAAGAGTGATATGGGACTCCATGAGATGTCCCAGGCCAAAAGTGTAGAGAGAGAAGAGCAGGGGTCCTAGGACAGAGCCTTGCGGGACACCAACAGAGAGGGAATGAGACGAGGAGGTGGTGCGAGAGTGGGAGACACTAAACGTCCGGTCTGTGAGGTATGATGTGATCCAGGAGAGGGTCAGGTCAGTGATGCCAAGACTTTAGTAAGGCTTTTGATACTGTCCCACATAGAAAGCTTATCAATAAAGTGCAGTCTTTGGGCTTGGACTCCCATATTGTTGAATGGATTAGGCAGTGGCTGAGGGACAGGCAACAGAGGGTTGTAGTCAATGGAGTATATTCAGACCAAGGTCTTGTTACCAGTGGGGTACCTCAGGGATCTGTTCTGGGACCCATATTGTTTAATATCTTTATCAGCGAAATTGCAGAAGGCCTCGATGGTAAGGTGTGTCTTTTTGCTGATGACACAAAGATTTGTAACAGGGTTGATGTTCCTGGAGGGATACACCAAATGGAAAAGGACTTAGGAAAACTAGAGGAATGGTCAAAAATATGGCAACTAAAATTTAATGTTGATAAGTGCAAGATAATGCACCTGGGACGTAAAAACCCAAGAGCAGAATATAAAATCAGTGATACAGTCCTAACCTCAGTATCTGAGGAAAGGGATTTAGGGGTCATTATTTCAGAAGACTTAAAGGTAGGCAGACAATGTCATAGAGCAGCAGGAAATGCTAGCAGAATGCTTGGGTGTATAGGGAGAGGAATTACCAGTAGAAAGAGGGAGGTGCTCATGCCGCTCTACAGAGCACTAGTGAGACCTTATTTGGAGTATTGCGCTCAGTACTGGAGACCATATCTCCAGAAGGATATTGATACTTTGGAGAGAGTTCAGAGAAGAGCTACTAAACTGGTACATGGATTGCAGGATAAAACTTACCAGGAAAGATTAAAGGACCTTAACATGTATAGCTTGGAAGAAAGACGAGACAGAGGGGATATGATAGAAACTTTTAAATACATAAAGGGAATCAACAAGGTAAAAGAGGAGAGAATATTTAAAAGAAGAAAAACTGCTACAAGAGGACATAGTTTTAAATTAGAGGGGCAAAGGTTTAAAAGTAATATCAGGAAGTATTACTTTACTGAGAGAGTAGTGGATGCATGGAATAGCCTTCCTGCAGAAGTGGTAGCTGCAAATACAGTGGAGGAGTTTAAGCATGCATGGGATAGGCATAAGGCCATCCTTCATATAAGATAGGGCCAGGGGCTATCCATAGTATTTAGTATATTGGGCAGACTGGATGGGCCAAATGGTTCTTATCTGCCGACACATTCTATGTTTCTATGAGAGAGTTTGCTACAGAAGGGAGTGGTCAACAGTGTCAAAGGCAAAGGACAGGTCAAGGAGAAGGAGGACAGAATAATGTTTTTTTGTTTTGGCTGTAGGTCTATTGGTGACTTTGGTAAGGGCAGTCTCAGTCGAGTGGTGGGGTCGGAAGCCAGATTGTAGCCAGTCAAAGAGGGAGCAGGAGGAGAGGTGAGAGGATGGTTCCGAATGGACATGTTGTTCAAGTAGCTTTGAGGCATACGGAAGAAGTGATATGGGGCAATAACTGGACAAAGAAGATGGGTCAAGTGAAGGTTTTTTGAGGATGGGTGTAATGGTAGCATGTTTAAAAGCAGAGGGAAGGACACCAGAGGTTAGTGATAGGTTGAAGAGATGAGTTAGGGCTGGGATAAACACTGTGGTGAGGTTAGGCATGAGGTGGGATGGGATTGGCTCTAGTGCACAGGTGGTGAGATATGATCTGGAGAGTAGAGTGGAGAGTTTTTCTTCTGTAATGATGGAGAAGCGGGTTTTGGCAGAAGAGGATTGAACAGTTGTGTAGAGGGTCTGTGGGGACTGTGTACTGAAGCTTTCTCTGATACATATGTTCATACATATGAACAGTTTGTTATATCCTTTGATAACTATTTTTGCTGATTTAGCACGGGGAGGAGATATAGAGCCCATGTTAATTGAAAGTAGGGAAGCTTGTCAGCATAATGTTTTGTGCCTAAGAGGAGAAGATCCTGGAGGTTTTTCTCTTTTTTTTTTTTCTCTCTGTTTAGGTGCTGTTGAAGGCATCCTCTTCGTTCACCTCCTAACACCAGCGCTGCTCCGGCCGGAAGCACGCGCAGTTGCCCGGGAAACCACTCTTGGAGACTTCACCGTGGAAAATACCGAAGCCTCCGTAGGTCAAAAAGCATCCAATGCTTTTTGGATGCTTTTTGACCTACGGAGGTTTCGGTATTTTCCACTGTGACATCACCAGCAGTGGTTTCTCGGGCAACTGTATCACAGGTTCCCCCGCACTGCGCGTGCTTCCGGCCGGAGCAGCGCTGGTGTTAGGAGGTGAACGAAGAGGACGCCTTCAACAGCACCTAAACAGAGAGGATCACTCACCAGCAGGAGAAAAGGACAGTAAACTCTAAGTCCAAAGAAGACCTCAAGTAGGTAACGGACTGGACTAAATAACATCAGTGTATGCTTTGAATTTCCATATACATTGCAGCACTTTTAATAACATTTTAACCCACTACCTATATACACTTTATTATATAATAGGATACTGACAGGCTGACCCTAGTACACCCCTTAGATCACAGACCCCACAACAATAAAAGAGGGAGAATTAATTAAGCATTCAAGCTCTATTGGGAGTGCCTTTCTAGTTCGTCACCTAGCGCCGGTCTCTCATATCACCCATACGGGTGATATACGTGTGTATTGTATATATTTCCAATTAAGGGGGACAACAGGACCTTAACAGACTACCGAGCAGCGGACCTCCCTTTTAGGTAGGTCGACGATCATAGACAACGGTAGCGCAGGGGGATCTCCTAAAATTCATAATATCAGAAAGGTGTTGGCGGTATAAGATGACGTCAAGATGTGCCCTCGTTTCGGCAAGGACCCGGCCATTATAGAAATTGAGGCAGAAAAGGCGTTCAATAACGTGGCCAGGGATTGGCTGAACAGCGTGTTGGATTCGGTGGGTTTGGTGGGACAATTTTGCCGATATCTATCAGCTTTGTATGACTCCCCGAGTGCACAAGTACATACACCAGGTTTTCTACCCCCCAAGTTTACACTATACAAGGGTACTCGGCAGGGATGCCCTTTGTCCTCTCTGCTTTTCAATCTGGCAATCGAACCTTTGTCTAGAGCTATAGCCATGAATACAGATATAAAGGGCATCTCAGTGGGGGATACTGAGGTCAAGCATGCTTTATTCGCAGATGGGGAGGGGATGCAAATGAGCTCTTAACAAGCTCTGCCTCTATTGCCACCAGATGTAAGGCAGCTATCCTATAAGTCAATGTTCAGCTCTTAAAATAAGCCTTGAGACATGACTTGGATATTAAATAAGCCAGCACCTCATCTGCATACAGCTGTTTCGGGGTGATTTCCCCTCATCAGTGTAGAGCATAGAGTACTGGCTTAACTGGGTGAGAGGCCTGTGTCCGGGTCAGGGGGGAACTAACTCTCCTTTGGGAGAGAGCACCTTAATCAGTGTGAGGAGACTTATAGGCCATACATGCTTCTCTGAAATTCTGGGAGGGAAGGGATGCAAATGAGCTCTTAACAAGCTCTGCCTCTATTGCCACCAGGCAGCTATCCTATAAGTCAATGTTCAGCTCTTAAAATAAGCCCTGAGACATGACGTTAGTTTCCCCCTGACCCGGACACAGGCCTCTCACCCAGTTAAGCCAGTACTCTCTGCTCTGCACTGATGAGGGGCAATCACCCCAAAACAGCTGTCTGCAGATGAGGTGCTGGCTTATATAATATCCAAGTCATGTCTCAAGGCTTATTTTAAGAGCTGAACATTGACTTATAGGATAGCTGCCTTACATCTGGTGGCAATAGAGGCAGAGCTTGTTAAGAGCTCATTTGCATCCCTTCCCTCCCAGAATTTCAGAGGAGCATGTATCGCCTATAAGTCTCCTCACACTGATTAAGGTGCTCTCTCCCAAAGGAGAGTTAGTTCCCCCCTGACCTGGACACAGGCCTCTTACCCAGTTAAGCTAGTACTCTCTGCTCTGCACTGATGAGGGGCAATCACCCCGAAACAGCAATCTGCAGATGAGGTGCTGGCTTATTTAATATCCAAGTCATGTCTCAAGGCTTATTTTAAGAGCTGAACATTGACTCAAGTCACTAATGCTAAGTAGAAAGGATAGTGGTTTGGGTTTTCCTGACATTTGACACTACAATATTGCCAGCCTAGTGAGACATGGTGTAGATTGGATTGGGGGAACATCCTGATTTTCCAATTTTAGCCTGGAGTCACAAATAGCTCACCCATGGAGATTAAATGCACTATTACACACCAGATTTTTGAGCATTCCCGTCTTATCTAAAAAGAGAGTGTATTTGTAATGACCGGCGTCACGCAAAGGGAGGGAAATGGGAAGGCCCTGTCCAAGGGAGAGGGAAAGATGGTGACCCCTGACTCACCTTGCGGCTGGCACCTGACTGCCCTGACGTCCCTAGACGGGTTCCTCACCCGTACGCCGATCACGTGCCTAAACCCTGGCTTTCCCTAAGATGAGCCCTATGTAGTGAACGGGGCGGGGGGATCACTAGTCCGCACCACTGACACTAAGAGGAAAACACCAAGGAGAGGACAGACAATACAGACAAACATATAATCCCAGGTGGGCGACAACAGACAACAAAAGCCCAACAGGGATCCGGAGGGTAACGCTCTGGAACAACAACCAGGAATCACAGTTACACAGCTCCAGTGGGTCAGTATAGAAGTCCAGGCAGGAAGCTCTATATCTGGCAACCAGAGAAGTGAGAGATGGGAATATAAGGAGGTTGGGATTGCTGGACAAGAAACAGCTGAGGAGGAGAAGCTACGGATCCCTGAGTGAGCCAAAAAGGATTGCAAGGCAAACCCAGAAAGCTACCATTAATAAACAGCACTGTTTTTAGACATAGAGCGCGCAGCCACCCGCTGCGACTTCCTGACCCCGGGTATAACTGAGTCAGGCGTGGCTCTTGACACCCTCGTGACAGTATTACTTAAAGATACAGTCGCTTCATGAAAGGTCGCTAGAAAATTGTTCTGCTTGCCTTTCCTGGTGTCTGAACACCTCTCCCCATGGAAACACCCAGAATTTACAGCAGGTCACTTAAATAAACAGTTTCTAAAGTGGCAGACACAGGGCATGATCACAGTAAAAGATATATGGGATTCTCAAAAGGTGCAGCTTTACTCCTTCCATTATCTGTGTGTTAGATACCATCTAGATACTTCCCACTATTTAGCGTTCCATCAATTATTAGGTTTTTTGAAGAACAGATTGAGAAACTTCAACTTAGAATTCTCTTCAAACAGCTTTGATGACATGATATTGCCCAAACACTCGAAGATATCCATAACCTCTATATATGATATTAGGAAAGGTATCTCTCACCAACAGAGCAACACTCTCTTTAAAGGATGAAGCAAAAACTTTAAAGGGAATTTACACACAGAAGATATTTTGGGAGGATGGCAGAGGGTACAAAAAGCTGTGTCAAGCGAAATATGGAGAGAGATGCATTTAAAATTTATCCACAAAGCTACAGTACAGACCAAAAGTTTGGACACACCTTCTCATTCAAAGAGTTTTCTTTATTTTCATGACTATAAAGGCATCAAAACTATGAATTAACACATGTGGAATTATATACATTATAAACAAGTGTGAAACAACTGAAAATATGTCATATTCTAGTTTCATCAAAGTAGCCACCTTTTGCTTTGATTACTGCTTTGCACACTCTTGGCATTCTCTTGATGAGCTTCAAGAGGTAGTCCCCTGAAATGGTCTTCCAACAGTCTTGAAGGAGTTCCCAGAGATGCTTAGCACTTGTTGGCCCTTTTGCCTTCACTCTGCGGTCCAGCTCACCCCAAACCATCTCGATTGGGTTCAGGTCCGGTGACTGTGGAGGCCAGGTCATCTGGCGCAGCACCCCATCACTCTCCTTCATGGTCAAATAGCCCTTACTTTCAAAGTTTTCCCAATTTTTCGGCTGACTGACTGACCTTCATTTCTTAAAGTAATGATGGCCACTCGTTTTTCTTTACTTAGCTGCTTTTTTCTTGCCATAATACAAATTCTAACAGTCTATTCAGTAGGACTATCAGCTGTGTATCCACCTGACTTCTCCTCAACGCAACTGATGGTCCCAACCCCATTTATAAGGCAAGAAATCCCACTTATTAAACCTGACAGGGCACACCTGTGAAGTGAAAACCATTTCAGGGGACTACCTCTTGAAGCTCATCAAGAGAATGCCAAGAGTGTGCAAAGCAGTAATCAAAGCAAAAGGTGGCTACTTTGAAGAACCTAGAATATGACATATTTTCAGTTGTTTCACACTTGTTTGTTATGTATATAATTCCACATGTGTTAATTCATAGTTTTGATGCCTTCAGTGTGAATCTACAATTTCCATAGTCATGAAAATAAAGAAAACTCTTTGAATGAGAAGGTGTGTCCAAACTTTTGGTCTGTGCTGTATATATGGAATTGATATTAAGTCCAGTAAAAAGGTCTCCAATGGGGACAGACAAACAAAATGCCCTAAATGCATGCTTCAAAATGCTGACCTATACCATTGTGTTTGGGAGTGTAGGAAGGTGAGAGAGCTGTGGAACCAGATAGCTCAGGAGCTAAATTACAAATTACACACTAAGCTAGGTTGCACCCTGGAAGAAATTCTCTTTCATTTAACCGCTCTGCAGACACCAATAGTGACACATGTTATATTATTGGCCACCAAGAGATGTATCGTTAAACATTGGTTAGCTTCATTGGTGCCAAGTATAAGAGAGGTAATAGATCATTCCAAATTTTGTCTTCTAGCAGACAGACAGGAGACAGAGGTTTGTAAGCATAAGACTTCTAAAAATTACCATGTGAAATGGTCGGCATTTATTCAAGCATTTTATCCTCCTGAGGAAGTGAAAGATCTTATTTAAGAGGGTAGAACAGAGTATTTATTTTAGATAGATTATTACTTCCAGGAATAGGGTTTTATTTATATTCTTTATATCCTCTTGAAATCGAGGAGTTAAGTTATCACATTTGTATACATTGCACCTGCTAAGGGAAAACAAAATGTCTTCAATGGTATATAGGGTGCCAGCTACAGCATCTGGGGTGGGAGGGATGAGGGGAGGGACAGGTTGGGGTTATTTGTTTTAAGTGCACTGAGCACTGTGTGCTGTCCGAATCAGTATGTCCGTTCTGTAGCCCCACCAAAAAAATAGAACATGTCCTATTCTTGTCCGTTTTAGGCATTGTTATAATGGATCCGCAAAAAAAACGGATGTCATCCGCAAAACACATACGGTTGTAGGCATGTAGCCTTATTGAAATGACATCCTCATTTATATTGTACAATAGGCTTATGATGATTGATTTAGTCTGCTGATATATCTGGAGAAAATCAATAAAACATGTTTTAAAAAACAAACATAAAATATTGCTGCTAAGTGCGTGTTTTATCAATTCCAAGGTAATCTGCAAGTAGCTGTGTGTAGAAAAAAGTTGTGTCACAGTCAATTGTAAGTTGCAGATCAGTAAATGTAATTCTATGGACTGCTGCAAATATCCAATAAAAGTCTCTGGGTATTTGTATATAAAATTTGTCCCAAACCACAAAGTCCCTTGGAGCGCAGCAGGTCTGTAGTGAAGTAGGTTCCAATTCACACTCAGTCCTTTGTACAAAAAAAGACTGCGCAGCTCAAATACTTTCCATAGGAGCGTGGATGAATAAGATAGGTGGATGGTATCTTTAGATGCACTCGATCACTGGATTTAAGGTTCCCTTCACATTCAGATTTCTCACCTCCTGGATGTTAAATTAGAGGACTGAACATAGTGAGGTACCGCAAAAATTCATTAAACAATTGGTTTTATTATACTCACATAGATAAAAAGTCTCATGCATATAAAAGTATATCAATGATGCGATTCTGAGCATCATTTTATACTTTTATATGCATGAGACTTTTTATCTATGTGAGTATAATAAAACCAATTGTTTAATGAATTAGTGCGGTACCTCACTATGTTCAGTCCTCTAATTTAACATCCAGGAGGTGAGAAAGGTGAATGTTTGTGCATGGGGTAAGTGGGGTTTAAATGTGCTGTAGAAAAAAAAAAGCAAAAAAAATATTTTTAAAAGGGACATATATCATGTTAATTTTATTGGTTTTACTGTCCTGATGAAGGGGGTTATTCACCCCTGAAACGTGTAGACCAATTAAAGCCATTTTGAACTATACGCTTTATCTGAATGGTATCCTTGGCAGCGCCCGCAGAAGAGGTTCATCTGTTTTTATTCTATTCAGGTTTGACTTCAACTCCAGCACCCGTACGTTTTTTGGGCGCAGGCAGGAACCCAGGCTGCAGCCAAGCTCCCGTTTGCTGGTCGGGATATACACCAGCAAGAGCCTATACAGCTGTTGTGACTATCTCACAACAACATCTGGTAAGCAAATTTTATACGCATAAGCATTAATATTGTCAGCAATACCATACATGAGGCGCTATCCTTTCTCTCTTCTTGCATATGTTAATTGTATATATAGTGTACAGCCTGTTTCTCCAAAATGGAAACACTGAAGGGTCACTGTAAAAAGATTAAAAGCAAAACAGGTTCAAGGTACATATGCATTGTGTACCTAAACCGATAACTAAAGTAAACAGTTGGTAGGGAAGCAAAAAGACAAAAAAAAGTTGCAGTATAGGTACCCAAGAACACGGTTTGTGTTAATTTTATCAATAGCATACATTACATATGCTTTTAAAGTTCTGCATTTTGTGTGACTAAATAATGGAACTGCTTATTATAGCATATGTATTTTTAAAATATATAAAAACAAACTGGTAATGAATCATAGGGCCTACTTGGAATATGAAACTGCAATGCCTCTTTTTACAAGTTGGCAAATTTGAAAAGTAAATACTAGTCTACAGAGAAATGCTTTCTAAGGTTCGTTCACATCTGCAGTTTTGTTTTTCTGCTCTGCCACAGGAATAAAAGAGTAAAAATAAAAGAAGCACTTGGTCTGTTGCAAGACTGACTATAATGGGGTTCCTCTGGTTTCCATCAGGTGCCCTGCATTTTACCAGACAAAATAAACTGCATTTTATCTGGTAAGAGTAGTCTTGGAGATCCTGTCAAAGTCAGTAAGACCAGTAATCTCATGTCTATAGGTTTTGCAAAAGGTGCAGTATGTCTGCAGTATGCCCACTTTCTTTTACATCTCTTGCAACCTCCTCAGAATGCATACTGTTTGACCTAATAACTTACCATAACCTTTATGAGAATATCAATTTCCTTCAGGCTTCTAAGAAGAATAGTACATGGACCGTGTTGAGATCCATGGTAAGATCCACTGGACTTTATTCTAAATAAACACTAATGGCTGAGTTAATATATCCTATAAAGATCTCCCAAGAGAAAACAACTACATGCACCAAGAAACCCAACTGGGGCAAAAGGGAGCAAAAACGAATCAATAAAAACCATGGATTGCACCAACTACCGATATACATATGACGCACATAATCATAACATAAGTCCCTGAATGGTAATATATTGAATCCTGCGGCCCATCAAAAGGTATATGGGAGATATGATATGAGAATTGGAACATTCTTACCAATTCTGAAGCAGTTCAAACCGGACCGATCAGGCAACCATTCTATCTTGAGATGTCCCATACATGTTCAGATGGCTGTAAGATCTTGACATCACTCAATCAGATGACGTGGGGTTCTCATGTATAAACTTGTCAGTAGGAACAGCTGTCCCTATAGGTCCCTTAAGTGGAGGGAGGGGTCTAGGCCAGCCCTACCTATCTATACAGAGCACCCGCCCTGAAAGGGGCGACCCCGTCCTGATACCTGACCCTAACCCGGGCGGAATCCCTAATAAACCCTATGATATAGTTCTCGACGTGTCACATTTCATTTCATAATTTATCAGGGGAAATATTCCAAAAGGATTTTTACCAAACAATAAATCCTTACAGTCAATGGACCACAAGAAGAGGCAAAGGGATAACGATTTCCCTTGTTCCAGGTGCGCCCATCAGTAGAAAAGGGGCTACCACCAGATTCAAAAGGCCTCCACAAAATGTATTCAACAGCACTGAATGGGATTATCTGTGGGAGTTGGTTGTGAACTTTGGCCTTGGTCCTCAATATACTTTGTGGGTGTGATTGTTAAAAGAATAGCTGAGGGCTCATTTCCAGATTATTGTGAACCTTACTGAATTGTTTGCATTGGGTAGGGGAACCAAACAGAATTGCCCTGTCACCCCTGCAATTTGCACTGGCTATTGAGCCGCTGGTGGAACTTATTAGAGATCACCCCCAAATCACTGGTTTTCACAACAAAGGGTCTGGGAATGGGGTCCGCGATCCGCATCCGACTGTCCGCACCGTAAAAAAGTAGAGCATACACTTTTTTTTGCGGTGCGGAGGCACAGACAGAAAACCCACGGAAGCACTTCCGATCCATGCCTCTGTTCCGCACCGCATCTCCCGGGTTGCGAACCCATTCAAGTGCATAGGTCCGCATCCGTGATGCGGGGTGCACACGGCCGCTGCCTGTGTATTACGAACCCGCTGTTTGCGGGCCGCAATACGATAACGACAGTGTGCATGAGCCATAATACTGACTTCCAACTGTAATACTATCCCTAACCCTAATACTGACCCTAGGGGCTCATGCACACGAACGAGTGTGCCTCATGCCCGTATTGTGGACTGCAAACAGCGGGTCTGCAATACATCTATTACATATGCAATACATTTTTTTATTTTTTTAAATGACGTCATGTTTGATGATAAAAGGAGGAGGTGCTTGGTTGATCTCTTGTCCCTGAATGAAGCCTGTGTGGCGAAACGGCATTGGGGGGAGGTGGCTGCAGAGTCGGCGTGCTACAGATGGTATTTATATAGATTGACTTACTAGTTTTGCCCTTATTTATGTACTACTAATGACCCATATGTGGCTATTGTGCCTGGGTGCTGCTAATTGTCCTATTGGGCATATTTGCTAATAACCTAGTGTTTGATTACATTCTGAAGCTGACGGACTCTGCAGTTTCCTCTTTGTCCTCTTTTGGGGGTACCACATGCTGCTATGTATGTTTACATGTTTTTATACAGTATATTATATGAATTGAATAAAGGATACTTTTATTACGATTAATGGAGGTATCATATTTTTTTTTTTTTGTGGGATTTTGTCTAAATGTATGTGGATTCCTCCAGCTTGCGTATTCAATAATGCCCGAGTTTATAATTTGGTGTGCAATACATGGGCACCGTCCGTTCCCATTGACTTGAATGGGAACAATCCTCAAGATAGAGAGCCATGGCAGGGTTAGAGATAGTATTACAGTTAGGAGTCAGTATTAGGGTTAGGCTCTGTATTGGGGTGCGTGTTAGCATTAATCTTGGTATTAGGGTTAGTATTAGGCTGGGTTCACACGGGCGTCACGTTTTGGCTCCGGATGCGTCCCGGGTGCATTGCGGCAAACTTGCGCGAGTAGGTACCCAATTGCAGTCAGTTTTGACTGCGACTGCGTTCCGTTGTTCAGTTTTTATCGCGCGGGTGCAATGCGTTTTGCACGCGCGTGATAAAAAACTGACTGTGGTACCCAGACCCGAACTTCTTTACTGAAGTTCAGGTTTGGGTTCGGTGTTGTTTAGATGTAATTATTTTCCCTTATAACATGGTTATAAGGGAAAACAATAGCATTCTTAATACAGAATGCTTAGTAGAAGGTTAAATTGAGGGTTTAAAAAAATAATAATTTTACTCACCTCCTCCAATTGATCGCGTAGCTGCCGGTCTCCTGCTCTTTCTTCAGGACCTGTCAAAGGACCTGTGGTGACGTCATTGAGCTCACCACGGTGATGGACCATGTGATTGGACCATGTGATGTGACGTCACCACAGGTCCTTTAGCCGGCAGCTTATGATTAAAGAAGAAGAGATCGGCAACTATGCGATCAAGAGGAGGAGGTGAGTTAATTTTTTATTTATTTTTTAACCCTCAATTGACCTTCTACTAAGCATTCTGTATTAAGAATGCTATTATTTTTCCTTATAACCATGTTATAAGGGAAAATACAGTGAATAGACTTTCATCTTAGCAATCATGCGTGAAAATCGCACCGCATCCGCACTTGCTTGCGGATGCCTGCGATTTTCACGCAGCCCCATTCACTTCTATGTGGCCTGCGTTGCGTCAAAAACACACAATATAGAGCATGCTGCGATTTTCACGCAACGCACAAGTGATGCGTGAAAATCACCGCTCATGTGCACAGCCCCATAGAAGTGAATGGGTCCGGATTCAGTGCGGGTGCAATGCGTTCACCTCAAGCATTGCACCCGCGCGGAAATCTCGCCCGTGTGAACCCAGCCTTAGGCCTCTTTCACACGAGTGTGACAGATTAGGTCCGGATGCGTTCAGGATGCGTTCAGTGAAACTCGCACCATTTTGCAAGCAAGTTCAGTCAGTTTTGTCTGCAATTGCCTTCAGTTTTTTCCGTGCGGGTGCAATGCGTTTTTCACGGGCATGATAAAAAACTGAAGGTTTACAAACAACATCTCCTAGCAACCATCAGTGAAAAACGCATTGCTTCCGGATGCAATGCGTTTTTCACTGAAGCCCCATTCACTTCTATGGGGCTAGGGCTGCGTGAAAAATGCAGGATATAGAACATGCTGCGTTTTTCATGCAACGCAGAACTGATCATGTACACACCATTGAAATGAATGGGCCAGGATTCAGTGCGGGTGCTATGCGTTCACGTCACGCATTGCACCCATGCGGAAAACTCGCTAGTGTGAAAGGGGCCTTAGGCCTCTTGCACACCGGCGTCACAGATTTTGTCCGTATGCATTGCGGGTGCGTTCAGGGAAAACCGTGCGATTTTGCCTGCGAGTGCTATCAGTTTTATATGCGACTGCGTCGCGTTATTGCGTTTTTCCCGAGCGAGTGAGATGCGGATTGCATGCGTTTTTCACGCGTGTGAAAAAAAACGGATTCATCCTCTACATTCAGCTGTTACTGCAAACACATATAAATATCCCCAGCATGCCTTGGTTTTTTGGACAGCTCCATTTGTTTGGGGAGTTTTTGTCATGTGGTTGGTGTGTGTTTGTTATTGGATTTCTCTTTGCAGGATGTCCACTTTCACTGTGTCATTCACTGACCATGTTTTTTTGCACTGGCTGGTCTTCCGCTGTTTTGGAGAGCAGCCAGAAATGATTGAGGAGGAACCGCGGAGGAAGCGTAGGTGGGTGCATCCTATTTCACAGCGGGCCAGCAAAGGTCAATTTGTTGGCTTGTACTCTGACCTCCGTGCGCACCCTCAGTTCTTTAATTATTGCCGCATGTCGGTGGCTACGTTTCATCGGCTGTGGGGGAGTTGAGGCCTGCTTTGACTTTTCAGGAAACCAACGGCGGAGTGTGTCACCTGAAGAACATCTTATTACTTTAAGGTAAGACTATATATTATCATACTCATACATAAATGACCCATTGTTTGCCAACACATAGCAGTTTTGTCTATGGCCTGTGTCTTCATAACTTTACCTGTTTTATGTCTAAGTACTTAATAGTAGTAAACATGTATTGCATATAGTTCTTTTTTATTCAATAATTGCGTGTGCTTTTGGGCCAGCCACTTTGTATAAAGTCACTTGGTGTACTAACAAGTAATTGATTAGTCACACCAGATTCCAGTTACGCGGGGGTTAATTATTCAAATCCTGGCTGTAATCATGACGATACATCACCTGTGTGTATATAATCTGGAAATTGATTTAGCTAAATGCTCTTCCTTTCTTTAACCACCTCAGCCCCCCTAGCTTAAACCCCCTTAATGACCAGAACACTTTTTACAATTCTGCACTACACTACTTTCACGGTTTATTGCTCGGTCATACAACTTACCACCCAAATGAATTTTACCTCCTTTTCTTCTCACAAATACAGCTTTCTTTTGGTGGTATTTGATTGCTGCTGACATTTTTCATTTTTCTGATATTAATCAAAATAGACCGCAATTTTCTCAAAAAAAGTGTATTTTTAACTTTTTCGGGTAAAATTGTTCAAATATAATTACATTTCTATACAAGTTTGTGTCAGAATTTATTGTGCTACATGTCTTTGATAAAAAAAAAATCCAATAAGTGTATATTTATTGGTTTGCGCAAAAGTTATAGCATTTACAAACTATGGTACAAAAATGTGAATTTCCGCATTTTGAAGCAGCTCTGACTTTCTGAGCACCTGTCATGTTTCTTGAGGCGCTAGAATGCCAGGATAGTATAAATACCCCCCAAATGACCCCATTTTAGAAAGAAGACACCCCAAATTATTCACGAAGGGGCATGGTGAGTTCATGTATGATTTAATTTTTTTTCACAAGTTAGCGGAAAATGACACTTTGAGGAAAAAATAAATAAATAAAGTTTCCATTTCTGCTAACTTCTGGCAAAAAAAAATAAAAATCTCCCACGGACTCACTATGCCCCTCAGTGAATACCTTGGGGTGTCTACTTTCCGAAATGGGGTCATTTGTGGGGTGTGTTTACTGTTCTGGCATTTTGGGCGGGGCTAAATTGTGAGCAACCCTGTAAAGCCTAAAGGTACTAGTTGGACTTTCAGGCCCCTTTACGCACCTAGGCTGCAAAAAAGTGTCACACATGTGGTATCGCCGTACTCAGGAGAAGTACATATACCCAATGCTGGGTGAGAGAAATATCTCTGTAAATTGACAACTTTGTATACATTTTTTTTAAAAATTGTCATTTACAGAGATATTTCTCACACACAGTATGGGTATATGTAAAAATACACCCCAAAACACATTGCCCTACTTCTTCTGAGTAAGGCGATACCACATGTGTGACACTTTTTTGCAGCCTAGGTGCGCAAAGGGGCCCAAATTCCAATGAGTACCTTTAGGATTTCACAGGGCATTTTTACGCATTTGAATTCCAAACTACTTCTCACGCTTTAGGGCCCCTAAAATACCAGGGCAGTATAAATACCCCACAATTGACCCCATTTTGGAAAGAAGACACCCCAAGGTATTCCGTGAGGGGCATGGCGAGTTCATAGAAGTTTGGGTTTTTTTTGGCACAAGTTAGCGGAAAATGATATATATTTTTTTTCTTACAAAGTCTCATATTCCACTAACTTGTGACAAAAAATAAAATTTTACATGAACTCGCCATGCCCCTCACGGAATACCTTGGGGTGTCTTCTTTCCAAAATGGGGTCACTTGTGGGGTATTTATACTGCCCTGGCATTTCAGGGGCCCTAAAGCGTGAGAAGAAGTCTGGAATCCAAATGTCTAAAAATGCCCTCCTAAAAGGTACTCATTGGAATTTGGGCCCCTTTGCACATCTTGCAAATGATGAATCCCAGCAGCTGTGTCTATTGTAGAATAAGCTTCTTTTTATTTCTTCATAAAGCAGAAAGTTCTACAACCAGGACGCGTTTCGGCATGCAAGCCTTTTTCAACAGGTACATCCAAAAACTAAATTAAAGCTTATATAGGGTCTAGTACCGCCCATTAGTGACGTCTCCACCCTTTTTGGTGGGTGGTATTTTAAATAATTAATCAATCAATTGGTAACCAAGTAACAACAAGTGAAACAAAGTAACATATGGCACAGGTTACATTCTACCTTGTTGAAGAATCTATAAGTCCTTTTCATCACAAGGCAGCGGTCTAAAAAGAATACATGAAAGGTATATTGAGTGTATATATGCATTTCACATATTGACAACAGAATCTCACAAATGTGCGACTTCACACTCCCTATTAAGTCCCCTTGGGTGCAGTGTATCCAGGGTATGGATCCAAAAAGCCTCTCTTCTAAGGAGAAGCTTTTTGACATCCCCCCCTTCCTTGGTCTCTTCACCTGTTCTAATACTTGAAAACGCAATTGTGTGCATCTTGGCTACAAAAAAATGTCACACATGTGGTATCGCCGTACTCAGGAGAAGTAGGGCAATGTGTTTTGGGGTGTATTTTTACATATACTCATACTGTGTGTGAGAAATATCTCTGTAAATGACAACTTTTTCCATTTTTTTATACAAAGTTGTCAATTTACAGAGATAATTCTCTCATCCAGCATGGGTATATGTAAAAATACACCCCAAACACATTGCACTACTTCTCCTGAGTACGGCGATACCACATGTGTGACACTTTTTCGCAGCCAAGATGCGCAAAGGGGCCTAAATTCCTTTAGGATTTCACAGGGCATTTTTACGCATTTGGATTCTGTGAGGGGTATGGTGAGTTCATGTAAGATTTAATTTTTTGTCACAAGTTAGTGGAATATGAGACTTTGTAAGAAAAAACAAAAAAAAATAATAAAAATTTCCGCTAACTTGTGGCAAAAAAATTATCTTCTATGAACTCGCCATGCCCCTCAAAAGTGATCTTTATAGCGCCGCAGCGTTTTTATGGTGTTTTTGCAGTGATCAGAAGAAAAAAAAAATTCTGTCACTGCGGTGGGGTGGACTGAACGCAAGTGTGCACACAAGATCAGGCCTGATCGGGCGAACACTGCGTTTTTTTTTTGTAGAGCCTATAGAACATGTCCTATTCTTGTCCGCAATTGCGGACAAGAAAAGGCATTTTCTATATAGTTTTGGCAATGTGCGGATCCGCAAAATGCGGAAAGTACATTGCCGGTGTTCGTGTTTTGCGGATCCGCGGATCCGTATAACACATACGGACGCCTGAATGGAGCCTTACAGGGGGGTGATCAATGACAGGGGGGTGATCAGGGAGTCTATATGTGGTGATCAGGGGTTAATAATTGACAGGGGGGGGTTGTGTAGTGTAGGTGGTGATTGGTGCTACTTACAGAGCTGCCTGTGTCCTCTGGTGGTCGATCCAAGCAAAAGGGACCACCAGAGGACCAGGTAGCAGGTATATCAGACGCTGTTAACAAAACAGCGTCTAATATACCTTTCTGGGGTTAAAAAAAAATCGCATCTACAGCCTGCCAGTGAATGATCGCTGCTGGCAGGCTGTAGATCAACTCGTTTACCTTGCGATCCTGTGAACGCGCGCTCCTGTGAGCGCGCGTTCACAGGAAATCTCGGCTCACGTGAGATGACGCGTAGATGCGTCCAGGAGGAATAACCCGGCCGCCCGCAGGACGCATCCCTGCGTTAGGCGGTCGGGAGGTTGTTAAAGTATCTATGAATATAAAGTATTGAGTTCCAATTTTGGAGTATGGCCTATTTTAATTTTAACTTACCAGACACATTGCCACTAAATAATGTAAAGTAATGTACTAGATTTTTAAACATGTGCTTAGGGTATTAATTATAATTTTTTGTTTCATTTCAGATATCTTACGACAGGAAATTATTTTTCGTTGTTACATTTTGATTTTAGAATGGGGACCTCCACAATTGCTGGCGTGGTACGGGGCTACATGTGCTGCCATTTGGTTGAGACTGAAGGCTTCAGTGCTGCCACATCCAACCAGGCAGCAGTGGCTTGATATAGCCCAGGGCTTCCTCGAGAGGGCTCAATTCCCAAATTGTATTGATGCCCTTGCAGGGAAGCACATATGGGTTAAGAAGCCACCGAACTCAGGGCCCCGATTCTATAATATAAGCAGTTTTTCTATATAGTTTTGTTGGCCTTGGCTGACGCAAACTACAGGTTTATAATTGTAGATATTGGGTCCTATGGAAGTACTGCAGATGCTCACATCTTCAGGGCTTCCAGAATGGGTCACTGGCTTCAGTCCAACCAACTGGACGTACCAAAGCCAACAAACCTTCCTGGCTCAACTGGCCCACCAGCGCCTTATGTGGTAGTAGGGGATGAGGGTTTTGCCCTTTCTAGCCACCTCATGCAACCCTTTCCTAGACGAGGTTTGGATGCCAAGAGGCACAATTTTAATTATCGCTTAAGTAGAGCCAGAATGTTTCTGGAATGCTCCTTTGGTATTTTTTCACATAAATGGCGGGTTTTCCTGTCGCCCATACAGCTGGCCCCCACAAAATGTCAATGTGGTGATCAAGTCGTGTGTAGTGCTGCACAACTACATACGCACCTATGAGTCGCCACCTGATGAAGACGGCCAAGTCTACAGTCCGCCATCAGGAAGAGACACTTTACCACTTGGACGATCTGGATCTGCTGGACTGAGAGTGAGGGAGTTATTTTCTGAATATTTTATGTCCCCTATTGGTTCATTCCCTTTTCAGCAGTAGCCCTCAACTCATGGAAAATTGTGTTTGCCAGTATTTTTTGCTAACCTGGATGGTTATTTTTTAGTTAGTTTTTTAGTTAGGGACCCGCAAGATAATGAGGACCCTTGACGTGGGTTGCAAGCTTACATATTTTGCTTACATATATTGTTTTAAACACAGTATGTAAAATATGTACTAACACCTCATTCATTACAAGTGTAAAAATGTATCCTCGAATGTATGCATGTTTTCACATCATCATTAATAAAGTTTTAGTTGGCCTCATTCTCATATAATAAAAAATATAATTGCATGTGTCATGGCGTTTACACTTCAACTGTCATGTTTTGAGTATCGTGTGCTTAACCCCTTCAAGACCAAGCTAGTTTTTACCTTCAGGCCATTTTTAGCAAATCTGACATGAGTCACTTTATGTGGTAATAACTTTAAAACGCTTTTACTTATCCAGGCCATTCTGAGAAGGTCAGTTTTTACAGACCTATCAATACCTAATATGTGTACTTTTTCTTATTTATTTAAGTTTTACACAATAATAGCATTTTTGAAACCGAAATAATGATATTTTAGTATCCATAGTCTGAGAGTGTCATGGTCTTACCTTCTTGCTGTTCTCCTTCGTTTGACATGTGCTGGCGGCCATCTTGGTTTCTGGGTTTCTTGTAGCCTCTCACCCTGCGGCTCCTCCTTCCCACTGGGAGGAGCTGGATGCCTAGCTCATATATATAGGAGGTCTGTGGCTTCAGTTCCTTGCTTGGTCCTCCTGTGTTAACATGCTTCTAGACTGCTGCTGTTTCTGGTTCCTGATCCTGGTTTCGTCCGACTACCCTGCTGGTTCCTGATCCTGGTTTCGTCCGACTACCCTGCTGGTTCCTGATCCTGGCTTCGTCTGACTACCCTTCTGGTTCCTGACCTCTGGCTTCGCAAGACTCTGCTTCGGTTTCGCCATCCGTTTGGACTTTTGCTTTACAGCTTTATTTTCAATAAAGCCTTCTTATTTTCACTTATCTCTTGTTGTACGTCTGGTTCATGGTTCCGTGACATTAGGACCAAGCCATGAATTCTGACGGTACAGGGCCATCCTCGCTACCCACGCTGGTTGCCAGACTTGATCAGCAGGATCACCTGTTGGGTCGGTTCGCTGTGGCGTTGCAAACCCTGCTTGAACGCACGGCTCATTTCGCTCCCGTTGCCGATGGGTCGGTTGTCGCTCCTGGGCCCGCTCCTACTGCCGCTCCGGTTGTTGCGCCAGAGTCTACCCCGACACCTGTTGTTGCACCTGCGGTGTTTCGGGGTATGACCGGTTCTGCCCCTCTTCCACAGCGCTTTGGGGGAGAGCCAACTCAGTGCCGAGGTTTCCTTAACCAGGTGGGCATTTATTTCGAGTTGCTGCCACATGCCTTTCCTACTGAGAGATCAAAGGTGGGCTTCTTGATCTCGCTGCTCTCGGACAAGGCCTTGGCCTGGGCCAGCCCTTTATGGGAGAACAACAATCCGGTGGTTGCCGAGTTTTCCGGTTTTGTTGCTTCTCTTCGGAAGGTATTCGATGTGCCGGCTCGTGCTGCCTCTGCTGCGAAGCTCCTTATGTCCATCAGACAGGGTTCACGATCCGTAGCTGAATACGCCATTGAGTTTCGTACCCTGGCAGCAGAGGTGGGCTGGAATAATGAGGCTCTGGTCGCTGCTTTCTCTCATGGTCTCTCGGATGCCTTGAAGGATGAGGTTGCAGCTAAGGACCTACCAGTGGAGCTCGAGTCTCTTATTTCTTTCCTGATTTTGATTGACACCAGACTCAGGGAGAGACGTTCCTTTAAGGAGAGCCTGCGGAGGTTTTCTAACAGATTGGCGCCTACGTT